>NC_064638.1:767547948-767875448 GCF_023864345.2 Schistocerca serialis cubense
CTTTTAATACATTTACACGCAGTTTTTTTTAATTTTTCCCGAATTTCTCCACCCTTTAACGTGTTTTGGAGGCAAAACAACCACCTAACCTTTGTGCACATCATTGTTTACCAACTCAAGTTCACCAAAGGATCAACATAACTCAGCTTTAACCAACATTTTTTCGACTTTTTTTTTCACACCAGATCTCCAGTTGCTTTCTAGTTCACCTTTATCTCTCCCCATATATTTTTATTTTCATTTTCATTTCAGCCTCATGTTACACTTTCCACCTTCTAATACCATGTCACCCTCACAACATCCCCACAATGACCCCATTAAGTTTTATTTACATTCCCTCCGCAAACATGCCTTCGCCCTAGCCAGATTGCGCTCCCATATTTTATTTACTCAGACTTGTATTTACTCAGGCTTGTCTGACATTTGGCATTACCCCCAAAGGCCTCACACTCGAAATTCCCATCTCTGGCTGTAACCCTTCTTTCCATCAGTCCCTATACCATTTCCAAACTGAACAATCCATAGCCCTCACCCGCCTAATCCTTCACCTACACATCAACTCAGCCAATGAACACACCCGACAACTCCTATCCTTAATAAGAGTCCTCAATCTTTCCTCTCCCACATCCACATCGGCTGTTCAGAGCACCCTCGTACAGGCCAACCGCAAATTAGAACAGCATGCCACCCCCCACCTCAAAAAACTATCCAATCTCCTGGGTTCCCCCCTCCAGAAAGGCAACTCACTCACCCTCCACAACCTTTCCAGTAAACCTCAACCTCCTCTCATTGCACACAGACCCAGTCTCTCTCATCTACTCAATCTCCCACTTCCAGCTCCACTCCCCCCAAAACCTCAAAATTCTAATCAACACAATCTGTAACCACAACACCCCAATTCAGTAGTTAACCTTTCCTCCAAACCTCTCTCCCAATCCGAAACCTCTGTCCTATCCAAAGGCATCACCTTCAGCCCTCGTTAAAGATTACTGTCCTACACTCGTACACTCTGCTGGAAATATCACATTGCCACGAAGAAAAATAATCCTAATCCTACCCCTAATGATCCAACTCCCCACCCAGCCTTGCCTCTCAATCCTTCTTGTAGAACCTTAATCCTACTCCCAACATCACCACAGCTGAAGCCCAGGCTATCCATGATCTGAAGGCTGACCGAGCCATCGTCGTTCTTCTGGCGGACAATGGTTCCACGACAGTGGTACTTGATCGTTGGGAGTATGTGGCTGAGGGACTGCGTCAGCTTTCGGACAACACTACATACAAAGTTTGCCAAGGTAATACCATTCCTGATGTCCAGGCAAAGCTTCAAGGAATCCTCAGAACCTTAGTCCCCCTACAAAACCTTTCACCTGACTCCATCAACCTCCTGACCCCACCGACACCTCGCACCCCTACCTTCTACCTACTTCATAAAATCCACAAACCCAATCATCCCGGCCGCCCCATTGTAGCTGGTTACCAAGCCCCCACAGAACGTATCTCTGCCTACGTAGATCAACACCTTCAACCCATTACATGCAGTCTCCCATCCTTCATCAAAGACACCAACCACTTTCTCGAATGCCTAGAATCCTTACCAAATCTGTTACCCCCGGAAACCATCCTTGTAACCATTGATGCTACTTCCTTATACACAAATATTCCGCACGTCCAGGGCCTTGCTGCGATGGAGCACTTCCTTTCACGCCGATCACCTGCTGCCCTACCCAAAACCTCTTTCCTCATTACCTTAGCCAGCTTCATCCTAACCCACAACTTCTTCACTTTTGAAGGCCAGACATACCAACAATTAAAGGGAACAGCCATGGGTACCAGGATGGAGCCTCATATGCCAACCTATTTATGGTTCGCTTAGAGTAAGCCTTCTTGGTTACCGAAGCCTACCAACCCAAAGTTTAGTACAGATTTATTGATGACATCTTCATGATCTGGACTCACAGTGAAGAAGAACTCTAGAATTTCCTCTCCAACCTCAATTCCTTTGGTTCCATCAGATTCACCTGGTCCTACTCCAAATCCCATGCCACTTTCCTCTATGTTGACCTCCATCTGTCCTATGGCCAGCTTCACACATCTGTCCACATCAAACCCACCAACTAGCAACAGTACCTCCATTACGACAGCTGCCACCCATTCCACATCAAACGGTCCCTTCCCTACAGCCTAGGTCTTCGTGGCAAACAAATCTGCTCCAGTCCTGAATCCCTGAACCATTACACCAAAAACCTGAAAACAGCTTTCGCATCCCGCAATTATCCTCCCGACCTGGTACAGAAGCAAATAACCAAAGCCACTTCCTCATCCCCTCAAACCCAGAACCTCCCACAGAAGAACCCCAAAAGTGCTCCACTTGTGACAGGACACTTTGCGGGACTGGATCAGACTCTGAATGTGGCTCGCCAGCGGTTACATACCCTCTGGCTTCTCCCCTTGTAACCGCCCCCAGTGTAAAACCTGTCCCATGCACCCTCCCACCACCACCTACTCCAGTCCTGTAACCCGGAAGGTGTACACGATCAAAGGCAGAGCCACGTGTAAAAGCACCCACATGATTTACCAACTGACCTGCCTACACTGTGACGCTTTCTATGTGGGAATGCCCAGCAACAAACTGACCATTCACATGAATGGACACAGGCAGACAGTGTTTGTTGGTAATGAGGATCACCCTGTAGCAAAACATGCCTTGGTGCACGGCCAGCACATCTTGGCACAGTGTTACACCATCCGGGTTATTTGGATACTTCCCACTAACACCAACCTATCAGAACTCCGGAGATGGGAACTTGCCCTTCAATATATCCTCTCTTCCCGTTATCCACCAGGCCTCAACCTCCGCTAATTTCAAGTTGCCGCCACTCATACCTCACCTGTCATTTAACAACATCTTTGCCTCTGCACTTCCGCCTTGACTGACATCTCTGCCCAAACTCTTTGCCTTTAAATATGTCTGCTTGTGTCTGTATATGTGTGCGCGTGCGCGAGAGTGTATACCTGTCCTTTTTTCCCCCTAAGGTAAGTCTTTCCGCTCCTGGGATTGGAATGACTCCTTACCCTCGCCCTTAAAACCCACATCCTTTCGTCTTTCCCTCTCCTTCCCTCTCTCCTGATGAAGCAATCTTAGGTTGCGAAAGCTTGAAATTTTTGTGTGTGTTTGTGTATTTTTTTATTGTGTCTATCTACCAGTGCTTTCTCGTTTGGTAAGTCACAGCATCTTTGTTTTTTAACTGGTAAAACAAACATACAAATACCTACTAGAGGCTTACTGCAGTCACTGACAACTGGATGCCTCATGAGCTTTTGTTTCAGCACTAATTCAAGTGTACCGTAGCAACCAGAAAAATTTGACATGCAAGTATGGAATAAGTAAGTTTGGTTTCATAATATTGTTCATAAAGTTTAATAGTGATCTTTTTTCACCATGTGAAAGTTTCAATAAATCAAATAATAAGAGGGAAGTTACAGGATTAAGCTCATTTTTTTAACCTGTTAACAAGAAGTTTATAGAATGAAGCTTTCAAATTTTAAATTATTCTTTAACATTATCTGACACAGAGCAAAATGTCTTCCTAAGTAGGTACATAAAAGAATAATAGTAGCTCAAATACAAAAAGAAGCAACAAGTCCCAAAAAATTCAAGCACACTGTCCAGTATGTTAACAGTTTCATGAATTACAAATCTGTGTGTGATATGTAAAATGACCCTTTAATAATATGTAATGAGGAGGAGGAGCAGGAGGAGGAGGAGGAGGAGGAGGAGGAGAAGGAGAAGGAGAAGAAGAAGAAGAAGAAGAGGAGTACGACACAGAAAAACAGTTCAATTTCACACTTTATCTGCGTGAAATACGTATTTCTAAACAAAAATAAGTGGCATAAAATTGGTTCCAAAAATATGCAAGCCATTTTTATCAATGTGCATCATCATATATGTATGACAGATGGCACTAAACAAGATAAATAATTACTTTATCACAACAAGTATTCTAAAATATAAGACACACTCTCAGCTGTTTTGACAAACTTAATTAATAATTCCTGCTTGATCAAGGCAAAACAAGGCTCAATATTTGATGTTTCACACTGTTTCATTTTTGTTCAAACAGAGAGACTTATTACCAGCATAATAATAAATTAGGAGTTCTCTTATCACATTTCTCTACCTCTACAGACAGCACTGAGATCTTTCTATTAACTTACAATTTACAACAATACGAAAATAAGAAATTACTGAAAATTCATACAACAAATTATTTATTCTTACTGATCCAATTGTACTTCAAATATGTAAATAATGAGTTCATTGCAGTGTTAGAGCAACAGACTCATTTTCACTGATATTTCTTTCACCAATGTCTCTTAATATAATTTGATGCTTACCTGCATTAGCGTTTTCCGGGTATTCAAGTTGAGGCAACAAGAAACAAGTTAAAACCTGTTCACCTGTTTCTTCATCCACATCAGTTTGGAATTTCAGCATTGGTTGAGCTTGGTTTTCTGCCAGCCACACAGCTTTCAGATTAAGGTTTGTCAATGAAAATGGCAGATACTGTAACCTGGAATACAACATATGTTGCAGCACAACTATCTCACAAAACAACACTATCATGATGTGATGTAAAAAATATTCATTGGTGAATGATAAAACTGACTGACATATTTATATACACACTAAAACTAACTATCACCATAAATACATTTTTTTTTCCTTTTAAAAGCTGTATCTGCAATTCATCATCAATTTTTTCAGTTCATCCTCTATTCAACATTTTAACATCCTAACTCTGGTCTAACAGACATGCAGAACTCTGTTACTTTTGCTTTATAAATGGATTATTACAGATTTGGAGTTTAATGTGTTAAAAAAGTAACTACTACTATTGCCAGCATGAAAAACGCTCCTACCAAGCAACGGAGTTAGGTATGTAAAAGAAGGTAGCTAGTTTTTTCACTTACAATGCAACTTCAAACATATTTCAACCAAAACATCCTGACGTGTGTGTTTTTTCACTTGTTAGCATTAGTATCCATGTCATGCAACATAATACATCGTGTAAAGTTAAGTAACATGATGTCATGTTGTGCAACATGACACATACCATCATCTGTCATGTTGTGCAACATGACACAATGTGTCATTAAAGTTTAGGATGGAAGCATCCCCACTCTGACATACTTCCTATAATAAATGCACTTCCTGTTGTAGATGCATCCCACTCTCTAGAAGCTCACAAAAGTCTATTACTTGTTTTTACACTCCTCACAATGCACGTAACAGGTGTGAGTTTTGGGGAGAAATTGTCTTCTCGAGAGAGGGGGGAGGGGGGAAAAGCGAAAAAACACCTCCCCCAGAAATTACAACAAAATTGCTTTAGTGTTCTCCCAAGACTGAATCTATCCCCAGAGATTGTACACGACACCCCCCCCCCCCCCCCCCCCTCATTTTTCCAGGAAAACTTTTTTAGCTGTGACACATATGCTCTTCAGCCATATGATGATATATACTGTTTACTATGGCTGGTGAATCATCTGTATTTGGGGCAGAGGATCAGAGACTTTAGCCTATACATTGTAAAATGCAGGTGTGCTACACCTTGCACTTAAGAGAGCTCACTAGACTGCAGGAAGTAGGACTGACTTGTAAAAAAACTTTAATATGCCAAGATGTTTTGATTTATAAGTCTTTGAAACTGCCAGGTAAGTCAGAAAGCTAGTTCCCTTCTTTTAAATCCTTAACAATGCATAGGACACATTCACCTTTTTTGTGCTATGATAGGAGCATCTTTTATTCTGGTTCCCCACTTTTACTGTAGCACAATTCTGGCGTTAGGCCATACAGCTTGGCAACTGATGTACATTTCTCTTGAGTCTGGCGATGGCTGATCCGGTATTGGTTCTTTTTTGAACCATGTTGCTTATACTGTGGCAACAGATACAACTTTCACAAAACAACAGGACAGCCATGAACAACATGTACTTGTCTACATTATTGCAAAATTTGAACCAATTCGCATGAATTTCAAACACAGAAGTGGCATTTGTAAAAGAATGCACAAAAAAGTGTTTTCTGCACCTATAATCTGAATGCATTGTAAAACTGCATTTTTTATTTATTTGATTCAGTTTAAACCATTTCCAAGCATAAAAATGAATTTTACAGCTGCATTTAGCTCAACTTGTAAATCATCGTACCTTGACAACAGACATGATTAATTTGGAGGGGGGGGGGGGGGGTGGAATTGTTTTGACTTTATCCATTTATCTGACTTCATGCAAAGTCTGAACTGATTCATAAAAGTTTAATGTATGGAAGTGGGACACTTCAATAACCTCACAGAATTTTTTCCCCTTTTCATGTAAAATCCAAATTGTGTACATATAAACAGTGCCATTAGCTGAGCATTAATTTCAGCCCAATTAAAACTTTTGTCAAAGGGATTAATAGACTCACACAATTTGCCTCGGTGTGAGCTCCAGTTCGTCATTCCAACTTTGCTTAATATACTGTAACACAGCTACAGTAAGACATATGTTCCAATGGCTGTACAAATAGTTGCTAGTCTGAGCTAAACTAAAAACTTTTTACCCAAATTCCTACCTCAAACAAAGACCTCCCCGTGCAGAGCCTTTTCTCACATATTGGTTACAGTGCTCCCACATTGTAATGATATCTGGAGTGCGTATTGCATTGTAAGTACACCTCATAGCCAGGAGGGTGATGCGTTTCACCCAGCAAAGCTAAAAGCATTATCACCTCCGATGGGAATTCAATGAGTAAATTATCATGGTGCTAAAACCAATTTCAAAGTTGAAGACTGGTTTAATGTTTCAAGATTCTATCATTCTACAGGTGTGGTATGAATAAACAACTGAAATGGAAAAGATGGGCCAATTACCTGTTTCCAGAAACATCCAATACATGAAGTTCTGAACAGTTTCCGACCTCCGACGGAAGGTATTGCAGTTTATTATAACGTAATGAAAGAACTCCAAGCTGTGACAGCCGTCCTGTAAATAAATGAACAGTAAAATATTATGTTAACTGTAACATCATAAATCCACATGAAATATTATTTTAATATATGATCATGCTTTACTAAGTGTGCTTAAAATGCAGGGAACTGTATCACTTCTTACTTCATAACAGAAGTTAAGCCAAACAACAGCACTGATGGAGAATGCAAACTAAAAAAATAGTGAATAGTTATGGAATTGATAAAACTCACCTATTTCTACTGGCAAGCTCTGCAGGATATTTCGGTCCACATTTAAATTTGTTAAGTTGATCAGATTTCCTATTGTTACTGGGAGCTCCATTAGGAAGTTCTCTGTCAGGATTAGTTCCTGAAGGTTTTCACATCTAACAAACAAACATCTAAGTCACATTTCACAGAAAATGGAAGATAATCTTTTATGAAAAAAGAAGCAAGTAAGTTTGTTACATTTGCAAAGCACTTGGTAAATATTTGCAAAGCACTTGGTAAATATCCCCAACATTCACTGAGGTAAATTCTGCAAAAGGTGTGTCTGCAGCAGCAATTGGAGCATATGCAAAGGATGTAGAAGTGGTTCTTCGGTGACATGAGCACATCTTCTTTCAGGAAGTAAGACACCACAGGACTCTTCTGAGCTTTCTTCATCTTAATATAAGGAGTGTTCATGTGAAAGGTACGAAACATTGTAACAATCAAATCAGCTGAAATTTGCATATGCTGCTTTGGGATAACATAGTTAGACATCTACGGATGGTAATGTAGTGTCATCACATCCCCCTAAAAAATCAAAGCTATATCCTCATCAGCGGGCAAGGTGATGCTCGCCGTCTTTTTTTATGTCAGATGTCCAGTACGCAGCGAATTCCTCAAGCACGGAAAGTCCATAAACAGTGACATGTACTGTGAGACACTCTGCAGACTACACCAGTCTATCAAGAGCAAACAGCCTGGGTTGCTCATTGAGGGAGTGATTCTGCTCCATGGGAAGGCACGTCCATACACCTCCAAGGTCACACAAAGTGGAATGGCCATGTACAAGTGGAAGCAGCTTGAGTACCCACCCTACAGCCTGGGGCTCTATTCCGTATCATTCATACTGATCGGTGCAGTGGGTTAGCTTTAGTAGTGACATCAATTTCGGTTTGTATATCCGACATTCCTATTCAGTAAGCTTCCGAGACCTGATAGCGATCGGTCCTCCTGGCGATTTTTCGACAATTATACCACGAGGTTTTGAATTTCGGTATGGCCCTATTGTTCGGTTCGGTGTGGTTTATTTACACCTAGAATTTGTTATTTTAAACATATTAAGTGATTTTAGTTTCGGATCTAGCGACTGTGTTACTGAAGAAACAAGGACGCGTCCGTGTGGAAAGTGAGTTCATAGTAGACTATCTTCCTCTGTTAGAATTAAAAGTTTAAAAAATCATTTAATTTCAAAAGGTCAGCTCTGCTTACGTATATATCTTGAGTGTTGGCTGAAATTACTAGCGACTTCACATACTCTTTTCTGCAAATGGTTTATTTATTAATTATCGAAATGCATTTAAAACTTTTAAGTAACAATGCAATGGAATTTTATGAAGCCTGTTAGAGGAAACCATCCAAAATTTTATGCACTTACGGCTTACCCCCAAATCATTTGGCAATGAAGTCAACCTGTGTCTCTCTCTCAAATGAAATTAGATAAAATAACAAGTTGTAGTAATGAAGCAATGAACTGCCGTGGCAAAGGACATAGGTTCGTATACTGCAGGATGCAAAAATATTTTATCCTCTTCATGTTTGCAACACATTCTGAGACTTCGTTAATCGTCAAAGTTAAGCATTTTTCTGAAATACTCGTTGTAATGTAATTTACACGTAAGAGCGTGCTTTCTCAGTAATAAGTATCTCCGATTTCGTGACTTCCATATGTTTATTAAGAAATGAAAGATGAAAGTACTGTGCAAGAACAACTGACAGTGACATTTATACTACTTCTTGTCACAAATAATTCACCATTTTTTTTTGGAATACGTAGCTTGTCACAAGTATCTGTTTGCGATAGAATCCTTACCAACAGTAGACAGAGATGAAAAATTCCCGCCTCAGTATTTTCAGACTATACCGCTATGTGTGAAACATTTTGATTCATCAGGTGCATGTTATAAACTACAACGAACTGCTATAGCTACACTCGCCACACACTCCCGAAAAGGCGATTTTTTAAATTATGTTTTTGCGAGCAAAATTGTTGATGTATCATATAGGGAAGTAGGCTACTTTATCATTTGGATCTCTGTGAGCGAGTTACAACCACAATCTATGAATCATCTTATTCTTTGACATTCTCTTAAACAATTTTTCGGGTTCGTGGAGATGTGTTCCATCTACGCAAATAATTGAAGGCAGTTTATTCACATATGCGTTTCGCTTCTTTTATTTGTGAAGCATCATCACAAATAAAGGAAGCAAAACGCATATGGCAATAAATAAACTGCCTTCAATTAGTTGAGTAGAGGGAATGTACCTCCATGAAGTTTGAAGCAACTAAGGAATGACGGAAAACAGAAAAAAGTGACAATTTTTTCAGGTGTTTCTATAGATGTACTTGTAAAATGTGGTACTACACTCCATTCTTCTATAGATGTACCTGTACAATGTGGTACTACACTCCATTCCTAACTCATATTCTGAAACAAGAAACCCAAAACAAGACATCGATGTGAATGAGAATAAAATTACATAATGTGACATTTATGACAGTTTCCAGAACACAGTCAATATTCTATTGTTATCACGCATTCATGGAAGCATGCGGTCAGCAAAATTTGAACAGTATTACGTACTGAAACCTCGTTTTTCGGTACTGTGCCAGCTGCTAGCCACTTTGAGTTCATGTCACTGTGGCGTTCCAGCTTGAATGCACGGATCTGAGGCAGATTGCTTTTGATTGGTTGGTACGAGGAGAACTGAGAACAGCTTTTCTGTTCACTAGGGCAGTTCGGCATTGCTTCCGAAATGCTTACAGAATAATGTTGGGGCTCTCTTTCGAAAACAAGACCATTCGGTGTGCTCATGTACCAAACCGATCAGCAAAATGGCGGAAAGATACAGAATAGGGGCCAGCCCTGCACATGTTGCCCTGCAGCTTAAATGTAATTGGCCTGCTGAACAACCATCTCAAAAGCACTTCAGCTCAGATGATGAACTGAAGGACACAGTAAAGGAGTGGCTCATGTCACAGCCAGAGGAAATCTGGAAATGGGGACTCCCTTGGCTCATGAAACAGTGGGATAGTTATGTTCAGGCCTCTGGTGAGTACTTTTGAATAAAGACCAACAATACCTAAAGCATTGTTTTGGTTGCGAATAATGAATTATTTATGAATAAAGGAACCAATTCACTGAAAAGCAGAAATGCTGCATCACCAACAGAAGCACCAACAAAACATACAGAGCTTTGCTTTGCTAGCTTTCGGCATGAAATTTCTTTCTCAAGCTATAGGAGAAAAACACACACACACACACACACACACACACACACACACACACACACACAAAAAAAAAACCACAACCCTTTCCCATTACCCCCGCCCAATATGTGTCAACTAGTTGTGTGCTGCCATCTTGCACCCTAGACTGTAAAATCACAGGCCCAGCCATCTGCCACCTGCCTCCTCTACCTGCACCTCTAGCTATCCCCAGGGACGGCTCCCCGCTTTCCCATGAGCCGCTAGATGCTTGCCACCAACCCCTTCCTGCCTCCCACCTCTCTCAATCTCTCAGCCCACCTCAGCCTACACCCCCACCTCATCCCAGTACACTCACCGTGGGCCAGAAGAGACCTGACAGTTGACTGATCACAATGTAGGGAGGAGACAGGCATGTGCATGAGAGAGAGAGAGAGAGAGAGAGAGAGAGAGAGAGAGAGAGGGGGGGGGGGGGGGGTGAGTGTTTTTTGTGTGTGTGTGTGTGTGTGTGTGTGTGTGTGTGTGTGTGTGATTTTTCTCCTACAGCTTGAGAAAGGTATTGCACTCCAACAGCTAGCAAAGCAAAGCTCTGTACCTTTTGCTGGCGTATCAGTCGATGACGCAGCACTTCTACCTTTCGATGAGTCATCTCCTTTATTCATAAGTAATTCATTATTGTCAACCAGAGCTTTCAGTACATTATTATACCACAAAGTGTTGTTTTGTATGTTTCCTTTTGAACACCCCTCATATTTTACCAAGATTCTACTTCCATCTTACATTCATGATTTGGTAATCACCTAAGTTTTCTGCAGCTAAAAAGACAAACATACGACTTCAAATTGCAATTACATTTTCTTTGATGCTTTCCCTTTCTTTACCTTTTCTGTGTTCAATTGAACTACAATATGCAGAAATGGCATACCTAATCAAATTTGAAAAGCTGTGAGCTTATGAAAAAGACCCATGGAAGTAGCATATTCAGATGATATTTTTGTTTTCAAGAAATGGTGGACCAGGCACTATAAAAAGGTGTGTATCATATGAAACAGCAGAAAGAGGTATTCCCAAGAAAAATAAAATTACTTTTCAATTGTCCAAGTTGAAGCATATTGAACACAAATCAGATATGAAATGGATGAGTGTTGCTTATTACTATGCCGATGGATGGACTAGACAAGCACACATTTTCTCTTCAATGCTACGATATCCCTCAGAATCTACTGATGACTCTTTCATCTTTCGTCCTCCTTCCAAAATTTCATCACTGGTGGGATCCGTTAAAGACGACCTGGGCCTGCGTAAACCAGGTGTTTACAAAATTCCGTGTGAATGCGGCAAATCATATATAGGGCAAATGACACGAACTGTGCAGGAATGCATTATGGAACACCAACGGCATACTCGCCTTCTCCAACCCACGAAGTCCGCAATCGCCGAACATTGTATTTCCACAGACCATTCCATGAATTACGACGACACAAAAATTTTGGCCCATACATCAAACTTTTGGAGCTCGATTATCAATGAATCTGTGGAAATAAGATTGTCTGACAACGAGACTCTCATCAATCGAGATAGCGGTTATCAGCTAAACTCTGCTTGGAATCCTGTTATAGAGAAACTTCGTAGTCGACGTAGTTATCTGCATAAAGATGGAAATCGACCTGATACCGATACGCCAGGCTTTGACAGCGGAGGGCGCGAGGCACAGCGCACGGAGCCGTTATGAACGTGCACGCTGAGCAGCGCATGCGCAATGTCACCTCAGAAGGCTTTAAATAGCGGAGCTCAGCGCGTACTCGCCAGTACTACTACAGTGGCATTCACCTGAAGATGGCCAGAAGACTCTGCGCCGAAATATCGTGGCAGAACGTTACTGATATCCGGCAGTTCTCCCGTGTTTTTATGGAACGATTTTCACTTTTGTTACATATGTTCTTTCTGGATCTTTTAGTTCAGTTGTCTTGCTGGTGTGGTTCTTTCGCTACCTTCTTGTCTTCATATTCATCATTCTCGTCTTTAACACTTTCTCTACATTGCAAGAAGATTTGCCACCAATAGTAGCAAACACTATTTGTAGAAGTATATACACATACAAATTGACGTATGAAGCATTAAAGCCGAGGGCTTTTAACACACACAACAGAGCCTACATAATTTGAATGTGGTTTTCTTGGAAGAAATTAAGTAAGGTAAGTATTATTTCAGAGCACATTGCACGTAAGAAACTATGCTACACACGGTTTTAGCAAAACTTCACTTAAAGCCACCTTTAATAGTTTACAATTTTTTTTCATCCTTTTTTACAACTTTGCAAAAAACCATTGACCACAATTCCCAACAATTACAAGTACTCTAGTAATACTTACTTTCCAATATTGGGGTTCAATGAAACCAGTCTGTTCTGGTCAACCTTAAGAATTGTAAGCTTCTGTAAATACCCTAGACCATCTGGCAGACTCTCAATCATGTTCTGTGATAAATGCAGATCCGTGAGACTCTCCAGACCACCAATTTCATTTGGGAGATCTTCCAGTCGGTTCTCCGAAATATCCAAACAAGCTAATTTCTTCAAGTTGCCTATCTCCTGTTAGGAAAAAAAATAGTTCACTGGTTGAACCCTTTCAGTGTTTATTACAGTAAGTAAGTAACACAAATTAGAGACCCAATCATCAAAATAATTATTACACAAGCTTTCAATTATCCTAGGTTAAAATGAAAAGATTTTATCTTCCACTGTCCATAGGTATTTTTGGAATTTAGTGAGTACATAATTTTCCAAGGCTAACAGGAGACCATCAACCTCCTATTCAACTTTTATGCATTTTATTGACAATAAATGATTCATTAATATTGCCATTCCAGTGTAATTAAACATATAAGGCCTTACTAACACTTATTAAAGAGACAATTTCTCATCCTGCTTTAACAGTGCTATTGGTTACTCTGTTGATGTAATGGACAGAATGTCAATTTACAGGGCAACAGAACCATTCTTGTTTCATTTTCCAGTATTAGTTGTTTGGCAGCATTTGCAGCCATTCTTGGTTATTAAAATAATAAACCAGGCAACTTTCTCAGGAGCAGATATGGCAGCTGGTTCCAACTGCAGCACATTAGATGTAGGTGCATTTCAAGATCCATAAATATTCTGCTGTGTAATTTCGTGAAAAATTTCAAAATTTGGTACAGAAAGAGTTTTATACATTTTAACAACTACATAGCACAGAGAGATGTCTTTGAATTTTTAAAAGTGGCTATCCAAAACATTCGTCTCACGAAATGATGAGTGCCATGGGTGTAACAAGCTATCTACTGCTTACCACTTAAGGACATTAGTAAAACTGGCTAGCCGAGGTCTCAAATATATGACCCCTGAAAATCTGCCTGTCCAGAACACTAAAATGTGTTGTCAGCAGATCTCTCTTATGGTGAGTTTGTTCTGTACGCTGAAATTCCCTTGTACCTAATATAGTGCCAAGGAAAGTTCTTCTCTGGTTGTGCAATAGTCCACCTCAACCATGGAAGCTCAGTTAAAAAAAACTGCAAAATGCCCACAACCCAACATTGCAAGCTTAATTCACTCATGCTGAAAGAGTTACTGAAGCCTTTAAATTACATTACCAGAAACTGCTCCTTCAAGAACTGCTCCTTCAAGAACTGCTCCTTCAAGAACTGCTCCTTCAAGAACTGCTCCTTAATCACAGTGACATATGCCTTTGGGAAACCGTATTCACAGGATCAACATCAAACATGCCATATGCTGGGAAACTGAGGTTTTCAGTACAGTTTGAGGGAACCACCTACAATGACTGAGAAATAGCTTGCTGAACAATACAGAGGATGATGAAATTAAGGACCTGACAATAGCACAGAACACTCCTCCCAGCTGGAAGACATGCCTCACAAAACAGGTGATGTCAAAATAAAATTTTACGAAGAATCCAGTGGTGACGACAATGCTCCAGTGAAAATTGTTTCAGAGACAAAAGTAGGTTTCTGCCTCCTTCAGTGACACTTGCATACTACCACCACTGCTACACTGCTACCACTACTACTATCACAACCAATCGCACACCTGACAAAATTAATGTGGAGCACCCGGAAGATATGGTCAGATGCCAATTTAAATGTACACACACGCACCATTGGCAGGTATATAAATGATTAGAATTGTAATTCTCTCTGTCAGGTACATGAGCCACCAGAGTGCATGTGGGCTGTTACTTGGCTGCGTAAAGCTAGGGCATATAAGGGGTACTGCTTCAGATGTTGAGTGATCACTATGGAGGAAACGGAGATACCGCATACACTTGTGGGACAGTGTTATCAGTGCCTGACAAAGTCTGAAAGTGTCCCGCAATGTGGGTTTCATTTGGCTGGTGGGTGGAATTGTGCAATATCCAAGACTTGTGGTGCTTTCAGATGTGACAATGGGCTAATGTTAGACTGAATGGGAATATGAGGCCACCCATACTTTTTGTCAAGGTTCCAGTTGGCCATGTCTGACCATCTTAACGGAGGAACACCATACTGTTCACCAAGCACATGGTGGTCTCTTCACATCTGTGTCTGCCATCCAAGAACAAGTAATGGACTCACTGCAACATCCTGAGTCACCCTGCACCATTTGTTGGAGATTAGCAGCAGCCAGAGTGGGGAACTACCACCCCATGCTGCTAATTGCACAACACAAGGCTGTTGTTTGGAATAGTGCCATGACTGTGAAGCATGGACTGCTGACTGTTTTGGAGAGGCACAGCAGTGCTACTCTTGGTACCACAGCCGACATTGGCTGTAGAAACTCTTGACAGCACTATGGTAGATCACATATATTCTGCATCTTCATGTGTTACCTCTCATGTGACGGTACTGTGTTGCCATTTTGCAATGGAACAACACCCATTCACATGTGACACATTTCTATGGACTGTCTGGGTGATGTTGAGGCACACCTGTGGCCAGTAATATGTCCAGATCTGTCCCCAATAGAACATTTGGGGTCAGCTCAGACTTCTACTCCCCAGTGCCAGTATGAAGGACATCCAGGACCAGCTACAATAATTGTGGGCCACCTGTTTCAGAAGAGGATACAGCAGCTTCATGACACCCTTCTCAACCTTATTAGTGCCTGCATCCAAGTCAGAGGGGGTGCAATGTCAGAATTACAAGTGGACTCTCACAGTCAAGTTCTTCGCAAATTTGACTAAATCTTGTACAACTACTATAACATTACATACTCTTTCAAACTATGAGGTTTCATTTTGTTTTCTTCTCCCCTGCTGGGTACATCACTTTTTTGTCAGGCAGTGTAGTAATTGTTCATTACAAATTTAAACATTACTACTATTTCGATCATACATTTAATGTTTTCCTCCCAAAACCATATGTATGTACGTAAGACCTTTGATCCCCCTTCTTTTATTTTCCTTTCGGATTATCCAAGCTCTGGTATTGTCTGGGGATGTTTGGGCCCCAACCACATAAGATGTCGAGTTTCTTTGTGTGGTCTTTTCCATTTCTACTAATCATGCACATACATGCACATGGGTACGTAGCAACACTGAAATAAATTTAACTAAAATTAATATTTCTGTTAAAAGTAAATCTTGTACAGATATCTGGAAATTAAATTAATGGCATCTGTTAATTAGACTAGCTTAAGACTAGTGGATGTAATTAATGACACATATTCAATATGGTTAAAGTTCTGTTATTTGTAACACTCGTTCTGACAAAGTTTGAGGAAAATAGAGAATATCTAAATTGCCTCATAAGATAAATGGGTACTTTTTGTTTGTTTTTCTTACTGGTGGTAAATGCTGTAGTTGGTTGTGGTCAAGCCAGAGCTCTTGTAGTGCTGGAAGTTTACCAATGTGATGTGGCTGAAAACCCAACAGAGAATTAATATATGAGCATCAACAATTAAAATAATTAAATTCTATAAAAGACTTGCAATTTAGGACTACTCATTAGATACAGAGAAGTACTGATCCAGTGCAGAATAATTATCAATACATCTCTTACACCAATATCTTGCCAAAAGTCAACAACAGAGGAAAAAAATGTTTACTTTCTACAACAATGTCTCGAGAAATTTTAAACAAATCAAGAAAACAATACATTTACTAAAATAAAGATGAGAGGAGAAAAAGAGGGACAGCAAAGAGATGCTAGAACCTCAGTGTAATTTGTCCACCAACTTTAATCAGCACAATTAATGTGACAGATCTGTCGCAGATAATCAAGTTATTGTATTTTTTTAATTACATGAAAGACAAAAAATGATAATAGCATATACAAACAGTACTGCTTATATTCAAGCTCAGCTTTTACAGTTCATAAAACTATCACTTTTCGCCTTTTTTACACACTTCTCAATGGTGCTTTGCTGCCCATGATACTTATTAACTGGAAATGTAACAATTTTCAGACATAATTGACACCATAATTTCCTTTCATTTACACCTATATAGAGAAGCCACTGTTTCATTTAAACACCTAAGCCACAAAATGCATTTTTAATTAATTATTCAGTCTATTTCAAGAACTCATAATATTAAAAGTGGCTCCTAAACAATGTACAAACCTATATCGAACACAGCATCAGCATAAAAGCAAATAAAAAGCAATAGTATCAAATTGTCAAAAATATTGAGCAAATAACAGACATTAAAAAACACAATTAAGTGTAAAAATAAATTAGCCATATACAATACAGGGCATGAGTAAACACATTACCCAAATCAACACAATACTGCTTTCTTATGTACACAGCAGGAGACTGCACATTCCAAACACTGAAAGGACACTTAATAATACAATAATGTGGCATAAGTAAGAACATCATTGTTTATATCATTAATAAAAAATTCTAATACTATGCAACAGCAGGTATAAGAGATACATATCACTGCTATTCGATGTCCTCAATCATGATTAAACATTTTGGACAACATAATCCTTCTGCTTATTATTTATGTTATGCTAACAATTTTTTGTGTTTATGCTGTTTCTAATATGGGCTTTAATCTTGTTTACGATTAACTTTATTCCTGAAACTGGTTGTCACATTAACTAATACCACTTTGACATCATACCTAGTGGCTGCCATTTCTTCCTATATCCCTATAAATAGTTTGCTTCTCAATGTTTTAAATTAGTAAATCAAACAATGGAAAATCCAGGATGGAATGTAACAATACGAGAGAAGGAAAGTTTCTACTCACAGCCGCAGCTCAGCATCTCCACTATATGGTGAGTAGCAACTTTCCTTCTCTCGTATTGTTTTAAACAGTAAATCATTTAAGCCCTCAATTCTGGGTTGACTACAGTTCCAAGCACCAGAATTTCATGGAAGTGATTGGACAAGTTTGTTCACTGTACCGAAAGTACTTGGAAAATAAAGGTGACAGTCCACATAAGTAATGTGCACACCTACATCCCCCTCCTGACCCCCCCCCCCCCAAATTCCTTTCCACATTTTTTCCTTACCCCATCCATCCATCCCATTCTACAGCTCCAAAACAGCTAAAAAGTTTTTAACACAGTATCAACTTGATATGCAAGCAGGGGGGTAAGATAAGGAAGTCTCTTCTGGATTAGCTGATGATTAGGAATGGCTAAATACACAGTTACACACTAATTGGTTTCACAGAAACTATCATATAACCACCAAAGATACAATAGATGAATAACAATTGCCACAATACATGACAGCAGGGTGGGGATTGGAAATGCAACACCCTGATCACATTCTTAGTGTGAAGAAAGATTCTATCATTAAAACATAAAAGCAAAGGGCTAATGTTCAACGACACGTTTAACTAAAGTAGCCTACGCCAGACAAGGACTTTATCTCACAAATTCACAAACCAATGGATAAAATCACTTATACATATAGAGACAAATACAAACAGTTTGCTCACTTGAATCGGAGTGTCAGCATGGTCTTTAAAGCAGACCATTAAATATACCTGCACAACGATACACTCAGTTTTTGGAATCCTACTTTATCTTTCTCACAAAGTAATAAACAGTAATTCTATTAATTGTTTTGGAAATGGTACCAATGTATGGAACATATGATATTCTGGTTTCTTTTCATTGGTGTCTGTAGGCAGTGTTACAATGTGATACAGGGCATAGTAATACTAACCACTGACAAAGAAAATGCAATACTTGTAATGTTAAGCAAGGACTACACAAGTAAAACATATGATCTATTGAGTGATTCTGCCTATGCAAATGATAATGCTGATTTCACCAATAAAATTCAAGCTAACCTGATGTGTCACCTCAACTTTTTAGGCTTAGAAAGCAATATCACTAATAAACTATAACCAGTTGTGGCTGATCCACCTTGGCTGTATAACACTTTTCAAATTACATGAGATTGGCATCCATTTGTGCAAAATGATATGTTCCAGTGTACAAAGAGCAGTCAAATGAAAAAAAGACAGATATAAGAACAGTGGGTGCATTGTTTATTACTTCAAAAATAATAGCCATAATTGTTAATACAGTTAATCCCACTGTGAGGCAAGACAGTCTATGCCTTCATTGTAAAATGTTTCCTGCTGCCCACAGAACCATGATTGTACCCAGGCATGAATCTCTTTGCTCAAAGCAAATCAAAAGCATTTTTCTTCAGGACTCTAAAAATATGGAAATAACATGGCAACAGACTGGGACTGTATGGAGAAAACATAAGGGCTTTCCGGAGAAACTTCTGCAACATAGTCTCAAGAACCTTGGCAACATGTGGGCAGGCATTATCCTGCTAGAAAATGATACCACCCAACATTCCCTTTGACTGCTGAGAGCTGGCAATCACATTTCCCAACTAGAAGCATGGTGATCCGCTTCAACATGCCCTGCCTCCAAAGGGTCTATGGTACAAACATTCCTCTCAAGCTGGTCTGGGTGAAGAATGTGTGCTGCTGAAACTGCAAGAAGCAGTAAATTCACTTTCCTTGTGGGATGTTGGGTGATCGCTCCACTCTTTACACACTTTGAGGGCCCATCATTTACTTTGAAGGCAGTTAGCATGTCTAACAGAGTCACAATTTGAATATGTCGTGATGCATCCTATATTATGCCACGAGCAGTGAAATGGCTCTCAATGTGCTGAACCACAGGGCTGGGTCATCAGTCAAAAGCAACAGTGCTCCGAAAGCCACACGAAATATTTCTGCATCTGTATGCCACAAACAATGCAGCTGCAGTTCACTGGTCTTACTGTTGCAGCACGGTAGCAGCTGACTTACATGGTCCATCACTACAGTGCCTGGTCTTTCATCTAACACGACTTTGTTGGTGGCTTGGCTGTGACCAAATTTTTTCTGATGTAACGAAGTAACTGCTGATATCCTTGAAATTTCATGTGCAAAGTGGTGACCTCCTCCTGCAGCAGTTGCCCTTGCTACTGGAGTAATTCTTCTTACTGATGCAGCAGACGTTGCTGCTCTTTTACTTGCCAAAAAATCAAGTCCAAGCATTGCAGCGTGAGTGGGAGCATTATTGCAATGCTGTTTCCACGAGTGGTTTTGCCACAATTCTGGTCATTTTCACACTGCTTTACACAAACAGCACGTAACTTCCAGGTAGTATTCCTCGTTGACCATATGACCATAAGGCAGGAATTCATGATGCACTATCCTATTGTAATTAAAGAAAACACTGAACTACTTTCACATGAGATCGAATTTGTCAAATTATTTTCAGTCTTGGCTCTGCATGCAGTTTCCATGGGGACAACTGGGCCTTGATTTTGACGTGCACGTAACCATGTTCCATAACCTATTACAACCTTCATTAGAAGTTCTGGATTATTGTCGACTTCATTCATCAATTCCTGAGCAATGTCTATGCAATGTCTTCTTTGGTCAAAATTCAACAATTTTGGAACAAACTTTGCTGCTACACATTTCCTGCCCAAAATATTAAAAAAATTAAAATAAAATTGCTTAGCATGAGAAAGGATATATTGACACCATTACAAACTTCTATGGTGGTGATTTGATGATTTTTCAGAACCATTTGCTTTACTTCTTCCACAATGTCATCAGTAATTTATGCGCCACAATGTCCATGGTGGTCGCCATCTTTAATTGTCTTACTCATAGTATATTCGCCAAAAGCCACAGCAACATTTCAAATGTGGTGCTGCACTTTATTCCATTTTCCAAGCAAATTCTTTGACCTTCTTTTATAAAAGTAAACAACCACCGAGCACTTTAAAATACGTATAACCTTTCTGCCAGTCAACAATAAAATAAATATTAAAAACAGCTGAAAATGCAAACGTACGTCAGAACATTTCGTGTAATATACTGACCACACAGTGGCTGTGATCGTATAGACAAAAAAATTTGAAAATTGGACTTATAAAGCCTGCAAAATTAAATAATTCCCGTTACTTTTTGATCACACCTCATATTGTGGCTCAGAGTTCAACAAATTCATTGTTCTGAGGTCACATCAGAACAAAGTGATAGAATTCTATGCATGTTCTGCAATCCAACTGATTAATTGGTTGGTGAAGTGACACATGATACAAGAGTGAAGCTGTTTGCAGATGGAGTTGAAATATGTATTATGAGCAATACTACTACTACGCATATTTCTTCACTCCACTCATCGCGTTGTTGACCCCCTTAGGCTCCATCTTACATAAGTGATGTAAGCGACTTACAGTGTACTATGTCTGGATGTGTGACTTTCCAGCTACAAGCAGCTGCATCAGTCGACAGGCTTGGCAGTCCTGCAAGCGAGCGTCGAACTCCTGCTACAACTTGAGTCATGCAGCTGACTTAATGCAACACGAAAGCAATGAACTGTTTGTTGGGAAATACAACAGCCAAATTTGCCTTAATTAAGAAAATAAGGTGAGAAAGGAAGGCTATATGTGAAATGTACAACCAGAGGCATCTTCAGAAATTTTCACAATTTCAATTTGTGTTGCAGCCACAAATATCACTGAGCAAATTCTTTGAATACAAAAGTCTGAGAATAGATCTTTTTGACCATCTGATCAAGCATTTCTTTTTGACCATCAATTTTCAAGAGCCAACACGTACTGAACAAAGTCTGTTCATTCAAGTTATAAATACATTTGAGCTGTACAAGAAGAGAATAGAAGCTTTTGAAATGTGGTGCTACAGAAGAATGCTGAAGATTAGATGGGTAGATCACATAACTAATAAGGAGGTGTTGAATAGGATTGGGGAGAAGAGAAGTTTGTGGCACAACTTGACCAGAAGAAGGGATCGGTTGGTAGGACATGTTCTGAGGCATCAAGGGATCACAAATTTAGCACTGGAGGGCAGCGTGGCGGGTAAAAATCATAGAGGGAGACCAAGATATGAATACACTAGGCAGATTCAGAAGAATGTAGGCTGCAGTAGGTACTGGGAGATGAAGAAGCTTGCACAGGATAGAGTAGCATGGAGAGCTGCATCAACCAGTCTCAGGACTGAAGACCACAACAACAACATGTGCTTTAAACATGTAAAATTACTAACATTAGATTTTTTTGTGGTTCCTTAACAATTCGTCATTTCAAATCTGCACTAGTGGTGCTTGCATTACGCTAAGTTAAGCTAATAATAATTTTCAAAGTCTTAATAGCTGCGAAACAATAATTTGACAAATTCTTATAGCAGAAGACTGACAGAATCTCATTTTGAATGAGAGAAATATGTGGTGCAACTGAAAGCAATTACTAAATGTGACATGATCCAATTTAAAACATACTACTTTTACAAGTCTGAAACTGTGAATAAATAGTGTATATTGTGACTACCATTAAGAAGACCCATCAAATGTTTTCCTTACCAATTTGTGTATAAATGTACATGTTCACTAATATATTATTATTTATTCACTGAAACTGTACTAGCTTCTTCAATGCTTAACAAATTCAACTGATATGTTTACCTTGACTTTTTAACATTATTCAATTTACATTCATCAAAAAGCTTTTACTCTCAGCTACTTCATAGTGTTAACACTGCTATCATTATATGACTTCTGGAAATTGTTCTATAAAAATTTGTTAGCTGAAATATTTAAAAGAGAGATTATACAGTGCAACAATTACCTCTCTTTTAAATACTTCAGTTGACAAGTTTACTGTACATTCACTTGTATCTGCTTCAAAAACGGAAATTCTTGATGCATTTACGCAACACACATGAAGATATCCAGCTGATAAAATACTCTATACTATCACAGCCACTGTGTGGTCAGTATATTACACGAAACGTTCTGTTGAGCTACAAAACTTTTAACTGAGGTGACAATATCATTCAATTACAGTCCCATCACGTCTTGTTTATTAAGTTTCAATCTATTCCTGTTACACAGCACTTCCATTTCAAAGAATATTTCTAGTACCTTACAAAGCTACAGCTTTATCATCTTTAAAGACAGGCGAGCGCCCCCCCCCCCCTCACACACACACACACACACACACACACACACACACACACACAGTAAAAGCCCATTAACCCAGCATTTGGCAGTCTGGCATGTTCAATAATCTGGCACTGTTTCATACATACAGAATATTTCAGATGCATCTGGGAGAATTCAGCTGCACTCAGCAGTGGTCAACAATTTCAAGTCGTGTAGTGCTAAAAAATTTTCAGTTACCTTTCAGACAGCTTCTGTCATGCACCAGTTGTCTACAGTGATTAAAAAATGGTGTTTTAAAGTGGAATCACAATTAGCACTCTTCAATGTCATTGTTACAATAGTCAACCAAGCACTTCTCAAAACAAAGAGAATGTGAAACATGAACATGTTACGCTTACAACACAACACAAGTTTGACACCATTAATCAGACGAGAAAGGTGAGAACAGAGATACGATTACGGAAAAATATACAGTTGGTTCCTCAACAATCTACGATATTAAGAAAAAAATAAAAAATAAATAAAATACAAGTCAACTTCACAAGTTTGCCTCACAGACAGTTGCATTAAAAGACAGTTAATCACAAGAAATTTTGAAAAAGCCCAAACTAGATCAGTTGGCTGAAATTTTGTAGAAGTGGTTCTGTGCCAAAAGGTCTGAAGGAAAACATGCAATTGGGCATATGATTATGAAAAAAGTAAACAGTTCTGTAATGATTGGGGGTTACCAGTATTGAATGTGTATTTTTGTACAGCTGGATATACCAATTTAAAACTCACCATGGAATTCAAAAGCTTGATGTAGATGGAGAGTTAAGATTGGCAGATCAAAACACAGCTGAAGGGTACAAAAAAACTTTTTGCAGTCTGGCTAATCACCAAAACTTAATTGCTGGTCAAATCCACAATATCAGTGAAATGGGCTTAGTCTGGTACTGTTTGTCTATTTCAACTTTCATAGAAAAATATGAAAAGTGAACCAAAGTTACAGTGAGAAATAGTAACTATTGTTCACAGTTCTGAATCAAGGAAATTAGCACAGTATGATAGAAGCAATGATTACAAGTATGAAAAAGGAAACACTATTATTATTATTTTTACAACAGACATCTTTCTCCTGCCATTTAGTTCTTCAGGGCGTCTACGTGTTTCGTGTAAGGAACTAAATATAACATTAACTTTGTGTCCTCAGACCGTGTTTTAGCTTCTAGCCCTCTTATTTATTGTTTAAATTCCAGTTTGAGAAGTTACTTCTTAATACTGCAGCTAAATACTTTTTTTCCTTCTTCTTCCTCAATGGCAGTGCAGAGGACGTTGCCGGTGGTGGTGGTGGTGGTGTCAGCCACCCAACAACAAGAATATGCTCCTCTGTACTGTGGGAAACTTCATTTTTAATACAGCCAAATAGTGTGCACAACTACATTTCTGTAATTTCTTAGACTTTACCAACAATTTTGTAAAATCTCATTGAATTGGGTGTGCTGCCGGTGGTCTGCGTTTTTCAAACACAATATTTCGATGTCATACCTCGGCATCTTCCTCAGGTGCTTCCTGTAACTGAACAACAGGTTGACCGTGCCCCGTATTTGTGTCTGGACGGTGTCTGGCATTCCCTATGCTGTCCGTTCCTGCTGCAACCTTGTCAGTTGGTCGCCAAATCTTCCGTCTTCCGTCCGCGCTGCTTCCACTGTCTTCCCTGGTGGCAGCAATTTCATGGCGTGCCCTACTAGGTCCGCGCCCGCCAGGCTGCTTTTGCTGTTGGTGACTGTTCCGATTTTCTCCAGCGCGACCGTGTCAGTTGGTCACCAGGTGTACAGTCTTCTGTCCGCGCCCGCTTCCGCTGTTTCCTCCGGTGGCGGCCTTTTCATGGTGTTCCCTACTAGGTCCGCACCCGCCAGGCACATTCCTCGCACTGTCAAGCGGCTGCTTTTGCTGTTGATGACCGTTCCGACTTTCTCCAGCACCCCTGTCATACTCCTGGTCTTGTGTTTTCTTCCATTGTTTTTGTAATAGGTCCAAAGCTGGGTTCCACACCGTGCTGAGTTGGCATCCAGCTTCCTGGTTTATCAAGTTCTCTGTCATCTTGATTTCGATCGATTCAGTGATGACGCTATCCCAATATTTGGGGGTCTGAGGTAAGATCCTGGTTTTATCATAATTTGTGGTGTGCTGAAGTTCCAAGCAATGTTCTGCTATTGCCAATTTAGTGGCTTGTCATAGCCTGGTATGTCTTTGGTGCTCTTTACAAGGTCCTGGTGGTCTGACCAATGTAACACATACTGCATTCACATGGTATATGGTAGATACCAGGTTTTCTCAGTCCCAAATCATCCTTAACCATTCCAAGAAGCGCCCTGATCTTGTTTGGTGGGCAGAACACACTCTTGATATTGTGCTTTTTCAGTATTCTGCTGATCTTAGCAGATGTAGGTCCTGCATACGGTAGAAAGGCTACCCTCCTGGTCTCTTCTTCTTGTTCTTCTCCCTCAGCATCATGCCGTCTGGAGGGATGTAGCACTTTGTGGATGTCCCTTGTTGAGTATCCGTTGCCTGCGAACACTTGCTATAGGTGTTCTAACTCTGCTGCCAAGCTGAGTCGAACAGTGTTTTGGCTCGCTGAACAAGTGTTCTCAGCATCCCATTCTTCTGTGCCGGATGATGGCAGCTGTCAGCCTGCAGGTATAAGTCGGTGTGTGTAGGTTTTCCATAGACACTATGGCAATGGGTAGTCCCTTATTTCCAGTAGTGCCAAATATATTTATGGAGAGATTCAAGGATGAGGCACTTATGACCACTGCCTACAAGCCGACCTGTTTTTTTAGGTACGTTGATGACATGTTTGTCATCTGGTCACATGATTGGGAAAAACTGCTCGAATTTCTTGACAATCTGAATTCGAAACACCCCAGCATTAAGTTCACAATGGAAATAGAAAATAATGGTCAACTTTCTTTCCTGGATGTCCTGGTGAAAAGGAAGACAGATGGCACATTAGGCCATAATGTGTATAGAAAACACACACACACACACACACACACACACACACACACACACACACACACACACACTAACTTACACCAACAGGCTGACAGTTGCCATCATCTGGCACAGAAGAATGGGGTGCTGAGAACACTTGTTGACCGAGAGAAAACACTGTCCGACTTGGACAGCTTGGCAGCAGAGTTAGAACACTTACAGCAAGTGTTCGCAGACAACTGATACTCAACAAGGGACATCCGCAAGGCGCTACACATCCCTCCAGATGGCATGATACTGAGGGAGAAGAACAAAAAGAAGAGACCAGGAGGGTAGCCTTTCTACCGTATGCAGGACCTATATCTGCTAAGATCAGCAGAATACTGAAAAAGCACAATATCAAGAGTGTGTTCTGCCCACTGAACTAGATCAGGGTGCTTCTTGGAACAGTTAAGGGTGATCTGGGACTGAGAAAACCTGGTATCTACCACATACCATGTGAATGCGGTATGTCTTACATTGGTCAGACCACCAGGACCATTGACATAAGATATAAAGAGCACCAAAGGCAAACAAGGGTACGACAAGCCACTAAATTGGCAAAAGCAGAACATTGCTTGGAACTTGAGCACACCATGAATTATGATAAAACCAGAATCTTATCTCAGACCCCCCAATTTTGGTATAGCATCATCACTGAATCAATTGAAATCGAGATGACAGAGAACTTGATAAACCGGGAAGCTGGATACCAACTCAGCATGGTATGGAACCTGGCTTTGGACCTATTACAAAAACAACGGAAAAAAAACACAAGACCAGGAGAATGACACGGGTGCTGGAGAAAGTTGAAACGGTCACCAATAGCAAACGCAGCCTGTCAATAGTGCTAGGAACGCATCCCGCGCGCGCGGACCTAGTAGGGTACGCCATGAAAAGTCCGCCACTGGGGAAAACAGTGGAAGCGGGTGCGGACAGAAGATGGAACATCTGGCAACGAACTGACATAGTAGCAGCGGGAGAGGATGGTGTAGGGAATGCCAGACACTGTCCAGACATAAATATGGGACACGGTCAGCCTGTTATTCAGTCACAGGAAGCACCTGAGGAAGATGTCGAAATATTATATTAGAAAAACGCAGACCACTGGCCGTACACCCGATTCAACGATATGTCACCTACATTTCTGTTGTAGTCTCCTTCAGATACTTCAGTGTAACTGGTGGCCATGTTTGTAACAATGAAATTTTGAAAGCAATGTTAGATCCACTGTCCCTGGGTGTTTCAAAAACGTAAGAGTCTCAAAGTCCCACCCTTTTCTAAGTCACTAGCAGCTGCACATCCCCTGGGCAAAGTTCTGGTCTCATCTTTAGCTCTCTTCGAAAAGCATCTCTTAATTACTTACTTTCTGCTTTTGCATCATTCCCTGAAACCAGATAGACAAGTATACAGAAAAAATTCTCTCTGTGGCTTTGGAATCAATTTTTTTACTCCTCCTATACTGCTTAATGTGACTCAAATTTAAACACCTATATCCCAATGTACTGATTTATGTACTTGGAAGTACTTGATTTATAACTTTTACAGTGGAATATGAAAAATATTTCTTTGGTGAATGAAGAACAACGTGTTTCAAGGATACTGGTCAGAATTTATTGACCAATTACATTGTAAATAAACTATATGACATACTAATTACACTAATAGTAAAATAGAGATGTGAACTTACTACAGCATACCTGAAAACCACAAATTAATGAGACAACCTACTACAGTTCACAAACACACTGTCAGCTCACCAAGTGGTAGCAGAAAGCACAAATAAAAGAAGGTTATAATTACACAAACTTTTAGGGCTGGGCTCCTTCAGGGGAACGGTTGAAGGGGAAAGAAGAGGGGTGAACGAAAAGGACTGGAGAGGTCTAGGGAAAGGGGTAAATGAGATTTGAAAACCTGAGAGCTTAAAGGTGGAGGAGAATACTTACTCTTTTCTTCACTCTGTTTTAGTTTTATATATCTTTCATTTTCTTACCTGCCTGTCTCTTACTGACTCGTACACGATGTTTTAGCAGTAATCTCTGTCTTGCATATTATCCTGTCTTCCACTTTCACACTCTCAGGTTTTCAAATTTTGTCTGGTACAGTCCCCAACAATCAGTCTTTCCTTTTCATCCTGTATGGTATGTCTCCCGTGACACGCAGTTCTGGGTGACTTTTCCGAAATCTACCCCTTTTCCTAGATACCTCCAGTCCTTTTCCTTCACCCGTCTTTCTTCCCCTTCAACGCTTCTGCCTGAAGAAGGAACCACTGGCTCCGAAAGCTTGTCTAATTATGACTTGCTTTTATTTCTGTTTTCTGCTGCCGCTTGGTGAGTAGATTTTTTTATCTATCTAATTATGTTATATTGTCAAAAAATAATTGTTTTGTTGTTACAAACACAAACTCTCTCTCTCTCTCTCTCTCTCTCTCTCTCTCTCTCTCTCTCTCTCTCTCTCTCTCTCTCTGTCTCTCTCTCCAGCCCACCTTCTCCCCCCTCCCCTCCCTCTTAAGAATATTGAGCAGCATGACCATTTCCATTCCCAGTGGTTATATTATTTATGTTTACAAAATACACAAAAACAAAAGGACACGTAAAACTGATTACTATTATGGCTGTTCAATTTCAATAATGTAAGAAGTGACATGGCTACAAAGAAAGGAGAGGAACTTGATTATGGGTGGTGTCAGGCAGACATCAGGAAGTAGGCAAGTGCTCCATATGAACTCAAACTTTTTGACAACCCACTGCAGCACCGGTGTTGCTGTAATGGCTAGGCAAGAACAACACCCTCAGGCACCAAGGCAACTAGAAGACAGTGGAGTACAGTCAGAATGTTCAAGAAACTTCTGGAAGGTTGTGGTAAGTTCTTTGAAACAGCCTTTGGAAGAGCAATAGGAAACAGCTCTATGGGTGAAACTCACTCAAAAGTCCTTGAAAAACAAGAACATAAAAAGCCAGTGTACAGGGCCAAGGCAGTGATTACCAGCAAGCAGCTAAGAGCAGTACTGCAGTCAAGCCTCGATGTTGCTGTAGTAAGAATCGCGTGAAGTCTGTACACATTCATGGGACAACAATTGAGTTTATGACACATATCCAGTAACAATCATCATCTTGAGTTTTCTGCCAGTTAATACAGAATAAGCTCTGTGAAGTTTTTCTCTAGTACTAGCAATGAATAATAGTTGATATTTTCTGTGTGTCAGAACATGAAGAGGAACAAGAGAGTGCTCATCACTGATAGTGAAACGGGAACCCAGGGATAGATAGTTATTAGAAAGGACAAACATACAGAGTGAGAGGATGTACTTATTGATTTGCACAGATATGAAGCCACTGCATGACACCTCTCCAAATAAGGCTGAAGAATTGGGAAATAAATTTTTCTTAAATTAAATCCTTAAGTGTTTGCACACATTTATGTCCTACGATTCCAGTAACTTCTCTTCTCCATTCCGAAATCAATTGTGGTAAGCATTCTAGGAGACTTTCTTCCTCTCACTCTGTTAAAGGTAACTGAATAAACCTCAGCCCACATGGTTGTCAGTGTCTCATGTTGCCATGTAGGCCACACTTTCTTGCAAAGATGGTGATAGGACCTGTGACAGGAAGTTACACAAAAAGAAAGAAAGAAAGAAATATATCTTATAGGTGTGCATTACTGTATTGACCAGTAACTAGGAAATTCAGGAACATTGCTTTCCATCGTCACAAGTTAGCAGGAATATTATGTGTATTTACCATATATTGGAGTGACAAAGACAGACAGGTTCAGAATTGAGAGGATCAGAAAGTTAATGAAGGAGGAACCATTACAGGAGGAGATAGAGAAGTCAAGGATGAGACGGTATGGACAAGTTAAGAGAATGGAGGAGAAGAGGATACCCACGAGGATAAATGAGATGAAACTGGAAGGAAAGAAACCAAGAGGAAGACCAAGGGACAGATGGCTGAAAAGAGTAGAGGAATGCGTCCAGAAGAAATGTTCCATACAGTGCTGGCCAGAGGCTGGAAACTGTCCAAGATGATGATGATGATGATGATGATGATGATGATGATGACCATATACAAATTACAAAAACTGAGGAGGAGGGATGGTATTATGTTAGCTTTTACTTTCCTTACAGCTACGCATTCTCTCTCATTATACACAAAGGCGAAATCTTAATGTACATGTTTCTGGCAGTAGTTCTCACTGATGTTTTTAAAAAAATTACACATCATTCTTTTCTTCCAACAGTAAAATTGAAACAACAGAAGAGCCAATAATGAGTTGGACATAAATGCACGTACTTTAATTGAAAGACAGGTGTAGGAAATAAAAATGAACTTTCATCACATGCAGGAGTAACATAAATTGCATTATTCTACTTAAAAAGAAATGAAGTGAATAAAAGCAATACTCACTTGTTCAGCCCACTGCCCTGACCAAAGTTTTCCACTCTTCATCAGTATAAACCTGTTGTGCTAATTCTTTTACTTCATGTCCCATAAAGTAAACCGCTTTCACACTTTGGGTATCAATAATTCAGCGAAATATGTTGACGTACTGGATACTGAGTAAAAATGCACTTTACGAACACACACTCACCAAAGCCTGTCGCACGTGGTAAAGTTTGAATTCAAACATCGCTCCTAGCAGGGGAAGCACCATTAACATCACTTATGCAGGATTCTCCCGCAGCTACACCTGCAGTGCTGTTTTCTTTATCACCTGAAGGTGACATGCACTGCCTGTCACTTCTGTCACTCATCTAGGACGTGGCATTACTCTCCGTACAATATTTCAGTGCCCTTCCAGCATCTATATTTGTGCAGGTGCTGAATTATTTTTGGTGGACACCGAGTCATGATACCTCCTTCATTCTCGGTAAACAAGTAAAATAAGCACTCGACACGTGTGAACTACACAAACAGAAAGAAACCTACATTTCCTGTGCCCATTTTATACTTTTATCATAGTGGTGTAGACTGCTGTTTGCTCCTTAGCCAAAATGACACATTCATTTGGTAGCAAAAGAATAATGATACATTAAACAGCTAAAGAACAAGCTTGACATTAACAGCTTGGTAGAAACACACTGTATACAGAACACGTGAAAGGAAAAGGGGGAGAGGAAGAATATAGTACTAAACATGAATGTTTTAACAATATAAAACTATACAGAAGACATAGTAGCTTACCAATTCTTCTATCTCATTATCACCCAAGTCTAAGCGTTCTAACTTAGACAACTGAGACAAGGATTCTGGAAGCGATTTGAGCAAATTTTCCCTCAACTCAAGTGACTGTAGGCTCACCAAACTGTAAAGAAGAGAAGTTACAAAGCAGCTACAATAACATACCAAAGCTTCAGCATAAATAGTAAATACACAAGAGCAGCCACAGAGACGTAAGTAATTACTTCTCCTGATGGGATACACAGAAAAATTCATGACAAGAACAGCTGAAATCAAATAGAATACTCTTTAAAATGATTTATTTCAGGAACAATGAAGATCTATAATTTTTCCCCACTCCTTTTACTATGTAAATGACTTTTATTCAGAAATGAAGTACACCATAAGATCAAAAGTATCTGGACAATTTTAAGTGGACATCAATATGGGGTGTGTCCATTCTATGTCTTTATGACATCTTGAACTCTCCTGGGGACACTTTCAATGAGGTGTCATTGTCTTTCACAGAATGGTAGCCAATTCTTCCTCAAGAGCCGAAACCAAAGAAGGAAATGACGTAGCACTAGCATCTGGAGCAAAGTATACATTCTAGCTCACCCCAAAGGTGTTGCACTAGGTTCCAGTTCAGACTCTGAGCAGGCCACTCCATTTTAGGGATGTTATTTCTCACAAACCATTGCTGCTTTATGACAATATGTATTATTCTCATGCTAACAAAATCATTCATTTCCAAACTGTTCCTCTTCTATACACAGTAAAAAATACTGTAAAATGTGAATGTATCCTCCTGCATGTAGCTTTTTTTTAAAAAATGCAATAAAGGAAGCACATCCTTACTATGAAAAAAAAAGCTCTCATACCATACTACCACCTCCTCTGTCCTTCACTGTTGGCACCACACATGATGGCAAGTAAGGTTCTCCAGGCATTCACCAAACCCAAACTATTCCATCGGATTCCACTGGGTACAGTATGATTTATTACTTCATATCATTCACTTCCAGTCATCCACTGCCCACTGGCGTCATTCTTTACACCGCCTAAAACATTGCTCTGCACTGACTACAGAGATGTGCGGCTAATGAGGAGATGTTCTTCCATTGTACCCCATTCTTTTTAACTCCTTACACACAGTCACTATGCCAACTGGACGACTGATAACATTTTAGAATTCATAAGTTAGTACTCCTGTTGATTTAATGCAAGTTTTATAGCCAATCACAGAAACACTTGATGGTCTCCCTCAATCTGTATATGACGACTGCCTGATCTTCATTTAGTTATGGTAGTTTCTTTGCATTTCCCCCTCACAATCACATCACCAACAGTAGACTTGAGCAGCTTATTTCTTACGAAGAATGTTACCAATTCGAATAATTCTTATACCATACTAATTTTTCTCACCAGGCAACAATTAGTTCAATTTATGTCATTCATAGTGAATGACAGCATTGTATTAAATCACAATGCGTGGTTTTCCTTACGCAACTACCAAGAACTCACTGTCTATTTATTGCATCGCATCTAGCTCTCCATCTATGACCTTGCAAGACAAGTGCTTTGGGGGGGGGGGGGGGGAGGGGGGGGTGGATTGGGTTGTTTGGGGTAGGAGACCAGACAGCGAGGTCATCGGTCTCATCGGATTAGAGAAGGACGGGGAAGGAAGTCGGCCGTGCCCTTTCAAAGGAACCATCCCGGCATTTGCCTGGAGCGAGACAAGTGCTTAAACAAATATGTACATACTAGATAATCCAGTCAAATTCGAATTATATCTATGGGATTTGTACTAAACAATATGTTACAGGGTATTCTCAGTAGTATATACAGTGTAATAAATTGAAATTGTGATGTGAGAGTTTCACACCAATCTGAGAGTGGAATACATGTGTTTCAAAAATATAACAACCTGGTCTAAAAGCAAGTACAACAAATTTAAGTCCCAATTCCAACTAAAAATTATGAATGATTGCTGCATTTTACTGAAAGTGGTACATAAGACGGATGCCTTGGGTGGAGGTTGAATGGTTACTGTAAACCTATCAGCTCCCAATACACACAGTTAGAATAGAAACATAAATGATAAATTCAAAGGAATAAACAAAACTTTCTAAAACCACAGATGTTAAAATAAAAATGATATTACCAAATCAAGTGGAAATGTCATGTTGCAATCGATTCAATGATTTTACTATTTGTCATCCTTGTCTGAAGACCAAGTACAAGTACAAGTAGTACATGGCATGAAATATTGCTTCAGAATGGCACAGTCATTCTGTTGAAGAAGTTTCATTCATGCTATAGTAATAAATATATCCTAATATATTTTAAAAACAAAGATGATGTGACTTACCATAAGAAAGTGCTGGCAGGTCGGTAGAAACACAAACAAACACATACATACACACAAAATTCTAGCTTTCGCAACCAATGGTTGCTTCGTCAGGAAAGAGGGAAGGAGAGGGAAAGATGAAAGGATGTGGGTTTTAAGGGAGAGGGTAAGGAGTCATTCCAATCCCGGGAGCGGAAAGACTTACCTTAGGGGGAAAAAAGGACAGGTATACACTCGCACACACACACACATATCCATCCGCACATACACAGACACAAGCAGACATTGCTTGAAAATATCTGCTTGTGTGTGTATGTGCGGATGGATATGTGTGTGTGTGTGCGAGTGTATACCTGTCCTTTTTTCCCCCTAAGGTAAGTCTTTCCGCTCCCGGGATTGGAATGACTCCTTACCCTCTCCCTTAAAACCCACATCCTTTCGTCTTTCCCTCTCCTTCCCTCTTTCCTGACGAAGCAACCACTGGTTGCGAAAGCTAGAATTTTGTGTGTATGTATGTGTGTGTTTGTGTTTCTATCGACCTGCCAGCACTTTCGTATGGTAAGTCACATCATCTTTGTTTTTAAATATATTTTTCCCACGTGGAATGTTTCCCTATTATAAAAATATATCCTAATGTTGATTACCTACATTCTTTCACCTGCACACTATTTGTGCCTTATGGAACAATAGGCAATATAAGTAGAACTCGTTTACAAGTTGGATAACAAGTGACTTAGTTTCTTACCTTCCAAAATCTGGTGGCAGGTTTGTGAGAGACATATCATTGAGGCCAAGCACTGTCAAATTTCGAAGCTGCACAAATCCTGGGGGTAATCTGCAATTGCAGAGAAAATTTATCTCAAGATAACTCATCTCTACAATGTCTTCACATTGAAAGCCATGTGTGATACAAGCATATGGTGGTACATATATACACACACATCAGTGACACTTAAAATTGTGTTATTCAGCAATATTATCCCTGCAGCAAAAGCAACACTTTTTATTTTAAAAAAATGACAGGAATAAATAAAATTTGAGGAACTAGTGATATCATGAAAAACTTGTTCATTTCGTCCATTTCTACAAACATATAACAGTAAGTTGGAATCATAAATCTGCAACTCTTAGCTTCTCTTCTGCATCAACTTCAACGTATGAGTAGAATATTTAACAAACCCTCAACAAAGAACAAAAACCCAGGCTTTTATTGCAAATGTTACCTTATTAACAGCAAAAGCTAAGGTCAAAATTTAACTCATTCTCCTTGTGAAATGTGTCTTAACAGATGATTTCTAATTTTGTAACATTGGAACTGATACTGCAGGAATGACAGCAAGACTACTGGAAGCAAGTCTTCGTACAGCTCCCTACAGAAAATTTCAATGCAACAGTCCCATCTTCACTATATCAAAAAATTTTCAAAACACACGAATGTATGGTTTCGTGCCAATATGTACTGATAAAATCCTCCCTAGCTTCCAGCTGTGTCAAGAGGTTTGCCACTTAATGCAGCTGGATGTTCAAGAGAATTTTATTGTTATTCAAAATGTCAAACATGTGAGATATTCTAAGCTGAATATCTGTGGTTGTATGTCTTGCTGTAGGCAAAAACTTTTACTGAACTGAGCTGTCCATCCCCTACTTTGATTCTAAGAGTAATCTGTCAATTTCTATAAGTAAATATGCTTGTCACATCAAGTACAATACCTGTGACAAAGCATGTACATTTGTGTACAGATATTGAAAGGTTACTGTAGTAGCAAACATACTCCGATCTGAAGATGGTTTGTCAAAACTGAAACCTTTCAATTTTACAAATACACGCAATCTTGACAGACAATAGAATCATCCATTAACTGCAGAATTTCTCAAAAATAAATCAATAAAAATTTTAAAATGTCAGCTTTTGCAAAGTTTGCTTTTATTTTTTATTTTTATTTTTTTTTTTGCCAAAACTGTCACACTGGGTCTCCATTTTGATCCTACAACAAAACTGTTTTTGTATTACAAACACTGTTCTCAGTAAAGAACTTGTGCAAGAAGAATCCATGAATCTATAGTACATAAACTTCAACACACCAGTTTCTCTGTAGAAAAAGTGTAATTATTAAAACACACATTGTCTCAATGTTCATCTACTGTCTTTTGTCAAATGGCAGTCTCATCCATTTCCTCTTTGTCTCCTATGATAGGACTGCAGGTAACTGGTGGCAGTGCACCACACTGAATCCTGACTTACTGGATAAGTGCGACCACTGACCAGCTCTCTACATTACAGTTCCAAACTTGTCTAGTGCAGCTGCAATCTCCTATTGGTAGATACTAGCTATTTCATGGGTGTTAGTGATAATGATAACCAAGCAATATACTTTGATGTGGTATGCAAATTTAATGTGGGTATTATCTCTGGATTTTCCTCTATGAAAGAACTTTCGTAAATGGAATGAACATTTTATTTTCGATTTTCTCATTTTCTATGTCTCTCCCAGCTATCTATAAATACATTGCCAATAGTTTCACTACACTGATGACCTTATATATTAGTTACCTTAACACATAACTAAAGTTTAAAAAATACAATAAGACACAACAGTACACACTTATTTCAAGATCCTTCCGTAATGAGCAAGAGCCTCTGATTTAGACAACCAAAGTTGACATAATCATCACATAAATCATAAAAACAAAGCTATTGTACTAGCAACTGACAACATGACAACAACAGCAACCACCACCACCACCACCACCACCACCACCGCCGCCGCCGCCACAGCCACCGCCGCCGCCGCCACAATTGCTTTTTGTGCAATCTGAAATTCTCTATTTGAATGATGTTCCTGTCCATCAACTTTGGTCTATGTGATATGCAAAGTCCATTTATTTGCTAAGAATTCACCTAGGTATCTTGTTATTTTGCTGCTTTACATCATTATAGCATTTTATCACATTGTAAGGTTTACTGGCAGTTTGCCTTTAAGCAATACATACATAGTACTTTGAAGTGTCAATGAGAATTTGTCACTGGCACACATAACTCATTAAGAACATCAATGGACTTATATTAAACTACCCATTTGAAATCATCATTGTATGCCTTTAATTAAACCATTTTTCCACTACCTTACACAGCAACTACTAAAATGAGAGTAATTTCACAGCAGCACACTTTTAGGCAGTTGGCCCAAGTATCTTCACTAATGCACTCTGCAACACAACTTTACAAAGTAAAGACATCAGAGACTGCCATAAGCATGCATAAGACAAATCAGTGCTATAGTATTTGTTAGATGTGGGTGTGCAGCAAGTGAGACCACATTATTTATCAATTTTCTGTGGATGTTTCTCTCAAATCAGTAATGGTGTCGATGAATGTGTTGTGACCATCTGCCTAAGTTGTTGTTGTTGTGGTCTTCAGTCCTGAGACTGGTTTGATGCAGCTCTCCATGATACAGTAAAGCTGCATGTCCTCGGGAAAAATTACGGCTGTAGTTTCCCCTTACTTTCAGCCGTTCGCAGTACCAGCACAGCAAGGCCGTTTTGGTTAATGTTACAAGGCCAGATCAGTCAATCATCCAGACTGTTGCCCCTGCAACTACTGAAAAGGCTGCTGACCCTCTTCAGGAACCACATGTTTGTCTGGCCTCTCAACAGATACCCCTCCGTTGTGGTTGCACCTACGGTACGGCCATCTGTATCGCTGGGGCACGCAAGCCTCCCCACCAACGGCAAGGTCCATGGTTCATGGGGGAAGCATCTGCCTGAAAGTTTCTCAAATATCAATTCACAATGTATGTACAACATACAGGCCATAACTTCGCTATTTCTAATATCTGCCCTTCCCTCATCCGATAAATTTCTCGTTTTCTTCCAAGGTCCCTTTTCTTATACGAGATGTCATTTACTGACAGGAACATTGAAATTAATTTCATAAAATCCATTACTTCAGCAGGGGAGCTTTCCATTCTAAGAACTGTTTCAAATTTGAACTGTAAAATTATCTTATGAATGTCTTCTTAAGTGAACATATATATCAGATTGTTATTCAGAGAGTAAAATGTGGTATTTGCCAATTCTCTTTCTTTTCTTTCTCAGTATTTTCAGGCAGTAATGTCTCCAGCAACAAGGCAACTCTTGTTAACAGGTGCAAAGTGGAATCTCCTTCACCTTTGCCCATGGAAAGTCAAATACTGTGCCACCTTTCAAATTTTCTAATTATATGTCATCCTAATTAATAAGGCAAATGCTATTCTTCAGCTTCTCCTGGAGTATTAGTTGAGCGATCACTCCACAGTTGCACAGACTGTTTGAACAAGGCAAATGTTGCCCGTTTTACACTTTGGACCATTCAGGGTGGTATAACTTACTTCATCATGTAAGCATGTTGTCCCCAATGAAAAGAAGAATTTGACAGGAGCAGTCTCTCAAACCAGAAAACCACCTTACAGCTGTGTTACACTCTCCCAAAATTATTTTAAATGTTTCTCTTTTCTTTCATAAAAAGTTAGAGGACGGCCTTGTCTTATATATATTTATCAAAGATCTTTGACAATGTAATACGCGCTTAGGAAAAAAAAATTCTGACAATTATAGGGGTATACGCTCTCAGATAACACTACAGCATGGTGTGCCAAATATTGCTCTTTATTCCTATATCACAGTTTCTTCAGCCTTCTAAACTTCTTTGCTTAGATCAAACACTACATTAAACAAAACAAACACAGTGAATGTTACCTGGGTATGGGATTGCTGCTGAAATCAGCCACTTGTAGTGCGCGAAGATTTTTGATATTTTCAGGAATATCAGGAATGTCTGAAACAGAAGGTTGATCACTCACTTAGTTAAATTACATTACATATGGCACTAAAGCTTAAATGTAGAAAGTAAAACTGAGAGAGGAGGCGCACTGACTGAGGGTATCAACTAGTATTCACGTGAGGCCAACATTCGATTCAGCTATTCTGAGTTTACCTTTTCTATGGTTACCCTAAACCTCTCCCTCTTTACTAGCACTTATCCCACAGTACGGGGTTTATTATTTTCATGATTTGGCAAATTTACTTTTTATAATTTTGTGGCTCAATGCCCCTCCTGTCACCAAAGTTGTCAGTTGACGACAGGTAGGGAACTCATGTGCCCATTTATCTGTGAATCATGTAAACTTTTTAGTGTTACCATATTTTAACTATCTGTATATCTTTTTCTGGGATGGAGATCGGTGACCAACTCAGTGTTTGCACAAATGAGAGTGTGGAAAATGTAGCTTTTCTTAGCAGCTTTCAAGAAAATGGCCACATACTTTCTTTAAGACATGGGAGGTCTTCTTCCCTCCCTCGCTCAATTGATGGGATATTAAATCCTTATCCTCCTTCCTACCAGTAAAATAAAATAAAAGACTATATTTATGTTACTTTGTTTACTGTCGAAGTGTTAATAGTAAATTTTCATTTTACACTGACCGCTTAGCCGCAATTTTCACACCCATCAGTGTTAGCAACAGCAAATCCGTAGCATTTCATCAGACTACTGTTAGTAGTAGTGCCATTATGTCAAGTTGTCCACAATCTTAGCTGACACGTAATTTATAAATTTAAAAAAGGGAGATTTAATTTATAAATGTATGATTTCCTTGTAACAAAATTTTAACGCAGTAGGATGATTTACAAACACACGTTTGAAATCTCTTATCCTCCGTGCTTTGATGCCACAAACTGTCTACTGTAGATTGCTTTGGCAACTTGTATTTGATGCATTTCAACATTGGAAAAGTAGCTTTCACTAGCCACATCAGCGACTACAGCATTTATGAAATACATGAAATGTAATCACAGTTGTGAATGCAATTAACTATATAAGGGAATGACAACAACGAAAATTTGTGCCAGATCGGGACTAGAACCCAGATTTCCTACTTTACATGAATGTTCACCTCAACTGCTTTGGTTATCTGTGCAACACTCACACCCAAACTCAAACCTCTGAATGTCCATGTCCAAGTGTTGCCAGCAATACTCGTATGTATATTACGTGATTCCCATACGGGGAGGGGGACATTTTAATTCAAAAGTAGCTTTCACTAGCCACATCAGAGAAGTCCAAGCTATTTGCTGGCTCAAGAAACTTACAGTTTTTAATAGTACACTGAATCATTAAATTGTCTGCAATAAAAACAGGTTATACTATTTTTAGCACTGGATATCATCGTAATCCATTGGTGATTTACTATCTATTTTTGGAGAACATTAAACTGACACTTAGAAAATAATATCATTGTTGTAATACGTAGCAGCAGCAATAGAAATAGTAGTAGTAATAGTGGTACAATATTCCGTTTGTGTCAATGTACAAATTGGTATTAGACGTGTTATGTTATATGAAAATTTATATGTATTTTAAAGTTTTATCCTAATTCACTATTAAAACACACATTTTACACAATCACTCTCACACCATTTCACTCACTTATTCAGTTGGCGTTTAAATATATTTTTTTTTTTAATCGTAGTTAAAAATATCAGATGGCTACAACCATTCCATTTGACACCACTGTCCAAATCTAAATACCATTTTAACAGAAAATTATTAAATTTCAAATACAAAATCAACAAAACATGCCTGCATGTCCATAGGAATGTTATACCATTCTTCCCAACAGCGCTGGCTCTGCAATATTGTATTTATCCACTGATACCAGGCAGCAACTTTTAATTTAAATGTTCTCCCCTGTATGGGAATTACATAATATGCATACGAGTACTGGTTGCAACACATGAACATAGAAATACAGAAGTTTGAGTTTGGGCACGAGTCTTGCACAGATAACCAAAGTAGTTGAGGTGAACGTTCAGGTAAAGTAGGAAATCTGGGTTCTAGTCCCAATCTGAAACAAATTTTCATTGTAATCATTCCCTTATATAGCTCAAGGTTGATTGCCTTCACAACTGTAATTAAAGTTCGTATATTTCATAAAGGCTGTAGTCGCTGCAGTGTCCATTCCTTCAGATATGCATGCACTTCTGAAGGATCACCATTCTTATTAACAACACAGGTACTGCGACATCGCCAAATCTCTTAGGTAGGTTTGAACAAAGTGGTTCTTTAATAGTGGAGGCGACTGACATTTCAACTGCTTGCCATATTACACAGGAATCAATCACACTGCAGACTGCAAAGTACTGCTCATGCAAGTAAAGGACATTTGTAATTTAACTGAGGTAATTTCGACTTATTGACAATCATCGTGAAAAACACACCCTCTAAAAAAATAAAAGGAAATCTGCTCTGCGTCATTCCTAATATTTCTGACTTGGAAAAAACACTAAGTCATGAGATGGACTCAAAACCGTACAGCACGCAGTTTGCTTATCAGTTGAGACCCCATCCAAAGGACTTCCACATCAATGACCATCTGCCCCCTACAAGGAAGGGTGTCTATGAGACAAGTAATAAATCTCACATTTTCTGCCACCTCCTTCCTGACAGCTAAGGCGACATTCCTACTTTCATTGCGGATTTATGGAGAGGAATCACGCCAGTTTTCTCGCATGGTCCACTTCGCTCCCACCCATATGATTTCAGTGGAGCTGGAGTCCAATGCCAGTGGTCAGTAGAAAAGAAGTATTTATTCTGTTCTGCAGAGCACTTTTGCTCAACAGCTGACATGTGTAATGGACGCTGCTTCTGCTTGAAATGGTATAGTTGAGGGATTTTAACAGTACCTACAATTTGAGTACATTGAGAAGCATCAAGTCGGCTATAGCTCTTCTCAATCAATCTATGTCTGCAGTAACATAACCAATCATAACCTATTACAGAAACATGACCACTGTATACTGATAGCTGATATATAATGACAAGCCAAAACTTGTGACCTCTGCCCACCATGAAACTGAGTGATAAGCAGAGAAGAGACAAATGGATAATTGAAACTTCCTGACGGATTAAAACTGTGTGCCAGATCGAGACTCAAACTCGGTACCTGTGCAGGAGAGCTTCTGCGAAGTTTGGAAGGTAGGAGATGAGATACTGGCACAAATGAAGATGTGAGGACCGGGCGTGAGTCATGCTTGAGTAGCTCAGATGGTAGAGCACTTGCCCGCGAAAGGCAAAGGTCCCGAGTTCGAGTCTCGGGCTGGCACACAGTTTTAATCTGCCAGGAAGTTTCATATCAGCACACACTCCACTGCAGAGTGAAAATTTCATTCAGGAATGGATAATTATTCTAACAATGATACGGACCTCAAATTGGGAAATCCACTGAAATTAGCGATTCCAAACAAGGGTAGCTTGTTATGGCTCAGCGCCTGGAAAAGAGCATCTCAGAAACGGCAATCGTGGTCCGCTATTTGTGCACTACTTTCCAAAGTATCTATGGAAAGTGGATGAAGGACGGTGAAGCCACAAGAAGGCGAAAAAGTGTTGGACATCAACGCCCAATCATAAAACGTAAAGGTTGGAGGCTTCCCTATTCGGTAAAGCAGGATACACAGTAGTGATCTGTAGCACATCTGATGGCAAAAGAACAATGCTGGTGCAGGTACAAGCCTTTTGGAGCACACAGTTCAATGTACACTGCTGAACAGTGGGTTCCGAAGCCGGCAACCACTATGTGTGCCTGTGGTGTTCCAACTACATTGTTAGTTATGATTACAGTGGGCACGGGATTACCAAGAGTGGACCGTAGATCAATGGAAACGTGTCGCCTAGTCTGATGAACCACATTTCGTGTCCGATTTCACTCTCATTCACGCAAACGATTGCTGAAAATGAACACCACGCCACAGACGCAGGAGTATTATGCTATAGGGGACATTTACCGGTGCTTCCACAGGACAAGTGGGAGTAACCAAATGCATCATGATAGCTGTGGACTACAGGAACATCCTGCATCCCTTCAAGTCTAATGCCTTTCCCAATGGCGAAGGCATCTTCCTGCACGATTACTGCCCATTTCTGAAGACCAGTATCGGGCTACAGCGGTTTGGAGAGCACAATACTGGACTCTAGTTGATGTCTTGACCACCAAATTCGCCTTACCTGGCTTTCGGTAGCCAGGGGACCGCCCACAAACGCCGGCTCGTAATTTACATGAATTACATGACCTGTGTGTAGCCATTTAGTGTCGCATATCTCCAGAAACCTGCTAAGGTATTGTCGAATCCATGCTATGCGGGATCGCTGTTGTACTGCATTCCAAAGATGGAGCAACGCGCTGTTATGCACCTAATCATAATGTTTTGGTTCGTCACTGTATTTGGAGATGTGGCCTATACTATAACACCATTCGCTGTGCAAAATAACCGATTCGTCGGAAAATATTATACTCTGCCAGTCACGATCGACATTTTCATCAGCAAATGCTAAACGGCTGAATCGAAAATCACGGAACTACTTCTTGACGCTCACTCGTTTTCTTTGCAGTACACCCTTCCGAAAACGGCGCCGAAACGTTGACATTCTTTCTATATAGGAATCGCAGTAGCATGTTTCAGAAAGGATTTTGCCCTGTTGTGAACACAAGTTCATTTTACTGGCTAGTGTCGTTACACGCCAACGGCCAGTTTCCACACGCCTACTAGATTCTCAGATATCAGGAAATCTGTTTTGTCCATTGGCGCGCGGTGTGCTCAGTAACGTCATCGCGCGGCCTAGCCTCAGACTCTGAAATTCCCTGCTTCTACAAAAGCAAAGACGCCGTCACGAATACCAAGCATAGCTCATGAACAAAGCGGCCTGAATGATAATACAGAACGGATATGCGTCATGATCACCTAATGTTTTCATAAACTAGGGCCTGGTGATCTAAAACCCTATACAGGAGCTAGTTTGAATGGTGCCCAACCAGTGTTGGAATAATCGAAAGTTACAGTTCCGATCAGCAAAAATTTCCCTGTTATGAGACAATGAAAATGTTTGTATCTATATCTAATAACATCTTATTTTATTTACAGAAAAGCTTTCATGTTCGTCTTGGAACAGACCTAGAATACAGACATGAACATTAATATTAGTAATACTGTAGAAAATAATTCCTCTTCCGTGTCTTCTCATAAAAATCAGAAAAAATACAAGTTATACTTCAATCGCGTCAGTACTTAACCGAATTTATAGCTGCCTGCGATTTTGGGTTGTTACTTCTTTTGCTGGCAACTTTGTGTGAAATCATTGTCACATTGTTCATACTACCAGAAACTAAAATCGTGTTAAGTGTGAAGGAAATACAACTGGAAACTGACGCCAAACTCTTGATTTCCAACTTCATACTTGCCCACTGAACATATAAGTTCTCTGAGAGTACAAAAAGTAGAAAGAAAAGGAAGACAGAAGGAACAGACTTCCCCTTTGTCGCTTCCTCGAGACCAATAGGGTACTAGAGTCGGTTCTAGATTTAAAAGGACGATTACCTCAAGATAATGTTATTTAAAGGGGGCAGATAACGTGATTTAAAAGGACAGTACATATCCAAGGCCAGTTCTGGCTGAGTAACGATGATCTCTCAAAATCACTGATAAGGTCTTTCTCTGTCGGGTTACACGCTTAGGCTACTTATGTTCGAGCTCACCCCCCCTCCCACCACCACCACCACCACCACCGAAATCACCGCCAATTATTCAATGTTACCAAGGGGAACCCCTGTCCTACCTGTGCGGATTCGGCACTCCCGATACCGGTCACATGATCTTGTACGGCATAAAAATGGTGGCAAACCCCTCCCACATCTCAGCTAATGGGAACATATTAAAATAGTGGGAAGCCCGTTCCCTCCCCCACCTGCTTTTATAACTAGAGCACTTGTGTGGGTGGCTTCATTCTTGAGCTCTGCACCATAGGGAGAGAACTAGGGTATGGTTATTTGTTACTAACAAATTAATGTTATTATGATTACATTCAGTCGTGTTGCTTAAGATCTAGGGAGAGGACGAGGGTGTGGGTATTTGTTTATAACAAATTACATTTAACATTACGCGTTATTCGTCATTCGAGGCACCAGTAGAGACCGCACCTAAGCAGATATGAATATAGTCTCATACTCCATTTTCCAATATTATTCAGCAAATATTGGTTATTTCTGCAATTTCTGCGCTTTGTCCATGATTTTTTTTACAAATATTCCTATTTTTCCACAATTTAACCATTTTTACGTGTTCTTCCCTATTTTACGTAATCTATGTATTCTCACTGTAAGTTACCGCATCAAATTATTTAACAACAAATACGCTGTTGCAACGACTTTAAATGTTAAATACCACAATAAACAAATAAAAAACTAGATGTCAGTTTCTCTTAGAATTTGTATATGTTTAGGGCGAACAATGGGGTGCATTTTAGCGTAGCAATATGATCAGACACTCCCCCACAGCAAATGCTTTTTGCTTATGATGATTATTTGTGCCAGTGGCACAAACCTTCGGGTAAAGATCATGGTGACAACATTTCCAGCCATACCTTCTAAATCTGCATGCAACGTGGATACCCCATGGCCACAAGGTAGAGTGTGGGAGTGGGTCCGGCAACGCAAGCAACATGCAATTTTTTATGCACAGTGTTACTCTTCAGATCAAAAAAGCATACCAAGGATGAGAATTTAGAGGCGTACATTCATTAAACCATCAGCCCTGGTGTCAGTAAAAAATGCAAGACGCCACTCCCAAACGAACAGTACAACTCCCGGCAAGTTTATAGAAGAACGTTATAATGTTACTCTAGAATGGAGGGTCATCCGTTATAATGTATAGATGAATTTGATATCGTTTCAAGTACTGACAACAAGCGTGTTTTTGACGAACTAATATGCACAGTCTAGACTTTGGCCCTCCCTCAATACTTGCTTACGCCTGAGCTTGTGCAGCCTCTGTGGAAGTGAAACATTTATAAGAATTTATCAACAGCACAACATTGTATAATGAAATTTCACATTAAATAATTAAAATTATAGACGGATAGGCAAGGTTTTGCATTAGACCTCCACCTGTCAAACACAGTGTAGTCGATTATTTGTATCGGTGGCAAAAACCTTTGAGTAAAGACCCAAGATAGCAGCTCTTTTGGACATACCCTCTACGTGTGGGGTAATTGTAATCCAATTAAACTATATTTTGTGTGTGTGCTGCGACATGGATACCACAGAGCGAGAAGTATAGTGGATGCGATTTTCTTGTATGCATAGTATCACTGAACACACCAAAACACATGATAATGGAGGAAAATCATTTTAACGTTCTCCAGGTCCATTTTATAAGAAGATTGTAATAACCATCCATGACAGTAAAATCTTAAACATAAAAAACCGTAGGATTAGAACAAGAGCTTGCAGGCTGGCAGGTAGAGCTATTGAGAAGCCTCAACAACTCAGCAACGGCAGATCTAACATTCCATATAATAGCGATGAGGGATGGACTTCTCTGTCTCTCCAGTGTGCGTTAACTTTCCTCCCAAATATATATATATATATATATATATATATATATATATATATATATATATATATATATATATGGGAGAGAACATCGAAAAAATGGTTAGAATGAAGATAAATGGTTTAAAAATTAGACCAACACCGAGCACTACTGTTAGACGCTAATATAAGTCATCTAGATAAAATGCGTGCTACCCGTATTGTGCAAAGAGCCCTTTTATCCTTTATCAGCAAATTTCTCATGATTTCATCTAAAGAAGCGTCAATATGTGATCAGTATGTACCGCCTTTCTTTTGTTTACGCTGTATCTAAATACTTTACGATTCTAAATACATTTTCGACTTGCAATTCGCCTCTATTGGGAGAGATAACACACTATTCGGAATATAAATAAATAAATTTACCGTTTCCCCTGGTTTAACAGTGGAAATATGGTGCATTCTACCTCTCCCAAAACATTGGAGCTGAAAGCCATATGTATTTGGAATCCTAAATTATTTGGATGCAGTGTAAAATGGTGTGATTCCACACATGAAAAGTGATACACACGGATTACATATTGACGCTGCTACAGATAAAATCCTGAGAAGTTTGCTGATAGAGGATAAAGGGGTTCTGTGCAAAACACAGGTAGCACACATTGTATCTACACGACTTAATAAGCATCTGAAATGTTGCTGAGCGTTTGTCTAATTTTTTAAATAATTTATCTTACTTTTAACTATTTTTGGATTGTTCTCTCCGGTAGTATCAGTTGCGGAAAATACATGTCTGCCGCTGCTGAACTGAAGGCCTCTCAATAGCTCTATCTGCCAGCCTGCGAGCTCCTGTCATGACCGTACGTTTTTTTAACATATTACCGTCATGCACGCTTATTTTTTAAAAAGCACACAAAAAATCACATGCAGTCTACAACTCGTCCTGGAGTATCAACGCAGCAGCAGCACACACACACACACACACACACACACACACACACACACACACACACACACAGTGTAAGTGGATTGCAATTACGGAACCACTTGAACGGAATGACCGAAGTGCTGCATCTTGGGTCTTTACTCAGATTTATGCTACCGATATGAATAACTGACTATACTGTTTTTGACAAGTGGGGGTCTAATGCAAAATATTGCTTATCAGTCTACAAGTTTAATTAGTTAATGTGGAAATCGGTTACACAAACAAGTGCTGTTGATACAGTATATTCATATAAAATAATGTATTGTAAGACGTTTACTAATACAGAGGGTGCACACGCACAGCGATAAGTAAGGATTGAGGCCCGAAGTCTAGATTGTCCACATTATTTAACTAAATCACGTTTCTTACTTCCACTAAAAACGATTTCAAAATCATCGATACATTACGAAGACCATCCATGTTACAGTAACATACCGTTTCTACATACAGTTGATGGGTTGGATGTACTGTTCGCTTCGAAGTCCTCCTCTCATTTTTTATAGACATCAGGGCTGATAGTTTAGTAAAAATAAGCCTCTAACACCAGGCATGCAACAAAATAAACACAAGCATGCTGTTTGTAGTCGCTTGATCCACTCCCACACACTACCCCATGGTCCTGGAGTATCCATGACGCAGGACATACGAAATAGTGTAATTGGATTGCAAGTCCAATCAGATTTAGAAGGTATGAACAGATCAGGCGACTGGAAGTGCTGTCATCATGATCTTGACCAGAAGGGTTTTTGCTACGTGTACAGATAATTCTCAGCAAATAGCATTTACTGCTGGTGGACATTCTAATCATATTGCTATGCTGAAACGCATTCCAGTGTTTATCCTATACATATGCAAACACTAAAACAGTCTGACGTGGAATCTAAACCTGCATCTTCTGGAGGATTAAAGTAAATATGGTTGACTTTATGGAAGCACGTATATTTCATGTAATCAGGACTGATAATTAGCAATAAAACTACGCTCTGTATGTCTATGTTTTAATTTCATGTGCAAATCGATTACATGAACTACAAAAGGCAGGGATGCTGAGAATTTTACTGTAAACTATTATCTTCGATGTGATCATGCTATGCATCTGGATGAGTATTTCGTATAAACAAATCATGTTTCTAAATCAGTATGGGATACGTATGTCTACATTAGTATGTTACGAACTTCGTTCCTTTTCCGTAATTATTTCTGAAAGATATCACGTTATTACTGAATAAGTAATCATTTTTACGTCCCATATGTCATTATCGAGAGATTAGACCACACAAAATTTGGTGCTGACGTTTATGCACAAGAAGAGAGAGGACTTCCTGCCACATCTACCCACGGCACGGTAACACACACCACTATTCAGATCGGGCTTCCTCCTCTTGCTCCCAGCGCCCGGTATGGCGTGGTTACGCCACGGCCTGTCTGGCTCGTCCGTAATGTCACTACAGGAGCGCCCTCGCTGCCTCGCTAGCTGCCTACTCCCACTGCTTGCGGACCACCACCTGTAGCTTCCGCAGCGCTGCACTAACGCCACTTTGACATTTTGTGGCTCAAATGGCTCTGAGCACTATGGGACTCAACTTCTGTGGTCATTAGTCCCCTAGAACTTAGAACTAGTTAAACCTAACTAACGTAAGAACATCACACACATCCATGCCCGAGGCAGGATTCGAACCTGCGACCGTAGAGGTCTCGCGGATCCAGACTGCAGCGCCTAGAACCGCACGGCCACACCGGCCGGCTTGACATTTTCTGTTTCGGGTTGTACAAACAACTTGCTCCACATTATCCAAAGCGTTGTGGGCACTCGTCGCTATTGCTAGGAAGCGGTATCAACTATCTATGTTCTTAAATTTTGTAACTGTCTTGATATCTACACGTTCATTTGTTTTGGAGATAATGTCCAATATAGGAGTTCCTAAACACCATCCATATTTGCTGATGGCACTAATGTAATCCTCTCTGTAATAAACATAGAAAACCCGTAGTCAACAGCAGCGAATTCTATGTGAAGTCTTCAAGAATGATTCAGTAAAATCAAATATACTGAAATGCAGGAAAGAAAAATGGCGATTCCTCTATCTCGTCAAAAATATCTCATGTCAGTATTAACAGATAAATTCTTTAAGATGTAAGCAAAACAGACGTTCTCGGTGTATAGGTCAGTAGGATTTGAAATAGTATACAAATGAAAATAGCTTGTGAAAGAGACTCAAGTGGATGCTATGGTCTGAGAATATCAAAATCTAAAACAAACAGTGACGCAGACATATCGCGGGCGATTGCACTCACTAACTCTCCTACGGAATCATCAGCTGCGAAAATGCCAGTCACAGGATAAATGTATTTAGAATGGAGGGGAAAAAAAACCTAAGAATTTGTAGCCTTAAAAATTGGCTCTTGTAAACCTCACTTTACTTGGCTTGCTGTTCTACACACTTTTGAGTTTATTTATCCACGAAACTGTCTTACTCGCTAGGGGGTACCTTGTGGAAACATGTAAATTACTGCAAAATAGACTGCACGTATTGTCATGGAGATTATCATCCAACACCAGAGACAGACGCTACAAGAGAGGCGTTATATTAAAATTTCAAGAATTTACGATCCTAGCAGAATCACCTAAAATATTGCTTCTTGCTATGTACAATGAAGTGAAAAAAGTCAAGTGATAGCGATATGACATATACAGATGAAAGTACTATCGCGTACATAAGGCAGGAAAGGTCAGCGCATTGGCGGAGCTGGTTGGTTGGTTGTTTGAGGTTAAAGGGACCAAACAGCAAGGTCATCAGTCCCTTGTTTCAAATAGACTCCATTCTGCTAACGGGACATCTCAGTATAGTCAGAAAAATAAAACAGAAAAAGGGGAAACGTAAAAGGGCAGTCACGTTGTCATTAGTAAAAACAAATGAAGGAAGTTGGCAAGAGAACGGACCCAACACTATGCTGAAGCAGCATAGGCAAGACCACCTGTGTCTTAAAAGGTACAACTGCTATAATGCAGAAAGTACGGATGGGAATAGAAAAACTAACCAAGCCTTAAAAAGAAGGGGTAAAAACAGAGTAAAAGGGAAAGAAAAGAGGATTCCGGTCAGGGAGGTGAATCGGGAATCTCTGAACACTGCCTACAGTGGGAGACACCCAAACACTCACCGCCCCGCCCCAACACCAGAGGGAGATTAAAAACTTTAAAACTGAGAATAAAAACCACTCTCCCGGAGGAAACCTAGAACCAGAGAGACCATCCGGGAATCGTCAGCCAACATCAAAGGTAAAGTGTGGGGGAGTCTGTACTTAGCACGCAGAGCCAAAAGAAGGGGGCATTCAACCAAAATGTGGGCCACTGACTGGAAGGCTCCACAACCACATAGCGGGGGTGGCTCATCACGCAAAAGGAAACCATGGGTCAGCCTGGTATGGCCAATGCGGAGACGACACAGTGTGGTCGAGTCTTTGCGGGAGAGGCTAAAGGAAGAACGCCATGGGCCTGGATTCACCTTAATGGCACGAAGTTTATTAGACAGTGGAGTAGCCTCCCAAGAATTGGCCCATGACTGTGCAAAGTGGGATTTGATGTGAAGCCGTAAATCCGCTGCAGGAGGGGTTACAGAAAACGGGGGGTAAGTAACTGCTCCCCCAGCCAAACGATCAGCGAGCTCATTACCCGGGATACCCACATGGCCCAGGACCCATAGGAAATCAATGGAACAAGCAGCACGGTGAAGATCAGCGAGATGGTCATGGATGGCAGAGACCAAGGGATGGCGCGAAAAACACCGGTCAATAGCAACAAGGCCACTCAACGAGTCCGTACATAACAAAACGCGGTTGTGTTGGGATTGTTTAATAAAGGTAAGGGCCCGGGAAATTGCCATCAATTCCGCAGTAAACACCCCACATGAGGGTGGCAGTAGATGATTTTCCGTTCCAACAAAGGACGTGAAGGCATACCCAACATGATCAGCAGATTTAGAGCCATCAGTGTAAAAAACAACAGCATCCCGAAACTCCCATAAAATTTGGCGGAAAAAGGAACGGAACACCACCGGGGGGATGGAATCTTTCGGACCGCGGCGGAGATCCATCCGAATTCGAGGCAGAGGAACTAACCAAGGAGGGGTGGAGGGGAGGGAGCGAGGAAGACAGGACAAAGAAGGAAGCCGAAAATCACGGGTAAGAGACGCAAGGCGCAGCCCAACCGGTAAACCCGCCCGAGGGCGGGAGTCAGGCGGGCGACGTCCATGGTCTGGGAATAGGATAGAATAGGAAGGATGAGCGGGAGAAGAACGGATAGTAAGGGCATAAGACACCAGAAGCTGGGACCGCCGAACAGAAAGGGGGGGGATCCCAGCTTCAACCAAGAGACTATCAACAGGGCTCGTAGGGAATGCACCGGTGGCCGAACGGATACCACGATGGTGGACTGGATCCAGCACGTGCAGCGTGGAAGGAGCAGCTGAACCATAAACTTGACAACCATAGTCCAAACGTGACAGAACTAGAGCACTATAAAGACGGAGGAGGAGGGAACGGTCCGCACCCCAAGAGGAGTGGGCAAGGAAGCGAAGGACATTGAGTTTTCGGAAACATCCTACCTTCAGGAGTCTGATATGGGGCAGCCAAGTGAGCTTGTTGTCGAAAAGAAGACCTAGGAAACGAAACTGTGGAACCACAGGTAATCTTTGTGCAGCGAGATAGAGCTCTGGATCAGGGTGGACCGTAGTACGGCGACAGAAGTGGACCACCCGCGATTTTAAAGGAGAGAATTGAAACCCGTGTGAGAGGGTCCATGCAGAGGCACGCCGTATAGCCACCTGGAGCTGCCGTTCTGCAGATGGCATCGAGGAGGAACTAACCCAAATGCAGAAATCATCCACATACAGGGCAGGGGCGACCAAGGGACCGACAGAGGCCACAAGTCCATCGATAGCAATGAGGAAAAGAAGGACACTCAAGACAGAACCCTGTGGGATGCCCGTCTCCTGGGTCCGTGGAGAACTAAAAGCAGTACCAACTCGAACTCTGAATGACCGATGGATCAGGAACTGGCGGATAAAAATCGGGAGTGGGCCCCGAAGACCCCACTGATGAAGGGTTAGTAAGATGTGATGGCGCCAGGCCGTGTCATAGGCCTTGCGAAGGTCAAAAAACACTGCAACCAAATGGCGGCGCTGGGAAAAAGCCTGCCGAACTGCGGATTCCAAGCGAAGCAAATGATCGATTGGAGATCGTCCCTCTCTAAAGCCACACTGGTAAGGGGACAATAGATCCCGAGATTCGAGGACCCAAGTGAGCCGACGGGCTACCAGCCGTTCAAGTAACTTACAACCAACATTGGTCAAACTAATTGGCCGATAGCTGTCAACAGATAGGGGGTTCTGACCAGGCTTAAGGACAGGAACCACAATGCTATCCCTCCACTGAGAAGGGAAGTCACCCTGGAGCCAGATACGGTTAAACACCCGAAGAAGATGGTGCCGTTGTGGAGCACTGAGATGTTGAAGCAGCTGGTTATGAATGGAATCTGGGCCAGGGGCCGTATCATGAGAAGAAGATAGAGCAGAAAGAAATTCCCATTCAGTGAAAGGTTCGTTGTAAGATTCTGACTCACAAGTGGTGAAACATAAGGTGACAGCTTCAGCCTGCTGTTTTTGATGAAGGAAAGCAGCTGGATAGGAGGCCGACGCTGATGCCACTGCAAAATGGGTCGCAAGATGTTCTGCGAGAACTAATGGGTCCGTACAAATGCCATCTGGGAGGTGAAGGCCTGGGAGGGTGGACTGCCGATGGCAACCTTGGAGAGAGCGAAGTGTAGCCCATACCCGTGACAGAGGGACAGTGGAACCAAGGGAAGAAACGAATCGTTCCCAACATATCCGTTTGCTCTGTTTAATTAAATAACGGGCTTTAGCGCGAAGGCGCTTAAAGGTAGAAAGGCTGGCTACAGATGGGTGCCTCTTAAAGTGTTGCAAAGCTCGACGGCGATCACGGATGGCAATGGCAATGGCCGTACTCCACCACGGGACTTGCCGACGACGAAATTGTCCAGATGAGCGCGGGACAGCAAGGTTAGCAGCGCGAACAATCGCGGCAGACACGTCACGTAGGACGTCATCAATACAACCCAACAAAGAGGGAGAAAACTCGACCTGTGCAGTATATAGAGGCCAATCGGCGCGGTGGAAAGACCAACGAGGTAACCTGTCCATCGGGGAGCGGGAAGGGAGCGTGATAATCAACGGGAAATGGTCACTATCACAAAGGTCGTCGTGTGGCGACCAGTGTAATGAAGGGAGGAGAGAGGGAGAAGAAAGAGAAAGATCAATGGCAGAAAAGGTACCATGACCAGCACTGAAATGAGTAGGGGAGTCATCATTAAGAAGGCATAGGTCGTGGTCTGCAATAAATTGGTCTATAAGAAGACCTCGTCTAGATGGAAAGGCACTGCCCCACAAAGGATGATGAGCATTAAAATCCCCAAGGAGGAGGAAGGGAGGAGGAAGTTGCTGAAGAAGGGTGGTTAAGGCAGCAGGTGTAAGAGTCCTGTCAGGAGGAAGATAAAGATTGCATACTGTGACTGCAGAGTCTAAGTGGACCCTAACAGCAACCGCTTCCAATGTAGTGTGGAGAGGAATCCACGTGCTAGCAATGTCTGTACGGACCAACGTACAAACGCCACCAGAAGCCCGCAAGGGTCCGACCCGATTTCGACAGAAAACACGGAACCCACGGAGGGTCGGTGAGTGAGCATCAGTAAAATGAGATTCCTGGAGAACCACACAAGCTGCTGAGTAGGACGAAAGAAGGGATTTCAATTCCGGAAGGTGACGATAGTAGCCATTACAATTCCACTGGAGAACCACAGAACGATGGTTTAAATGAGGGCTGAACACGCTAAATCCAGTCATACCGCCGGGTCCCCACCCGTCACCGACAAGGAGGGGGCGACATCCATAAACGACAGGTCAGAATCCGGTTGTGAAGCCGGGGAAGGGACCTCTGGTGACACCAGAGGCTCTTTGTCCCGGGACTTATGTTTCTTCTTCTTTTCAGGCTGAGATCGAGGAGGGCTGTGTGGCATAATGGAGCCAGCTGCAGCAAGATCAGGAACAGAAAGAGACCGGGCGACCGGGGGGCCGATAGACCGCGGCTCTCGCGGTCGCCGCGCTGCAGCAGACCTTTGACCTGGAAGGTGCCGGGAAGGGGCATCCCGGGAGAGGCGCCCTTGACCGGCAGACGCCGAAGGAGTGGGACACTTCTCCGGCTGGGGAGGGGGAGCAGCGCCCAGAGGAGAAGGTGTGGGAGCCGCAGGGGAGGGGGGAAGGAGAGGGGTCCGGGATGGGGGTAAGGAAGGGGGAGGAAGGGATGAAGATGTAACCAAGGCGTAACTAGATGTCATGGACACAGGGTGCAATCGTGCGTATTTCTTACGGGCCTCTGTGTAGCTTAAACGATCAAGAGACTTATACTCCTGTATCTTTTTTTCTTTCTTATAGACGGGGCAATCTGCTGAACGAGGAGAATGACTACCACGACAATTTACACATACAGGAGGGGGAACACAGGGACTCCCCTCATGGAGTGGACGTCCACAATCACCACAGAGAGGGTCCTCGGTACAGTGAGAAGACATGTGGCCAAAACGCAAGCACTTAAAACACCGCATAGGAGGTGGGATGTACGGCTTCACATCACAGCGATAGACCATAATCTTAACTTTCTCAGGAAGGGTATCCCCTTCAAAGGCCAGGATAAAGGCACCAGTATCAATACGATTATCTTTAGGACCCTTCTGAACACGCCGAACAAAGTGAACACCCCGCCGTCCGAGATTGTCCCGAAGTTCCTCATCAGTTTGAAGGATGAGGTCTCTGTGAAAAATCACACCTTGTACCATATTTAGAGACTGGTGAGGGGTAATGGACACGGGAATTGTGCCAAGATGGGTACAGGCACGAAGGGCCGCAGATTGGGCAGCCGAAGCAGTTTTTATCAGTAACGAACCCGACCGCATCTTGCTCAGGGAGTCCACTTCGCCGAACTTGTCTTCAATGTGTTCCACAAAGAATAAAGGTTTGACACTGGTGAAAGTATCTCCATCAGTCCTGGTGCAAACTAGATAACGGGGGAAAGGTTTTGCCCCTAGACGACGCGCCTGACCCTCCTCCCAGGGGGTAGCCACGGAAGGGAAGGCCGAAGGGGCAAGAGAAGCAGCACTTGAGGAATCAGTACCACGCAGAGAGACGGCCGCAGAAGAGCGGCCAGAGTTTTGGACCCGTATGCGTTTCATCTGCATAGCGTCCGCCCTGATACCACCCACTCCGATCAGGGGCTCTCCTCACGGGCGCCACCCAGCCACAGCAAGGGCCGTCTGGCACGGCGGCCATTGCCGGGAGTTCCGATGCTCCAGGATGACGAGCAACCACTCCAAGGCATGCATGAGGAGGTCACAGCTCAGGTATCAGAAGTGTGATCCCTGTGTGTTCAGGGGGCTCAACCAAAAGGGTACATAGCGACCCCACCACACGGGCTGGCTACCGTGCTGGCTATGCACCCTAGCATCAGACAACGACGTAAAAGAAAAGGTGGAATGTACTATGAGGGCACACGTCGGAGACACTAGGTAAGGTGCTCTTCCCCAAATGGCTCACACTACGGAAGAGAAATTTTGGAATGGAGGTCAAACCCCAGAGGGGGACCAAGGAACGCCAAAAGGAGGAGATGATTACGCAAAAAAAAGCCGGAGTGTAGAACCAACAGAACCAGGAGGATAGCGGGGGCCAACATAAGCAAGGACACCAATAGAGAGAGAGGAGAGGGCAAGGGGAAAGGGGTATGGAGGGGAAAGGAGGGGAAGGTAAAGGAAAGGAAATGCAGCCCGGGAGAGAAAGAAGGCTGCAATGGCTCGGGGCCCCGTGCTCGCCACGCACGTATCCACGAAAGAGTTGTGGACCCCCTGGGGGGCATTGGCGGAGCTGTCATCTGTAATCGTGTGATACGTGTGAAAAATGTCCGATGTAATTACGGCCGTACAACTGGAATTAACACACTCTGAACGAAGAATAGTAGTTGGAGCTAGACGCATGGGGCATTTCATTTTGCAAATCGTTAGGGAATTCAATATTCCAAGATCCACGCTGTCAAGAGTGTGGCGAGAACACCAAATTTCAGACATTTACCTCTCCCTACGGACAACGCAGTGGCCGACAGCCTTCACTTAACGGCCTAGAGCAGTGGCGTTTGCGCGCAATTGTCTGTGCTAACAGACAAACAACGCTGCGTGAAATAACCGCAGAATCAATGTGGAACGTGCAAAGAACGTATCCTGTACGACAGTGCGGCGAAATTTGGCGTTAACAGACGCGAGTGCCTTGGCTAACAGTACGACATCGCTTGCAGCGCCTCTCCTGGGCTCGTGACCATATCAGTTGAACCTAGACGACTGCAAACCGTGGCCCCGTCAGATGACTCCCGGTTTCAGTTTCTCAGAGCTGATGGTAGGGTTCCAGTGAGGTGCAGACCTCACGAAGCCATTAACTAAAGTTGTCAACAAGGCAATGCGCAAGTTGGTAGTGGCTCCATAATGTTGTGTGGGATGTCCTCTGGTTCAGCTGAACAGATTATTGACTGAAAATGGTTATGTTCGGCTACTTGAAGACCATTTGCAGCCATTTATGAACTTCATGTAGCTAAACAACGATGTCATGTCACAGGGCCACAATTGTTTGCAATTGGTTTGAAGAACATTCTGGAAAATTCGAGCGAATGTTTTGGCCACCCAGATCGCCCAAAATGAATCCCATCTAACATTTATGGGACATAATCGAGAGGTCCTGCACCAACATCACTTCCGGAATTATGAGCGGCTGTAGGCCGCAGTATGGTTCAATATTTCTGCAGGGGACTTCCAACGACTTGTTGAGTCCATGTCACGTCGACTTGCTGCACTAAGCCGGGCAAAATGAGGTCCGACACAATATTAGGAAGTATTGCATGACTTTTGTCATCTCAGTGTACGAGGTCTGTTAGATAAATATCCAGCCTTTGACCGGAAAAAAACTAAGTTACCTGGTGCGTTGGATACCTAATCATCGTCAAAAATTAGTTCCCTTGGGGCTCTACACGTTTTTCCCAGCGGTGCCGCCTTTCCGAAAAAACCTTTTTCGGAATGGAGTTTAGCTCGGCTATCGTTGCTGCCATAATGTCCTCTCTTGTCTGCAATCGCGTTCCTTTCAATGGCCTCTTGAGTTTGGGGAACAGCTAGAAGTCGCAGTGAGGCCGTATCAGCAGAGTAAGAAGCCTGTTGAAACACGGGAATCTGGTTTTTCGCCAAGAAAGTCAGTATCAAGAGCGAGGAATGTGCTGGAACATTGTCGTGGTGGAGGCGCCAATTTCCTGTTGACCCCACACGTCCGGTCTCCTGCGCCGCACACATCACTTAGGCGACGGAGGCCATTCCTGTAGTACTCTTTGGTGATTGACCCTGTGGAGCGCACTCGTGGTGCGCAAAACCACGCGAGTAACAGAAAGCAGTCGGCATCACTTTGATGTTTCTGCGCACTTGGCGGTCCTTCTTTGGTCTTGGTGATGCGAAATGCTTCAATGACTAGGATTTCGTTCCCGGGTCGTAACAGTACACCCTCGACTCTTCGTCAGTGATTATGCTGTTCACGAAGTCGGAGCCACTATTCGTGAAGTCCAGCATGTCCTGTGAGACTTCCAACACGCAAGTTGCTTTTGCTCTGCCTTCAACAACTTCGGCACGAATTTCGCCGACACTCTCTTCATGGCCAAATCTTTCGTCACAATAGAATGTGCCGAAAAAGTGCTGATGCCCACATCTTCGGCAATTTCTCTAATAGTCGGACGACGGCCCCGCATAACCACCGCGTTCACTTTGGCAATGACCAGGTCATTTCGGCACGTTTATGGCCGACCGGCGCGTGGCTCACTCTCCACCAATGTGAAGCCGCCTTTAAACCGGTTGTACCACTCCTTAATCTGTGTGAAACCAGTTGTATCGTCATCGAAAACCTTCTCAATCTTCCGAATGGTTTCCAGCTGGCTGTAGCCCAGTTTCTGGCAAAATCTGAAGCAGCAGCGCTGCTCGAGTTGTTCTGTCATTTCCCTTGCAATTAAAAACCGACGCTAGCACTACACACTACCTCACTAACTGCTGCTTACCAGCAACTGACGCTGTCGGCAGGAGGGGAAAAATTCATGCATTCGTAAGAAGGTTCAAGGTTGGCTCACGTAAATTTTTCCTTTATTGTATGTGGCAACAGTATTGGTATATGCCCAAGGGAAGAGTTTAATGTACTATTTCAACAGATCTTCAAATTTTACATCCATGATATCTAAAGGACCGGACACTTCGTGCAAATATAGTATATGTTAAGGATAAGAGCATTCTTGTATACAAAACCGAAGTCTGCTAAAATCGGCCATGGATATTATCAAGCCAGTTTCCAAAGACTGTCTGGTACAGAGTTACTAAAGGAATGTCTTCATGGTATACAAAGAACCATAATGGGATTGTGAACAATGATTTGGACCAGAATTCTGCTCCTCAGATAGATTGGAGCTTCCTTGCACTGGATGTCATATCAGATGCCTCCTCACACACAATCCCGCTACTGCTAGTAATATTGTCAGCGTCTTCATTAAGATACTGCCATTATTTCGTTACGTATATATCTGAGATTTCTCCTTTATAAAGCCATTTTTGAATCGTGCCATGTTTCCACTGAACCAATAATATACTTCACAAAGCAGCAACTTAGATACTACGCTTTTCTTGAGACTCGCTGTCTGAAAAGCGGATAAAAGCGCCTGTCGGATCATGCTACCCAACTGTGGGAACACGTTCTAACAGATATATTATCTACGGAATTACAGTAAAGTTTGACAAACAAATCGTTTCAGAAATCGCGCGCAACAAACCTGTAAGCATATTTTTAGGAAAATAAATTAAATATGCAAAATACATGTTTCATTTTACAAACAGATGTTTATTTCAGTACAAAACGTGTTATTTTCTGGGTATCGGTGCTCATAAATATTTACCTTATTAACTGCTGGGGTAAATGAGGTAAATCTGATTGTTAAAAAATGACTTCGATACTTACAAATAATTCTTGCAGGAGAGATCTGAAAGCTGAAGAAATGGACCCAACTGAACATAACTGGAGGATACTTGCATTTTCCAATTGACTTTTTCTTTATCAAATAGTAAGACAATGAAAACGTATTTACTGCGGATAATCCCCATTTCGCGATCTAGACGTCTCTTCACCCTCAATGGGCGAGTGTGGTGTGGTGTGCAATGTCCAATCAAGGCTACCAGCCGGTGGCTATCGAACGGTATGTGAAGGTTTTGGAAGATGATTTCATCCCCATTACCCAAACTGGCCATAATTTCGACAATATGTGGTTCATGCAAGAGGGTGCTCGACTCCATCGAAGCAGGAGCGGGATGCATGTCGGACCGCACTCTGGCTCTGGGGATTCCAGAGGCCACTGGCATGGGCCTCGATTGGCCGCCATATTCTCCGAATCCGAACACATGTGACTGTTTTTGTGGGGGTATATTAAAGACAAGGTGTACGGCAATAACCCCGAAACCATTGCTGAGTTGAAGACAGCCATTCAAGAGGTCATCGACAGCATCAATGTTCAGACACTTTAGCGAATCGTGAAGAATTTCTATATTCATCTGCGCCACATCATCGTCAATGATGGTAGGAATATTGAACATATCATAACCTAAATCCGAATATCTGTAGTGACGTTTACATGTTGCATAAAGTGTGTGCACGCCGTACTTTTTACCTAATTTATCTTTTTTCCTATAGTTCAATAATTGTCACCCTGCAAATGCGATTTACTGAATGGCGTCAATGCCGCAAGCGCAAGCCGACGGAGATCGCGCGAGTTTAGCTTAGTTTCAAATACTGCATGATAAAAAATAAAAATTACTAGCGATCAATGCAGGCCTAGTATCGGAGCCTAGTATGACTTCCATCACCCACGTCTAGAAAACTCAAGATAGATACGAATTTCCCCTAGGTGATGACACCGGACAATCTTTTGTTATGAATGTAACTCCATCCTCTGTCTGGAGTCTGGGAGTACGGCTGGTCAGTTTCCAATAATGCAATACCAATCGCCGTTATTTAGGTTTTATTTTTAGGCTACCAGTTTCGACAATATTGAGATCTTCTGTTATGGTCTTACAGTAGCCGACGCGTTATAAAAGGCAACCAATAAATTTTTGTCCATATCTTAAAATTAAGTGGAACGTACATTTCGTATATGAAACTAGAAGACTAGAGTAAATTAATGTAAGATGAGTGACTTTACTGTGAACTGACTGTAATAAAAAATAGTGACATTCTATTTTATTGCTTTCTAGTTGGAGAGGAAAAATGCAGATGCCAAAAACAGAAATACATTAATAGACATGTATACTACCAAACTAATTAATACACTCAGTTTTCCTGTTTGACATTTTCTCTTTCGTACTTCTGGGAGAATCTGTACTACAAGTTGTAAAAATGGTTCAAATGGCTCTGAGCACTATGGGACTTAACATCTATGGTCATCAGTCCCCTAGAACTTAGAACTACTTAAACCTAACTAACCTAAGGTCATCACACAACGCCCAGTCATCACGAGGCAGAGAAAATCCCTGACCCCGCCGGGAATCGAACCCGGGAACCCGGGCGTGGGAAGCGAGAACGCTACCGCACGACCACGAGCTGCGGACTACAAGTTGTAACTAACTGCCTTATCTCCACTTTCAAAGAACACAGTGCACAGCTCTTAGGATTTTTTTTTCTTAATTCTTGTGATGAAAACAATGCCATGTGGAACTCCGCTTTAACTGACTTTTCCTCGGATCACCTGATCTCACCTTGCCACATTTTAAAATACTTCTCTATGTCTCTAGGGTGTTTCCATTTCGATTTTTCTATTTTAACAGAAAGAATAGTGGGCGGATATAGTGGAGCCTCAATCACTGGAGGCCCGGTAAGCGAACTGCTATCGACCGATGCAGGTGTAGTGTTGCATCCTCCTACAGTTCAAAGCAGTTTTAACCGTGAGAATGCGCGTCGTCTTCTTCTTCTTCTTCTTCTTTTTTTTTTCTTTAATGGTCCGTTGATCCGCATGGACAAGAGAATTCCCATTCTCTGACAGCCCATTCGCCTCACTGGTTCTGTTTCCAATAACAGTGAACTGTGGATACGACTTAGTATTAAAACATCTTTTAAGAAATTCGTGTGGTGAAATCAAGGCCAAGTGGAACTGCGTTTTGGTGATCTTTTCCCTGGATCATCTAATCTCAGTTTTCCTTTTTTTTTTTTAATTTCTCCTCTACAACCCTCGCTGAAGTTTTTCCATTTCATTTTCACCATTTTAAATAATAGTAGAACGTAAGAAAATATGGCTCTTTGGTTTTTTTTTTCTTCATTTCTTCTGTCTGGTTTGATGCTGGCCCACCACGAATTCGTCTCCTGTGCCAACATTTTCATCTCTGAGTAGCACTTGCAACATACATGCTCAGTTATTTGCTGGGCGTATTTCAATCTCTGTCTTCTGCACTTTCTACCGTCTACAGTCTCTCCTCCACCCCCCCCCCCCCCCCCTCCAGTGTTACAGAAGTTATTCCGTCATGTCTTAACAGATCGTAGCTTAACATACTGAACCTTCTTCTTGTCAGTGTCTTCCATGCATTCCTTTCCTCGTCGATTTGCGGAAAACCACCTCATTCCTTATCTTAACGTCCACCAGTCCCCTACGGCTACAAGATAATGGAAATAGATGGGTCTGTATAGGTCTACAAAACTTAGATGGATATGCATATGTGTATGTCTATGTCTACAAAACTTAGATAAAAACGTTGCATGCATAACTACAACGCTTGTAGTTTCTCTCCGCTGATTGTAATGTGAAGGAACATCTCCTTTCCTTAATAAATGCGTTTTTTGTTTCACTTGTGTGCTAATGCATTAGAGTGACACAGCTTGACATTTTATTGTTGCTATGATGAATTAGACTAGCTGTCTAAAACGGATGCGATGGAAGCTGAAAACTGTGAACCATAGACGGAAGTACATGGATCCGCACCATACGATGACTGGCTGGTGGATAATGAAGAAATGTGAGACGTTAGATGTTGCGTTCCCTATTCGATCGGTAAATCAAAAAGGATTTTATGAAGGCACATTTAGGCTAGAGATTTCAGCGTTCTTTCATTTGCTCTCGTCGAAACGAGCTATTTACGAATGAAACCGGTTAGTAAACCAATCAGGACAGCTTCAGCACATCAAAGATCCCAGAATCACTGCTCTTCAACAGGTTTTCATCGGAACTATGAACGTAGCCTTTTGCTTTGTTCTGGTTCGGATTTCTTTTTTTACTTGTTATTCTTAATTGTAATGTACTGTACACAATTAGCCTGGAAAATATAAAAAAAGAAATTCACGTCAATACTGTTCAAATTCAATGTGTTTTCTCATTAGATCACTCTGCCAAAGCGCTAGCGCAAAGGCAGATTTTAATGCGTACGAAAACTGAATCTCTTAACAGTGGGGTGTATTACAACAAAGCACCAACCAAACGGAGAAAATCGCGGGCAGGCGTACGACTGTTGCAGGTGTCTCCTCATTTAGTGCGCGCGGAAAGTTGCACAGACTTCTTTTGATGTAGCTGCAACAACAGCGCACGTGAAAGTGACAAGTAACTCGCACCTTAAATAGCTTTAGTAAACAAAGTAATTACACGACATGACAAGGAGGTGTGTCTATTGTCTCTTTCATCTGTTGGAATATCTATATGGGGCGTTTCAAACGGAAAGGATGTCGAGATAAAAGGAAACCGTTGGATAAATGAACGCCCAATTCTCAATGGTCTGTAATGCACAAAAAATTGAAAGAGAAATTTTTAAGATTCAGATGACCATTTTACAGAATGACCTGGTATTTTCTGGTAAATGTAATTAAACTACTTTTGCGCAATAAGTCGCCACCAATTTTTTAATTCTTTATGTAGCTAAAGTGCACGGTGGCGCACGAAATGTGTTACCATTTTGTTTTTGAATATAAACTTTATTGTTAATACAATCTGAAAGGAACATATACTACAATGAAGAGCCGTCCATGGAGATTTGTTCTATCTCAGCACAGGCTCAATATGTCCACCATTTCGTTTCCTAACTTCCTTCAAACGAACACTGAAGTTAGTGATTACCCTACGGCACATGTCTTCCGTAATTTCACTGCAAGCTTGAAGAATAAGTCTTCTTAGCTCCATTAAATCACGTGGACGTTTCGGGAAAAATTTTTCCTTTAGGTACCCCCAAAGAAAAAAGAGTCACATGGATTGAGGTCTGGATTATTGGGTGGCCAATTTTGTCCGTCACTGAAGCGACCTGGAAACCTGAGGGAAATGATCCGCATGTCGAAATGCTCGTGTAAAAACTCCAACACAGTGTTTGCAGTATGTGGTCTTGCTCCGTCTTGCATGAACCACTGCGTGTTGAAGGGCAAGGCAGTAGCAAGAAGCTGTGGAATGAAGCTATTGCGAAGCATGCTCAAATAACACTCGCTGTTCACAGCTTCTTCAAAGGAAAAGGGTCCAATAAGTCCGTGACTGGAAATTGCTGCCCATGCTGTAATCCTAGGAGCATAATAATGTCGTTCATGAAGCACTTGTGGGTTTTGTGGCCCAAAAGCGTAAATTTTGTTTGTTAACCACACCGTCTAAATGAAAATGCGCCTCGTCTGAAAACCAAACGTTGAGAGTTTCTTCCCTATCCTCCGCCCACTGAGCAAACAGTAGTCTCTGCTGCTTGTGTTCTTCAGTGAGCTTCTGTGCACAGGTCATCTTGTATGGGTACATATGGAGGTCACTTTTAAGAATGCGTTGAACGGAGCGTCTGGATATTCCCAGCTGCACTGCTGCCTTTCTACACGATTTCCCGGGACTTCTCTGTACAGCAACTCGGCCGCTTCAGTATTCTCTGGCGAACAAACAGGCTTATGCCGAGGTCGCTTCGCCTCCAATACTGTTCCTTCCTGTACAAATTTATCGTACAACCTGTGGATGGTCTTCTTTCAAGGGACCCATCGTGTGTTAAACTTTTGTCGAAAACGCCTCTGAGTCACAACAAGGCTTTTCGTTTCATGAAATAGTTAACACAATTGCCGATCGTTGCTGTGTCGTCAGTCTTCCATTGTCAGTCATTGGTGCTTACAAGTCTCCTAGCGACAGTATCGTGAATTACACGTCATTTCGTAACTTATTTGTTTTTCCAAGCTCTGCTGGTACTGCTATAGAGATTCCAGCGGGATATCTAATGTGCGTCGTAAACTGTGAAAGAAACATTTGGTAACACATTTCGTGCGCCACCCTGTAGACTGATATGGTGTCGTCTTTAACAAAAAACAAACATTTAAACCACGAGTAGGCAATATTCTTTCCTTGCTTCAATTTTTGTAGGTATAAATGCAACGTCCAAAGTATAATGGGGAAATATCGGTTGACTTTGGTAGCCTTCTAATAACGCTGCGGCGAACGATTTTACGCTCAAGAGAGGTTGTTGTTGTTGTGGTCTTGAGTCCTGAGACTGGTTTGATGCAGCTCTCCATGCTACTCTATCCTGTGCAAGCTTCTTCATCTCCCAGTATCTACTGCAACCTACATCCTTCTGAATCTGCTTAGTGTATTCATCTCTTGGTCTCCCTCTACGATTTTTACCCTCCACGCTGCCCTCCAATGCTAAATTTGTAATCCCTTGATGCCTCAAAACATGTCCTACCAACCGATCCCTTCTTCTAGTCAAGTTGTGCCACAAACTTCTCTTCTCCCCAATCCTATTCAATACCTCCTCATTAGTTACGTGAGGTACTGTATCATTAGCTGTGATGAATATGTAGGAGCCCTTAACTGTTAAGCAGTGAACGAGAGGCTTCAATTAGTAATGCAACGCATTTGTTCTCGGCCAATTTCAGCTGAAACAATGCGGAATTTGTTCTGGGACATAGCGGAATATTCCCGCTTCAGCCTCTATAGTTTCACGAAGGCGCTACACATAGTCTCCAAAATGGACTCTCTAACGGAGATGCGGTCCAAGCAGAGAGCTGTCACCGAGTTTCTTTTGGAGGAAAACCACAGCATTGCAAATATTCGTAGGCGCTTGCAGAATATCTACGGAGACCTGGCAGTCAACAAAAGCACGGTGAGTCGTTCGGCGATAGTCCGTCATCATCGCAACAAGGTGGCGCAAACCTGTCCTATCTCCCGCGTGCCGACCGGCCGCACACAGCTGCGACTCCTGCAATATTGGAGGATGCGGACACACTCGTTCGAAGTGACCGACGGATCACAAGTACCTCACTGCTCAACTGGACAGACCTCTTGGTAGTGCTGTCACAGTAGTCCACCACTTTGGGGTACTCAAATGTGTGAGCCCGCTGGGTTCCTTACCGCCTAACGATCGTAACGAGCAACGAAGGGCCATTTGTGCGGGATTGCTCGCGCTTTACGAGAGCGATTGTGACAATTTTTTGCCGAACATCACCACAGGGAATGAAACATGGGTTCATCATTTCCAACTGCAAACAAAATGGTAATCCATGGAGTGGCGCCACACCACCTCTCCTCTGGGGAAAAAAAAAAGTTCAAAGCTGCGTCCTCATCCGATGAAGACGTGGCGACAGTGTTACTGGCCTCTAGAGGGGTTGTTCTGTTTGATGTCTCCCTCATGGAGCAACGAACAACACGGAAGTGTATTGTGCTACCGTCAGGAAACTGGACAAACGACTTCAGCGTGTCCGTCGTCACTCAAAAAGGCAAAGTGTTCCACGACAGCGCAAATCCTCACACAACTCTGCGCACCCGAGAGCAGCTCACTAAACTTCACTAACTATTCTTACTCATCCACCCTACAGCCAAACTCTCTCGTCTTCCTTGTGTATCGCCCACTGAACGATGCTCTCCGAGGGAAGCAGTACGAGGATGATGGGGACGTTATTGACGCAGCTCGACCAGTAGAGCGGTACCAGGCCGGCATACAGGTCCTCCCAGTAAGGTGGTGTAAGGCCGTCGCAATTATGTTGAAAAATAGGGTATTGTAGCCAAATGAATGGGAATAATATGGCGTACTGGAGTCCTGAATTAAAATCTGATTTCGGAAAAAATGTGTTGCATTACTTACAGAACGGCCCTCGTATTTTAGGCCTTTGTATCAAAGCCATAACCTGCAACCACAACAAATAACAGATCACGCTGTGGCAGTAAGCATTGTGTTCCGGTACGACTGTTCTGTGGATTAACTGGACCTTAAGTCGCAAATCAACGATACTGCAACCATACGCTAATTGAGAAACGATGCTGAAATTTGTCACAAAACAAGACGCAAAGATTTAATTTACTATAACATCACCGATCTTAACCAAGAAGGTTACAAACAGCAAATATGTTTTTCCGTTGTTTTCACTTTATGAACGCTATGTTCAAGCCTTTGCAGGGAACCACCATTTCATTTACTTAAAATGTATTTATTTTTCGACGCACACTCCTTTTATTCTATATCTACATCTCCATCTGGTGTAGGGTACTTATGTACCACTATCACTTCCCCCTTTTCCGTTCGAGTTGCGAATGTTTCGTGGGAAGAACTATTGTTCGTAAGCGTTTGTGTGAGCTGAAATTGCTCTAATTTTATCTTTATGTCTTTTCGCGAGCTATATTTAGGAGAAACGCGATATACTACTTGACATTTCTACGAACGCACCATCTCAAAACTTTAACAGTAAACCGCACGGTGATGCAGAACGTCTCTCTTTCAGTGTCTACCACTAGAGTTGCCGATGATCTACGTGACACTTTCGCACTTATTAAATTAACACGTAACGACACGTGCTGCTCTTCTTCGGACCTCCTCTATCACTCCAATCTGGCACGAATCGCATACTGATGAGCAACACTCAAGTACTAGTCGAACGAATGATTTGCAAGTTACTTCCTTTGCTGGTGGATTACATTTCCTAAGGATTCTTCCAATGTATCTCAGCCTGGCTTCTATCTTACCCACGATAAGTTTTGTGTGATGGTTCCATTTTAAATCGCTCCGTACGCGTGAGTCCTAGATTTTTATGGGTGTGACTGCTTCCGATGGTCATACAATAACCGGACTTTCCGCGTAATTATGAGCAATATGTTAAATGACCGCGAATCTCAGCACGAAGCTCCGACTCTATGAAGGTCTTCCTGCATTTCGCTACAATTTTCTAGCACTGCGACCTCTATATACACTGTTCAAAAGAATTAGGGGTACATGTGCATCAACGTCCGGTATGCGGTACCTGTGATCTTATTGGATGGCTTGAGATCTTCCCTTTCAATGCAGGTAACAGTTAAAATAATTCGCTATCTACTGGCTGTGTTACGCATTACGGTGTCACGTGGCCCCTCGGAAGGAAGTAATTACCGGTGTCCCAAGGTTTTCTTGTGAGGTATACAGATGGCAGCTGTCATTTGTGAATACTGTATTCAACCAATCACAAGCAATGCAACATCTTACTGCACAGCAAGTTGCAAGGGCGGTCTGTTTGCTCCAAAACGGATGGACTTTTTGCTGTATTGTTGCAGATACCAATGCTTCTCGATGTGTCATCCACAGGCTGTGGACACGCTACAGGGAGACGGGTCAGTACACAAGGCGAGTAGGACAAGGTCGCCGACACGTTACAACGCCTTGTGAAGACTGGTATCTGTCCGTCTCATCGTTGCGGCGTCGTACCGATACAGCCATGGCATTGCGAGACGATCTCTAAAGGGCCACTATAGCCGCTGTGTCCAATTACAGCGTAAGGAACAAGTTACGAAGAAGGACCTTATGACCCGGACGTCCTGTTCGAGTACCTCCGCTAGACGCGTCACCTCGCATCTCGCCTTCAGTTCTCCAGTTCCATGTCAACTGGAAACTACTACCCTGGCGAAACGAGTTATTTACAGACAAGTTCAGATATCCTCTGACGCAAAGTGATGGCCGTGTTCATGTACAGAGACCCGAGGTGAGGGGCACCTGCCTAATGTTGTAAAAGAGAACGATAGGAATTCCAAGTTTCTGTGATGATGTGGGGAGGTTTCAGTATTGAACAACGATATGGATCTTAACGTCGAAAATGGTCGCCTTACCGCCAGGTAGTACACGAACAGATCCTGTTGGACCATGTGGTAACTTCTGCATACGTTGGTAGTCCTGAATTCCTTCTAATGTCACGGCAGGGATGGCTTGCGAAGCCCGGACACTGAAGTAATGGGATGGCCGACAATAAGTCCCGACCTAAACCTATCGTGTGTATGTAGGACACGCTAGACTGACGTGTTCGTGGTCGTCATGTTCCACCACAGACAATCCAACTCTCTTGAGCTCTCATTGAAGGATGGGAACAGATACCCCAGTGTGACCTCCGCAGACTTACACGGAGCATGCAACGTAGAAGTCAGGCAGCGATAAACGTTCACGGAAGCCATGTATGTTGCTGAAGCTCTCAAAGTCTAATGAAAAGCACCCATGATGACGGGATGTTTTTGACACCTGTCGAACATTTCAGTTCTTTTTATATAAACGATCGAGGATGTAATAATGTTCTGTTACGTACTTTATCTGTGAAAGATAAAGGTATAATTTGGTAACATACTCTGTTCTCAGCTATTGCTCAATGCAGTGTGGCAGACGCTCCAAGTCATGTTCTCCTAATTCTTTAGAGCAGTGTACAACAGCGTGATACGCTAGACGATCATGAACTTCCGACGTTGTCTAATTACCTCATTCACACATATTGTGAACAGTAATAGTCCCAGAACATGGCACTGACATCAGTCTGTGCGCCAAGTTGAGTTCTGCACGATCATTGTTTGTGGAATTTATGTTGATTACTACAGAGGAAGTTTTCACTCTCCAAATGGTCACAATACACGACGATATAACATTTCCCAAAATTCTACATTCTGACGTCCTCGGAGAAGAACCAACTCATACAATCACTATACATCAAATGGTAGTCACGAATGCCAGCGAAAAGTTAAAATGAATATTAGTCTGAAACATATTCAGATGAGTAATCAAAGTAATACGTCGCCAGAGCCGGCCAGCTCCCCGCCACGCCTTCGCGTGCGGGGCACCGTCCCGGGCGCGGGCGCGGCCCTGCCCCAGCTGGGCTGAACGCCCGGACCGCCCCCTGACCTTTCCGCCTATTGCTGCCTCGCGCCCTGCCGCGGCGCTACCCGTGTTTCGGACATACCTACAGGTATTCGTCAGATGGTACGTCACTGCACATCAAAGATACCACACGGCAGTGTCATCTTTCGTCGCCTATGTTCGCTTCCTCGCCGGATTGGCACAACTGCATACAGCGCGGAAAATATTAACGACGCGGAGAAAATATCTGCACCTGGTACAAAAATTACGTTGATGTCAAGTGTTCTTTACGTTATGTTGGTAAAAATTGTGTAATAAATAATCCAAGTGCACTGAGAGAAGCTTCCCCTTGCTCTCGCACTGTTCCGATTCAAGTTGAGCAGTTTTTCTTCATTTTTTCCACAACTCGTGAACACGACGAGCAACTGTTTACGACGACGTCCTGAAAAGAAATGCCTACGAAGTTTTTATATGGAAACTATTAAAGCTTTTTAAATAAAACGAACGTTATTAAATTTCTACGTCTTTATACTTCATGTCTATGTAAACTGAAATGGCAAGTCGTGTGATAGTGATAGGTACATATACAGATAGCGGTAGTTCTCTTACACAGCATATAAAGGAGCAGTGTATTCGTGGAGCTGTCATTTGCTCTCAAACAAATCATGTGCAAATCTTTCTGAAGTGATTATGGCAGCACCGCTGGAATTAACAGCCTTTGAACGCGGAATGGTAGTTGGAACTAAACGCATGGAACATTCAATTTCGTAAATGGTTAGGGAATTCAATAGTCCGAGATCCCCTGCGACAAATTTCAGGCATTACCTCTCAGCACGGACAAGGCACTGGCCGACGACCTGCACTTTGCAATGGCAACACTACGCAAAGGTCGCTGCTCTTGGTCGCTAACAGACACGAAATACTACGTGAAATACCGCACGAATCAATGTGGGACATACGATAAAAGTATCCGTTAGGACAGTGTGGCAAAATTTGACGTTAATGCGCTATGGTACAGATGAACGACGCGAGTGGTTTTCCTAACAGCACGACATCGCCTTCAGCGCCTCTCCTAGGCTCGTGACCATATCGTTAGGGCGCTAGACAACTGGAAAACCGTGACCTCGTCAGATAAGTCCCGATTTCAGTTGGTAAGAGCTTGTGTGTGTGTGTGTGTGTGTGTGTGTGTGTGTGTGTGTGTGTGTGTGTGTGGCGCAGACCCCACGACGCCATGGACACAAGTTGCCAACAGGTCAATGGACAAGCTGATGGTGACTCCATAACATTGTGTGCTGTGTTTACATGGAATTTACTGGGTTCTCTGGTCCAACTGAACTGATCATTGACTGGAAATGGCTATGTTCGGCTACTTGGACACCATTTGCAGCTATTTCTGGACTTCATGTCCCCAAACAATAATGGAATTTTTATGGATGATAATAAGCCATGTCACCGGGTCACAATTATTCACGATTGGTTTGAAGAACATTCCGGACATTACGAGCAAATGATTTGGCCACCCAGATCGCCCGACGTCAATCCCATCTAACATTTATGAGACATAAGGGAGAGATCCGTTCGTGACAAAAATCCTCAAGCAGCAACACTTTTTTCAATTATGGACGGCTATAGAGACAGCATGGCTCAACATTTATGCAGGGGACTTCCAGCGACTTGTTGACTCCATGCCACGTCCTCTGCACTACGCCGGGCAAAAGGAGGTCCGGCACGATATTAGGAGGTATCCCATGACTTTTGTCACCGCATTTATTTATTTCTCACATAGTCACCCGGTTTGTTGATAGCATCATTGTAGAATGCTTGACTTTGTTGATCGGAGTTTCAACCTCACAGCAGCTGGCACCGCCTCGTCACTAACAAACAAAATCCTCGAAGATGCTCTTTAAGTTTTGGAACACATGAAATCGGATGGTGCCAAGTCGGGACTGTACGGAGGATGATCGAAATCAGGGAAATCAAGGCGTAGGATTGTTGCATATGTCGCAGAGCTAGTTGTGGTCTGGCACTCTCATGTCGCAGGAGAGAGTACTCCATGCGTGGACAAACTGTTCGAATTCGAAGCTCGATTACAGCACTATGTTCCTCATGCATTGACATAGTAACGATATACGCCGCCACATTATCCGCTACAGTTCGGAGCCTTCTAGCAGCGCACTACAATTATCCATCAGCAATGCGATTTTCTTATTCTTCATTGACACCTCTTTATCAAGCGAAAGCAGCCACTCACTACAAAGAGTAGACGTCATCCATGCTTTTCGATTTGCCTTGTAATTGACGGCAATAAAAGAAATCACATTTACAATACGACTGTAACAAAACATTACAGCTCAAGCTATACTGTACTAAATGAACTTATAAATTAAAGAAAGGTAAAATAAAATGGATGTACCCCCTCACCTGGTAAGCTTCTTGCATTTTGAAGCGCAGTGGGTTTGCTGATCGTCCGATCACCAGTGGTGTCTGTCTGTCTCCCCCTGTCGTATTGCTGCAGAGAACAGTTACGTGTATTTCAGACCTGCTTCCCTCCTTTACACTTTTCTCTCTAAAGGCCATCGTCTTCTCTGGCATCAGTTGATAAAACAACCTCGTCTCATCTGCACAGCACAAGTTTCCAGGACTCTTTTTGTAACTGTTTACACATGGTGTTTTTCCTCTAAAATTCTGCATCACCGAATGGTACTGATTTTTCTTCCTCTGAAACCACTTTAAAAATGATCTGTCCTTAAATCTTTGCAACCATACAATACTTGCCTTAAAATTAGAGTCGCCAAGCAAATTTGCGAAATCTAAGGCTTTTTGACATATCAACGGACCATTAATTGGTACATTCTGCGCGCGCATCTCATTAACGCTCAATTCTCGAGCTGTGGTCTCTCAGAGCGAAAATTCTGGAAGTCGCCCTATAACGCCAGCTGTGGTGGAATGTTTCTAAGATGTTTCGTTGTCGGTTGCTTTATCGCCTTGTGTGTTTACTGTTGACACGTGTTATTGATGTGCGTCGGAATCTCCTAGACCGCGCTTAGTTAGAACTACGTACCTGTTTTCTTCAGTACAGTACCGTATAGCTAAAAATGTATGGCACGAATGTGTCATTTTTAACTTTCCCGAGTTTGATGAAATTGTTAGTCGGTCTATGGAGGAAGGCGTCAGTGATGTAGATCAAGAAAGACACGAAAACGACGACGATTTTACATTAGCCGGTGATCACATTTCTGCTATCGAACAAAAGTATCATTCAGACGAAGAACCTCAGGAACATTGTGAAGGGGATCTGTCTGTTTCTTCAATGAAATTCTTAAAGTGTCCGTTAACATCGAATGTGTTCTGAGTGGTGATAAAAATGTAGTTCCCAATGCATGTCAATTTGAGAGACTTTCTTTTTGTACCTATCGGGTGGAATTTTTATGCGCATCTTTAAACCCTGGAATTTAGTTTTATTTGGAAATTTGCTACAGAGATTGTATAATTATTCAGAATGTAAAATTCAGTACTCTAACAGTCTATTTATGTGTACTAATTAAAAGAACACAACAAAATTATGTGCTTCTGTGTGGTAAATAGTAAAATGCTGCAGGGTTTGTTAAATGCAATAAAATAAACTAGAAGCATTTAAACAAGACTTAAATAATTGTAAAAATAAATGTTATATACCATAAATTAAAAACTTCTAATGATTTTTGCCTTAAATCTGGGTTTAAACATTGGGGTCCCAGAGACCCCCATCTCGTGGTATACGTTACAGAAAAGTCACCTCGTACTTAAGAGTTAAACCACCGCAGCGTAGCACTGTCCACGTCGTCAGCGGCAGCCGTCTTCGTTCTTTTTCTTGAAGGGTTAAATTTGCCATCAACAAAACTTTCTCCCATTTCTCTTCGTTTTTTTAAGGAATGTAGCTAATGTTGATTGTGCAATTCCCTCCTTCCTTGCCGCGTCCACTTGTTTCAATCCGTAATCAATGTCTTTGAAAACCTCCATTTTTGTCTCCAACCTTGTTTCCGAGTTCCAGCCATTGTCCAAATCTTAGCGAAGTCCAAAGCGTTTACATCAACTAAAAACATTCACAGACTGCAAAAATGACGGAGATAAGCTGCGTATGAGCCCAACAAAACACTTCTGTCTGCTACTGAAGCTCGACAATAAACAAACGAAACACTCGTTCAAACAAAGGAGCTCTTTGACGTTTGCCGCTCAGTACAGCTTCCCCGCAGCTGTATGCTATTCTCTTTACCGCCAGAATAAATACAGTACTGTAGTATGTAGCGAAGCTTCTGGAAATAAAGCGCCGAAAGTCTAGTAGCTAAATAAACAACACCTACCGCTTTAGTGAGCTTCTTATAAGTAGGAAATTTTATCTTCTTCGTAACAGGGTGTTGGTAAATTTACTTCATCGTTGTAATGAGGGGTACATGCAGGAAATCAGCCGTGGCCATACAAAATTATCGCTGTAACAGGGTTTATCGTTGTGTTGGTAATCATTATACGGAGGTTTAACTGCATACCAAGTTTTTTGATTGGTGTGATGAAGTCCTACGTGCGGAAGAACAAATTTCGTCTCTTAACTGAGTCGTGGGGATACACAAAGAAATCCACAATTATACGAAGATTTTTTTTTTCAAGATCGAGAAGAAATTAACACAACTAATCGAAATATCCATACCCAATACAACAAATATACAAAAGAAAACAGGAGAAAAAATTGAAAAATACATCCAACTGGCTGAGGAAGTCAAGGACATGTGGCATCAGGATAAAGTTGACATTATACCAATTATACTATCAACTACAGGAGTCATACCACACAATATCCACCAGTACATCAACGCAATACAGCTACATCCAAACTTGTATACACAACTACAGAAATCTGTAATTATTGATACATGTTCAATTACCCGAAAGTTCCTAAATGCAATGTAACATATACTGTACAGTTAAAAGGAAGTCACGCTTGATCAAGGTCCGCGTCACTTTCCATTTTTGACCAGACATAATGTCTGATAAAAGAAAGAATAATAATAATAATAATAATAATAATAGAACGTAAGAAAATGTGGCTCTTTAGTTCCCTTTCTTTGAGTCTTCATTTCTTCTGTCTGGTTTGAGACGTGTGGATTTCTACGTTTCACTCCGTCTCGTCAAACACCTTTGGACTAACCCTAAATTCTTTCGAATGAATTGTACTACGCGATGATGAAAACCGTAACGATTTACATCCATCCATTTAGTAGACAGGACGTTCACGCATTCAGGTAGGCAAGCACTGTGGTCTATACACGTAACAGACACTTCTGTCGGTTCTATGACTATCGTTCTTATGTGGTTTACTGTATAATGTCCTGATCTGGAAGAAGGCAACGCGATTTTTGTATTTCACACACTGGCTACACTTGTACGCACACTGTGTCGCCTCTTATTTAGAAGGTGCACTGTGTGAGGACCGGTATAACATCAGCAAGACAACATGTAGGTTTTTCTTGTAACGTTACCGAGAAGGAGAGAGGGGCCTGCATACCGGGATGACACAAGGCACCACGCCCCCTGACATAGAGCAGGCTCAGGGCAGCAACCGTGGCGCCTTGCAACCGTCGGGGGACCTCTACCTGAGAAGGCACACACTATTCGTACCCAGTCAACCCGCGTCCTGTTGCACCGGTGTTTTAGAGAGCAATGCCGAAGGTTAAGTACATTTGTATGGAGCAAGAAGCAAGGATAACACAATGTTTCTGGAAATAAGTGCTGGAGCATGCACTTAGAAATTCTTAAAGGTTATGTATATTCATTTCAACTCAATGTCAGACAATCAGTGTTCACATATGTACGTTATCTGTGGATAACATGATACATGTTACGTCCGGCAACCGATGAAATGCAATTTTGTCATGTGATGACATGGTACCAAACTGACCGTCGCCGAAATATGCACTAAGCAGAATTGAAACTTAGGTACTAATTTTTGTGATCGATATCTGTACACATGAAATAGGACATCATTACTTCCGATCACGTAAGACCTTGATTTTACTCTAAATACTTAGGATAACTGAAATGCAACGATAAGCTTACAGCACACGAAAGAGATTCTTAATAATCTCATGGTAAATCAGCTTTAACAGCTGCATTTTCAGCCCATCTAAAGAGCATTGTTCAATTGTGTGTTAGTGATTTCTGGTCTGAACAGTCATCACTTGTTCTGCACACTGTTGGATACATGAAGAAGACTAATAATAAATGTTACTGAAGAACAGTAATATGTGATCACTCCAGACTCTAAGAGATTATTTTATTATTTACTTACTCTGTGCAAGATAACGTACTAACAATAAGGATGAATAAAATCTGTTTAGTAATTACATACATCGGAATGTTGAAAATTTTCCGTCAAGAGGATGACACCGGCCAAAGTTTTATATCGATATTATGTTCCAAATGGTTACTAACGTTCCAAACTATTAACCGATTAGCGTAGCAAGACACAAAAATGGCGTCTCACGCGCTAACATTTACTGTCTCGTTCACACTATCTGCCTAAGGTCTGGTTCGCACTAGGCCAGTAATGTAGTCCAGTGCCGAGGGCTTTAGTGTCTGAACTGAACAAGAAAACGACGAGTTTGCGATTAAACGTGGTTTACTTACTGCTCTACTGCTGGGCTGGTGTCCACAGTCATGCATAGTTCACTGAACAATGACTCGCAAGTACGTTCGAATAAAATCAATGTTCATCTTACAAGAAATGGAAGGAAAGATTAAAACGAAAACGGTGAAAGCTACTTGACCTCCTACCCATCAACTTACTGTATTGAGACTGCCAAATCGTATCATTACACTACTCAATTTTTTTCGCACATACTAAGTCACTAAATTAATGCCAATTGCAATAAATTACTCGCCGTGAGTTCGAGAAGGCAACAGAGGAAGACGCTTCGGTTAACAGATATAATTTTGCGTACACGCGGGCTAAGACGTTTCACGTAACCCCAAAAGGCTTTTCCGCGAATATACTCTCAAGCAGTTAACTCCCTATACATTTTATACTAACATTATCGGAGCACCATATCCTTTGCGTTCATTTTAAAACTTAATTTTCCTGTTCCTTTTATTATGAGATCGGAGGGTGGCAAGTCATTACATAGTACAGTCAACCCTTTATAACACTACCGTCTGCTAGCGTTATACTCTTTCGCGTCGACATCTTCGTATAAAAAATTCTCGGCCTTCATGCCGTGTCATGTACGAGTAAAATTCCGAACCTCGAAGTTTTGCTCCGTACAGATCGGAGAGAGGCCGGGGGGGGGGGGGGGGGCTTGGGGACCCTTTGTTGTTTTATTCACGCATATGTCAGTGTCGAACGTCGAACCCCACCCCGTTGATCACGCGACAGGAGACCATGAAACAGGAGGGTTGAAAAAAGCAAACACAATCATGACTGCTTCAGATTACGTTCCACGTTCAGAGTTCGTCGGCCCTACTGGTTCCAACCTGTATACCAGAGCCAAAACTGCAGTTCCACGACACTCCGAAGGGTGTCAGACCAAGTTCAATAGGACGGCAGCCTCATATTGCTCTTAGGCAAGCGGTGTATCGTCCGTAGGTTGTCCGCTGTGGTAAAGATTGTCAAGGACGTCATCCTGTTGCAAATCCCACAGGAAACTTAATTTTCAACCGCGATATTTGCGTAATTGATCGTCCCAAGGGAAGGGGTGGTTTCATTGACGCCCTTTATCCACCTCTTGAGTCATCTTCGTGTCGATTCTGAGAGTCTGTGTGTCTGAAATGTTTTCCTCGGTCATCCAAAAGAAAATCGCGTGATTCAAACGCTAGCTATCACTGTTCTGACCACCACAGCAGAGGCGTCAAGAGAAGGGGGTGAGATGTAGGTAACGAGGTGTGTGGTGTTGGGAAGAATTATGATAAAATTTGATGCCAATGTGACACCACCTCCCCGTCAACTTCAGAGTTCTGGCCTTTTTTCATCATGTATCGGCACCTCGCTGCCTGCAGTGTCGCCATACCCGAAGGTGACGTCGATGACGCCACGCTTTTGCACCATTACAGAGGAAAGTTGAAGGTACCAGTGAGACAAATTTCAAACTTCTGCGTCGCAACGGGGGAAAATGACACTTTCAAAGAAGTGACCCTTTAGTTTTTTGCGCGGTGTAGTTAGCAGAGACTGCAAATTAAATTGGAGAAAAGGAAGTAATATTTTCGTTTCCGGAAGTAATTATCATGCTTTTCAAGTTCACAGATGTGTTTTCTTGTCTCTCACTCAAATTCATTTTGTTTATTTTTACACGGATGCTACTTGCTTTAATTCCCTTCCTTCTTCATTTTCTAACATTTTCTTTACTGTAGCTTCCGGATAGATTAAAACGTTGCGCTGACCCGGCACTTACACATGGACCTCTGCCATTTGTGGGCTAGTCCAACAACAGAGCGACTTGCGTGCGCCTCACGGCCAACTGAAACTCCAATCTGGAAAAACTTTCTTCAATGTGAACCTAATTTACGTCAACACAAAATTTTTATCTGCTTTAAAGCTGATTAATGTCTTCACAGCTGAATTGCACACTATACAAAACGCAGACAGGCAGCACAAAGAGTGTGAACATACAACACGCGGGAGGGGTGAGCTTTATCTTATCAACACGACGTTCCGAAAGCTACCTGCAAAGCCACCAACTTTTGTGTTTCGGCGCTCTGACAACACATTCAATGCACAAAGAGTCACTAACAAATGAACGTACAATTTTATTTCTTGCGTATATTATACTCAATCTAGTAACATTCAGTTAAGTAATTCATGATAGTACATCGAAATTAGCGTAACAACAATGATACAACTACAGCTGCGAAGCAGAGTCGATGGTTTTACAGTCCACTTTCCGACTTTCTTCTGGAGTGATAAGATGAAATAAGATTGTCTGGAGAGTGCCTCACAAATATTTAATCCATGCAGTATTTCTGCGATATAGCGAGTCTCTTCATGTAGAACATTACATGCTTTCAAACTGCGTAACTGTTTAATCAATTCTTTGAGCCAAAATATGATAATCAACGAACCCGTCCAGCTGCTGCTTCCATAAGCTACTCCCATGTTTTTAGATTTCTCAAAGCATCGATACATATTCTAAAGTATTTATCTTTAACATCGACGACTAGCCAGTATGTTTCGAAAGGTTGTAGTCTTTTATCAGCAACCACCACTGTTGTAAATAACCAGCAGAATAAATAAACGATCCTGTAGTTGCCTATGTTTAGTAAGTGGTCTTCCAGAGCAATGTCCAATGTGAGGTCGATATTCGTTACTATGGTTAGCATTCTAGAGCGCAACTTAATGTACCAATGACCACAAAGAACAACGGTAAAGGAATTTTAGCGCATGCACGTTTGTTACTGATGGGACCGATAACAAAATTAAAAGATGCAGCGAAAATTACAATGTTGTCACATGGTTCCCCAGACAGCAAGCATTAGTTGATCGCCAACCTTACTAGTTTTATAACAGACACAAAATTTCCGCAAAGTGTCAAGTTAGTACTCCTCTGAACAAATACAGAAAATTTCTGATTTCATCTGGAATGATCGTGGTAGGAATAATGAGCGGTCCAATATGACTGAAGGCAAACCTACGTTGACTGCATTAGTAAATTTAGAGAAAGCTTTTGACAGTGTTGACGAATACACTGTTTGGAATTTTGAAGGTATCAGAGATTTTTAAAAAAAAAAAAAACGCTTTTTACAACTTGTAGAGAAGCCAGACGGCAGTTATAAGAACCGAGGGGCATGGAAGGGAAGAAGTGGGTTGAGAAGTAACAACTTTAATGTTTGCCGACGACACTGTAATTAAGTCAGCGACATCAAAGGATTTGGAGGAGATGAAGAGAGTGGAAACAACTTGAAGAAAGATATGATAAATATCAACGAAAGTAAAACAAAGACATGCCTGCCAACTTTCAGAAACAGAAATACAGAAGATCTCAAATCGCATAAAATTAACGCGTGCATGCGTCGCAAGGTGTTCAAACATAGCGAGAAAAGACTACACAAAAAGAAACTGCAAATAATGTTAACACATACAACGTAGGCTACATTTAAGATCGCTATTTTCGAACTCTGAAGCTAGGTACTTACACAAGTTACTTGCTGATGAGTGTTCATTTGCTGTCACTTAACACTGGGAACAGTTCCCACACCACGCAAAAATGAGCCTTCCTGCAACTGATCTTGCAAGCCACAATACGAACGACACTGTGAAAACTACGAAACTGAACATTCATTTAGACTTATTTGCAAAATTTTGCAGACTGGAGGTGAAGATGAGTGGCTGTCTTCAGGAAGTCTGATAGAAAACTATTCATGTAACATGGACCACAGCTTCTTGTTTTCAAAACAGAAATGGATCCCGGAGTTTCAGTCGACAAGGAGTGCCAAAACTGGTTGCGATTCTTCTTCACCAAGCTGAACACACGCTCACACTCAGCACTGCCGTGCGGTAGAGTCAAAACAGAAACCATTAGCCTGGATAACCTATCGTACTTAGGAACACCATCTGCTTCACGAATGCTCATCAAGCGAGCCCATTTGGTATCATGTCTACTAAAAGTTCACCAGTCTTAACAGGCAAACAGCTTGCACCTTTCTCAGCAGCCAAGTTAAATGACATGAGCAACCCAGCACAAAGACATATGGCTATGCTTCCATTAAAACAGCGGCAACCCCATTTTTTTCCAATCTGTCTGGACAGAACGCTACACAATTTTCAACTGGTATTTTGTAATACTCCAACTATGAAATTAACAAATTCCCGTTGAATCACCCACCAAGGCTGGGACAGACAGCACCGAAGTAGCTATCTTTTCTGTTTTCCTCAAAACAGGAGACGTCTATGGGATAGAGTTTAGTATCATTGTAATTGCCCCCCATCTGTAGCCACAGTAAATGGTTCACGTTGCTTGCAACTAATGAGATCATTTCTTGAATCTGTAGCCATTTCTTTAAAAATATGTGAAGGCTTTGTACGACCACAGCCGTACTCTTTTTTTGCTATTTCCGAACAAAAGAATATTTTCTTAAAAAGAGCACCAGCATGAACTGCAGAAGCTAACGGAATATTATGGTCAATTATAAAATGAAGTGAGGAAACATTCTGCTCTTATTACATCTGGGTCAGTTCCAGGAGTGGTAAAAAATGAATCAATTTTCCTACTGTTATCCTTCATTTTCGTACTGGAGATGTGTTAACGGATTTAGCATGATTTATTAATTCAGTTCTTCCTTCGCAAGCAATATTTATATCGCACGAACGCCTGGAACAGAGTGCGAATGTTTCACCTTTCCGCGGTCGCATAAAATACGAAAATTCGACAGACTATCATTCCTGAAAGACTGATGATATCGTTTCTTAGTTGAATTCATCACGAAAACACTAAATCGCACAAAAATTCGTAACACAATTGCACGAATACCAGAACCACAGAAATCACTGCATAAAACCAAGCATAAACAAAGCGTTCCCGCCAACACGCAGTCGAAGAACAACACGCGAACACTAAATCGGACACCAATTAGCCACACAACTGCACAAATACCAGAACATACAGCAAACACCGCTGTGTTGTCCTAATCATCATCATTTCATCCCCATCGATGCGCAAGTCGCCAAAGTGGCGTCAAATCGAAAGACTTGCACCCGTCTAACCGTCTACCCGACGGGAGGCCCTTGTCACACATTTTACATTTACCGCATAAGCGCAAGCACAAACAAAGCTTTCCCGCTAACGTGCAGTCGAAGCACAAAGAGTATGCGGCAATGATCTGTGAAATGTGATTATTTACAGAAAGTTCGATCTACTTTCGCCGGGGATGTTTCAAACACTCAGAGTTAATGACAAAAGCGCAGCGATATTCTGCGAGAAGGGATTATCGATAATATTATCGGTCGATATTCAGTCGAATTTCGAACACTCGCATCTCGAATAGCAGCTATTATCGGAAGTCGAAACTGAAATGCGATATGAATGCAGAGGGCAGAAAACTATGATCATCCGGGAAATCTGAATACTACCCCAAAATCCGGGAATCTTCCGCAAAAACCGGGAAACTTGGCAGGTACGCAAAGGGAATGGAATGTAGACGAATTAAAGCGGGCGATGTTGAGGGGCATTCGGTTAGAAAATGAGAAACTAAAAGTAGTAACGTGCTTTGCTATTTGGGCACCTAAATAACTGATAATGGTCGAAGTGGAGAGAACGTAATATGCAGACTAGATCGTGAAACTAATAAAGCTATGAGAGCCTTTATATTTTATGAAGTAACAGCTTTTTCATGAGATGAGAAAACATTTTATTTTCCAAGCACAGATCAAAAACTAAAAGAATAAACAACTCGTAACCAAGCCGACTGCGGCAAAGATAAATATCTATCAGCTGCAGCTTTCACCCGCTGTTTTTGGCGCAGTGAATAAATGACGTCGCCACAAAGCAGTGCCGAATCGAATCGGGAAAACTTAATTTATTGCACATCTTGACTAGAAAAGAATCGGTTGCTAGGACACATTCTTAGACATCACGGAATAGTTAATAAAGTGGGGCAAGATTGCTCACTTTAGGTTGAATTGGTGATATACTGAAGGAAACTTAACAGATCAGATTAATCTTTAACTGGTATCTCATCTGAATTTTGCCCATTATATAACAGAGACCGGAAGTCATATGTACAACTTAAATTGTGTTTCGCACTTAGTAAAAAAAAAGTAATGTAAATATGCAGTTTCTTTAAAGTCAGTAACGCCATTAGACCTGTTTATGTTTATTTAAAGTGTTACATTTACACTTACACAATCATTATGTAACACTGTAAATAAACAAGTCTAATGGCAGTACTGACTTTAAAGCAACATATTATGACTGTGGCTCCACATTATGAGAAAATGACTAAATATGCGGTTTTACCCGACCGTGGGGTAAGAGCACGTTTCTAGTGAGGTAAATTTGCGCATCATTATTAAATGAGAAAAACATAAGTGTATTCAGTTGTTGTTCTTTATTTAACTTATAGCGTACATAAGCATAATACGCCTTGTTTGTATAACAGTTACTGTTGATACAAAATTTCATGTAATGAATACCTGGTGCCTGTGGACAAAAACCTGCAAAAATATTCCAATCGGAGGAAAAACTGTTTAAAAGCGATCACAAACAGTATCCAGAGGCTTTATTACAAGAGCAGGATACATGCCACCACTCCTCCCACTTGAGAAATTGAATACAGTCTTCGGTTGGTGGATTATTGTACTTTTCAGTACAGCCTTGAGAGTGTAAAGTCTGAATTTTCCGTCGACGTATTTATGTTTTGCATTGATTTCTTTTTGTTTGCTTGATCTGAATGAAACAGTGTCCTCTGTGGTTTCTTTATTTTTTGGTCTACTGAATGGGATTGCAGTTGCTTCTTGAATGGGGTTCCTGATACTATTTTTTACTTCTTCCATTTTTCTGTATTTTTTGAGAACATTTTTTTCTTGGCAAAGGAATTAACACTTTTGGAAAGACGCAGGTACTTGGTCGTGATTGTGAATCATTTGTAGACGTCTGTGAACTTTGCCTCTGGAGAGATCCAGTTTCAACTGTGAATGCTTCAGTGTTGTAGTCATACGAGATATAGATTTGAGTTGATATATCCAATGCCCCAACACATCATTAGTGGCCCAGGAGGGACACCATTATTAAACTCTCCTTCATCCTTTTCCGAGGAACTATTATTCTGGGAGGAATGTAACTCCCCCGCGTCCAATACAACGTACAACCGCTGTCAGCTGATCTCTTTCTCCTGACGCAATTTTACTATGTGCTTCTTGCCGCATGTTGTAATCACTTTCGGAAATGTGTTAGGAACAGTTGTACTCCGCGACTCATCCATATTAAATACGCGATGAGGTTCAAATTTATATCTCTCAATTAGATTAAAGATCATGCTCATTTGCTGTTTAACCCCATCACACGTCCAAGACTAGTTTTCTGTGGGATCCGAAGGCTAAGGTTTCGTTTCTGTATGAAATCACAAACTCACTTTTCCGGAAATCTTACTGTTTTTGTCAAATTTTGTTTTTATAGTATTCCTCTCGGAGTAGTCACGAAATAATCTTCTGAAATCTTTCAGTTTCATACCATAGCAACATTTGTCCAAAGGTCTGCAGTGTTCGGCGAGTTCCTGCTGCTGCTCATCATTAAAAGTTCTTCCGAATCTTCCCTCTCTGTTTACCTCAAAACCCAGAAAAATGTAGGGATAGGAGTACTAATTTTAAGCTTATCTTTTCGTAGGCAAGAGTTTCCAAAATAAAAAATAGAGAGATAAAAGTACACTTGATTGGGCCTCGTACGTCATTAATGCGACTTCTGAGGACAGCTTCACTTATGTCACGCTCCCTCGCTACCTGTCGTCTAGGACTTCGCATGGTTCAAATCCTCTTTTGCAGTTTCCAGCATTTCTGGAGTACGAGACTGCAGCTTTCGTCTGCACATGGAAACGCTTTGTTGGAATGTCGATGTGTTAGTGTATCACAAGACTGACAATGCATCGTACTACACAATGGAAAGCCGGCCGGAGTGGCCGTGCGGTTTTGGGCGCTACAGTCTGGAGCCGAGCGACCGCTACGATCGCAGGTTCGAATCCTGCCTCGGGCATGGATGAGTGTGATGTCCTTAGGTTAGTTAGGTTTAATTAGTTCTAAGTTCTAGGCGACTGATGACTTCAGATGTTAAGTCGCATAGTGCTCTGAGCCATTTGAACCATTTGAACACAATGGAATAATTATAAAATTCTTAAACCCATTATTGTCTGAGATATAACTCATTTCCGAAACATAAAATTTTACAGGAACATAACGTAAAACATTTCTTATCGTACTGCACAGTCGTTAACATCAGGACAACAAACTACGGCAACAAAGGGTCAGACACAAATGCCCTGCGAAGTAGCCCACTGCTGGATGACATAAGCGTTGCGCAGTCTTACCGCACTCTATAGTATTCGAGGGAAGTGTTGGGGGTAAAAACAGTACAGGGAGACCATGGAATGAATACAGTACGCATTTTCATGTGGATCTAGGTTTGCTTTTGTTATTCGGAGATGAAAGAGGGAGCATGGAGAGCTGCACCAAACCGGTCTCTGGAATGATGACGAAGACCACCACCACCACCAAAGACGACAACAAATAACCCCCTCCCCCACCAATGCGGTGTTCCTTCCGCTACGAAAACATTATGCCTACCAGTTTCGAAATAGAAAACTTTCACACGGCGAAAAGTTTGCTGTGGCCGTAGTTAAATTTTAGATTTTTTGTTCTTATTTGCTCAGATACACTACAGAGATCTATGTCGTACGTGACCCCCAGTTTTTTTACGTGATTTTTGTAGCAGATAACAGTTGAAAGAGATATTCTATCGCTGCTGTGAGCGAAGCGCTACCGTGGATACTTTTCGCTACCAGGTTGCAACTGAGGACATTAAACGTCGTATGCTGACGTTTTAAGGGAGACTATAGCCCCCTCAGCACGTAGATATGGTGGATGACGCGACTGAAGCAGTACCAGCGCTGGTGCTGATAGGGAATGGCGGGTGGCGCTGCAGCCTTGCCCCTCCGCGTCGCGCCGCAGCCGATACTTCTCATGAGGTCGTCAACTTTCCCCCCGTCACCTGAAGTAGTGGAGCTAATAGGTGTTCTACGGGGGTTCAGTACTACTTCCTTCTTCTTTAGACTCCGTTATGAAGCACACGGGTGGAAAACAAAAACAATTGTTTGTGCAACCGGTTGTTGCTGTACTGGAGATGTCAGTGGTGAGGAAAAACGTCTACCGTAATTTAGCCTCCAGCTAAGTACGCCTAGCGAGTTGTTATTCCGTTTCTTCATGCACTAGATTGCAGTTTCGACGTATGACCTAAGTGTACGCTGAATGTAAACGCAAGTTTTCGCGACCAATGCCCACAGTCAGTAAAATTCTTCTCGGCCTGTGACCGCATTGTCAAAGTGTAAAACTTCGACGTTTCGACCACTAATGCAAGGGCCCTCTCCGTGTTATTTATTTATTCATTACTAACTGCTGAATGAAAACAGTTTGGTCCTTTATTGGTGTTTTCATTATTTCTTCTCGTTGGTCGAAATAAAAGTTCTTGACTTAAGTTCGCTTTAAGCTAAAGCAAACAATAATCAAGAACGTCTTTTTCCACCAATGGAAAGAAATTATCAAAACACCAGTAAAGGATGCCTAATATCCCTCCTCCTCGTCCTATACGGCCAATCGGTGTTGAATAACAGCTTGTTTCGCCAATGTGTAAGAACTAACCTTTTCTCATTCAACAGTTAAAAAAAAATAGAAAAAAGCATTCCCAGGAACGTCACTTGCAATAATGGCCGAAACGTCGGAGCTTTTACACAATGACAATGCGGTCACAGACACAAGAATTTTATTGACTGTTTATGTGAGTGACACTGAAATGCGACAATGGCGAAGGAAGTTTCCGCCAGCGCGTGCAAACCTTTATAATGCATGTCGTCGAAGAAAGAAATTTATGGCTTCTGCTCACCATAAACTTATGGCTTCTGCTCACCATTTCCGAGCTGTCTCGTGTCTGCACTGTGATTTGAAGGTACGCTTTCCACAGCACTGCTTCGATAGCTGTGGGCTAAGAGGATTTGCAATATGTCTACTATCATCACAAAAACCAAATAATATGCACTATCTTAGTATCCCTTCAGCTCTAATACGAAGAAAGTAAGGAATTTTTGAACAAATGATGATGGAAAGTAACGAGTGGATGTTTCTGGAGAATGGGGAAACCAAGTATCTATCACAACTAATGGTGACTTTTCGCTTATCTTAAAGGTAAAGCTGTCGTCAACCAGAAAGCTGAATTGATCACGGCAGTGCTTTACGAGAAATGGTACTAGGCTTCGTCCGCATTTTGAACCGACTTCGAACCACGGCCCGACGTGGCATTTTTTCACATATTAAACATACCATCGCCGGATGTGAGCGGAGCCACGAGGGACAGAAAAAAGTCGTACGATCTCGTTGAGTACTGAACACTAGACATTTCAATTTGTAGTGCAACAGCCTCTTGGACAGAGTTGCACACTCTTTCATTAACAGGAAAATATGGCAAAATCAATTATTTCATGAAAAGATCAATAATATCTGCTTCAGTTGTGATTTCGTTTTTTTTAAAAAACTTCACCGGTTTCGGAAAATAACAGTCCTATCTTCAGGTGTACAAATTTAGATCAGCTGCGAGGTGGTCGCATGCTGCGGACGCCAGACTGCACTGTGGAACAGGCGGACGTAACGGACCACACCGTCATGTCCGCCGGTTTCACACCGCAGTCTGGCGTCCGCAGTGTGCGACAACCTCGCAGCTGGTCTAAATTTGTACACCTGAATATGGAAATGTCATTTTCCGAAACAGGTTGTGTTTTTAATAAAACGAAATCGCAATTCAAGACGATATTTTCAATCTCATCATCCAGTTCAGTTGCGGATGTTCTCTAACCACAACCCCATCCAGTCATTTCAACAGAAAAAGCACTGTTACTGAATCACAGAACAGTGGTTTTGTTGGATAAGTTCTTTAAGCCTAGGCCAACCATCTACGTAGCTCCGTACTTATCAAGCTCTTCAACAATGTCTACTACTACTACTACTACTACTACTACTACAACATGGCGCTACAGCCCTTTTAGGGCCTTGGCTCTCCATCTTCTCACTCCCATCAATAAAAACTTTGAGGTTCGCCGATGACATTTTAATTCTGTCAGAGACAGCAAAGGACTTGGAAGAGCAGTTGAACGGAATGGATAGTGTCTTGAAAGGAGGATATAAGATGAACATCAACAAAAGGAAAACGAGGATAATAGAATGTAGTCGAATTAAGGCGGGTGATGCTGAGGGAATTAGATTAGGAAATGAGACACGTAAGGTACTAAATGAGTTTTGCTATTTGGGAAGTAAAACAACTGATGATGGGAAAAGTATGGAGGATATAAAATGTAGACTGGCAATGGCAAGGAAAGCGTTTCTGAAGAACAGAAATTTGTTAACATCCAGTATAGATTTAAGTGTCAGGAAGTCGTTTCTGAAAGTATTTGTATAGAGAGTAACCATGTATGGAAGTGAAACATGGACGATAAATAGTTTAGACAAGAAGAGAATAGAAGCTTTCGAAATGTGGTGCTACAGAAGAATGCTGAAGATTAGATGGGTAGATCACATAACTAATGAGGTGGTGGTGAATAGAATTGGGGAGAAGAAGTTTGTGGCACAACTTGACTAGAAGAAGGGATCGGTTGGTAGGACATGTTCTGAGGCATCAAGGGATCACGAATTTAGTATTGGAGGGCAGCGTGGAGGGTAAAAATCGTAGAGGGAGACCAAGAGAGGAATTCACCAAGCAGATTCAGAACGATGTAGGTTGTAGTAGGTACTGGGAGATGAAGACGCTTGCACAGGATAGAGTAGCATGGAGAGCTGCATCAAACCAGTCTCAGGACTGAAGACCACAACAACAACCTTCTCAAGTCGTCCTACACATTGTCTAGCCATCTGGTCCTTTGCCCCTTATACGACGTCCACCGGGTTTTCCTTTGAAAACTTTCTTGACTGTGCTGTTCTCCACCATTCTTTCTACATGTCCCAACCAACTATTCTTCATTTCAGTCACGATATCTGGCTTGTTGTACAACTCTCAGATCTCACAGATCTCATTATTTCTGATTCTCCAAAAATCCCTATCATTCACTGGCCCGTAGATTTTCCTAAGTATCTTCCTTTCCCATGTCAGCAACAACTCTTCATCGTATTGTGTCACAGTACAGGTCTCCGAACCGTACATCACCACAGGTCTAACTACTGTACGATACACAGTCAGCTTCAGATTCCTACTAAGGCCCCTTGTTTTAAACACTTAAACCAGTGCAAAGTAGCTCCTGTTCCCTGCTGCAATCCTTGCATGTATTTCTTCTCTCATATTATTCTCAGTTACCAGTGATCCAAGATATTTAAAGCTCTCACAGCGTTCATATTATTTTCCGTTCAAAGTCATGCTTCATTCTTTTTCACTATACCTTTTCCTAGATGTTAACATGTACTTGGTCTTTGATTGATTGTCAGTCCCACCTCCGCAAAATATCTTTCTACTTTTTCAAGATTTTCTTCCAGGTCCTGTTTCCTCCTGCATAACAAATCAATATCATCCGCATATGCAAGCTCCTGAGTCTACTAAACAGTGTTCCCCAGGGTTGTTGCTTAGTGTCTTTCGCATTACACTCTCCAAGGCGACATTAAACAGACTAGTGGCGAGCACATCACCCTGCCGCAGTCTTTGGTTAACTTCAAATGCCTTTAATAAAGTGCCCTTGATCTTTACTTTGCATACTGTTCTTCTCAAAGTCATTTAAACCAATATAATTTGTTTGGGACTCCTGCCTCTTGCATTGCCTTCCAAAGTTGATCCCTTTTGATACTATCATAAGCTTGTTTGAAGTCAATGAACAGCTGGTGGACATCGATTTTGCACTCCTAACATTTTTCAACGCTCTGTCTGACAGTGAAAATCGGGTCTGTAGTGGATCTATTAGTTTTGAAATCACACTGGTAGTCTCCTAGATACTCTTCTACATATGTTCTTAACCGCCCAGCGATGATTTTTCCCAATACTTTATACACTATACAGAGTAGTGCAATTCCTCTATAATTCCTGCAGTCAGCTTTGTCACGTTTCTTATGTATAGGACAGAGTATTGCTTTACTCCACTGTTTTGGCATATTTTATTTCCTCCATATTTCCACTATAATCTCATGCAAAATCCTTACTTGTTTTTCTCTACCATATTGTATCATTTCTGCTGTAATATTTTCCTCTCCCGGAGCTTTAGTATCAAGACTCTTAAAAACAATAATTTTAACTTCTTCCAGTGTGGGTTCTGCTACTGATCCCTGGTGCTCTTCATCTCTGTTTAATTCCTGCTCCACCTCTTCTGCCATACCAGCATCAACCCCACCTTCGTTTTCCGATTCTGCATTCAGTAGTTCATTGAAATACTCTACCCACCTGTCTAAAACCTGCTCTTTTCTTCCAATCAGATTTCCCTCCTTATCTTTACAGAAAACTGGGTTGGAATCCTCTCCTTACATCTTTAACCTTAATATAGAATTTCCTTGTTTCTTGAGCAGTATTTCTCTCTTCTAACTCACATCAATCCACAGTTTTTCAAATTGTCTCTTTTTCCTCCTACATTCCTTATCTGCTTCCCTTCTCTTCTCCTGGTGTTCTTCTACAATACCTCTAGTTCTCCTCTGTAGCATTCTTTTTCTTGCCTTATTTCTTTCTTCTTTCTTCTATCTTCCTCCAACAGTCTTCATCAAACCAGCTATGGGTTCTCGATTGCTGCTTTCTGCCCAGTACAGTTTCAGCTGTCTCATGTATTATTCCTTTAATGGTTTCCCATCTTTCTTCAATATCCTCTCCTGCCCACTCTTCGGCTTCATTAAGTCTATTTGTCAAGATAGTTTTATACTGTTGTATTTTCATCACTTTTAACTTGGTATCATCAAACCTTGGCATGATAGCTTTCTTGGTCCATCTAGAATTGGCTATCCTCTGCCTGTATTTGATTCTTACCAAATAAAGATCACTATCTCCATCTGCACCACGACAGCTATCAACCTCTGAAATATCTGAAGCATGTCGTCTGTCTATGAGTATGTGATCAATCTGATTTTTTGTGATCCCATCTGGGGAGCACCATGTAACTTTCCTTATATCCTTCCTTTGCAGCCATGTGCTTTTAATAATCATGTTATTGCTTATGACAAGATCGATTAGTCTGATACCATTATCGTTAGAAACTTCATGCAGACTCTCCTTACCAGCTGTTTTCCTGTATGCGATTTCTTTTCCTACTTGAGCATTGAAATCCCTCATAACCACCTTAACACCTTACTTTGCCTCATGTCAGCAGGGGAATGTTCGACCTGGTGGACGCTCTGTAAAGGTGTGGGGCGTGTGCAATTGGAATGATATTCAACCCATGATGCGTCTAGATATGGCTAACGGGTCACATGTACGTTAGCATCCTGTCTAATCACCTGCATCCATTTATGTCCATTGTGCATTCCGACGGGTTTGCGAAATTCCAGCAGGACAATGCGACACCCAACACGTCCAGAATTGCTACAGAGTGGCTCCAAAACACTCGCCTGAGTGGCCATCAAACTCCCCAGATATGAACATTATTGAGCTTATCTGGGATGCCTTGCAATTTGCTGTTCAGAAGAGGTCTCCACCCTCTCGTACTCTTACGGATTTATGGACAGCCCTGCAGGATTCATGGTGACAGCTCCCTCCAGCGCTACTTCAGACATTACTCGAGTCCATGCTACGTCGTGTTGTGGCAATTCTGCGGGCTCGCGGGGCCCCTACACGATATTAGGCAGGTGCACCAGTCTCTTTGGCTCTTCATTGTATATAAATACATATTTAATATTGAAAGGATAAACGATGTTATCAAAAATCTTGAAAGTACTGGACTGATTTACCTAAAAAAAAAAGAGGGGGAGGGGGGGAGAAAAAGAGAGGGGGGGGGGGGGAGTCGTGCGAAGTTTTCGCTACCCAATCTCGCACTGAGAAATCTGAGTAATGTATTATCTGTATCGTACGAAACAACAAGTTTAAACCTTCGAAACGCGTTATGGAAATAAACAAACAGTTACTGTTAACAGTAAAGTAGTTGTATCATTCGGTATCAAGAACAGCATTTAAAGTAATACTTTTATTTGTCTATTAATGGTTCGGTGCTTTTCTGTTTGCTTGGAGTTTCTGAAGGAGAAAGAGGAGGAGGAAGAGATTTGTTTTTAACGTCCCGTCGACAACGAAATCATTAGAAACGGAGCGCAAGCTGGGATTAGGGAAGTATGGAGAAGGAAATCGGCCGTGTCTTCTCCAAGGAACTATCCCGGCATGTACCTTACGCGGCTTATGGAAATCAAGGAACCCCTAAATCATGATGGCCGGAATAGTATTTGAACAGTCGTCCTCCCGAACGCGAGTCCAGTGCATGGAATTTCTCCTACCACGTGAAAACCTTCGGTCAAAGGCAGTGACTAAAATGAACGTCTTCCTTGAATTGGCACACCGTACATCAGGAGTATTCCGTCGCTGGGCGGTTCCATGGTGTACAAACGTAAAGCAATTTTGAGAATGATTAATGCTAATGGTCAGCGAGTTATCTAACGATTCTGGTGGAAGCACACAGATTCTACTTTTACACATTACTATTTTTGTTCGGAGTGCAACTGTTATATTCTTGCGTAATGGTCCTCAAGCACATGATTAAGGTCCACAAGAAAGGTGTCTCTGGACAATTTGTTAGACTACAACGATAACTGAGGGATCATAAAACATGCACTTCGTGATAAAATATGATGATGTGCTACAACACAATCAAAAATTAACAGTTCATCAACTCAACACAAACATTCCGAATCGCAGAAACGACAAAACGCTGGTTTACAACAGTATGGAAGTTCCGATCATGGAATACAAACTGAATTTAACCACCCTTTTTTAAAAATATTTCATTCAAAATGCGAGTGTGAATCGTATTTCAGATTTCCCCATCCCGACCTCTCCCTCTCTCTGTAGTAACAGAAATTCAACGCCGTCTTATATCCGCTAGTGACTTCGTTATAATATATACGATCCTTATATCAAGTAAACAAAACGAGTGTTCCATCCACAGAGGTGCTACTATGAGAGCTGAAATCCATACTGCGAACGTCAATGGTGCTAAAAAGTTCCTTTGGGATTGGCCTCATACAGCTGCAACATTCCCGTTGCTGCTGAAAATTAATTACCGCAAGATACTCCACATTGAACTGAATTTTATTAGATCCTGTAGGATTAAATGTGGTGCCGTGAATGTACACGAAATACAGGAGTCTCGAAAATGGGACACCTTCATTATCACATACTTCCGAACCATTTTTCTTATTTTTTAACATCACTGATTATATGTAATAATATATACAAATGTAATGCGATATGTACTCTTCAACGCTGCAAAATTCTTTTTCCTTTGGGGTTCTTTGAAAACAGCGTCACGCAGGTTTTAGGCAGACTTCGTAGTGATTTGATATCCGAGTGTTTAGCTTCTTTTTCAAGCATTATCAGTCGGTGGGGTATGATTCGTATGTCATTCTTCCTACGTGTTTGTGGGTGTGTACACTAGCGTTTGTAGTCCAGTCTGCACTATATTTTGTGACATATACTACAGGATGTAAAAGGTGCCTCGTCTTTTGAAGTAGTTTCTACAAGTTTCATAAGTCTTTCTTCTTAATAAGGCCCTGATTGTGTTTTTTGTGATGAGAACACCCTTTTTATTTTTGGATGTTTGAGTTTCGCCGGACTATCACTCCATACTGCAGGTATGGTTCAAGGAGTCCATGGTATACTGTGCATAGAAGCTGTTTATCCGTATACTCTGATAGCTGCCCCATAATCAAAATGACGGAGCTGAGTTTCTTATAGACAGAATTAATATGCTGTTTCCATTTCAGCTCGTTATTCACAGTAATACCTAAGTATCTAGTGGATTCTCATTCTTCCAGTCCCATTTCATCCACCTCTAAACGCATGTGTACCGCCTTCTCTTTATTTTTACACGCTGCACACGTAGTCTTTTTTAGGTTTATAACGAGTCCATTTTCCACGGTCCACTGAGCTGTGATCTGCGCAATTTTGAATAAGAACACACGGGCAAGCTACTCCAGATGCATCTGAAAGTACGTTTCCTGTATGAACTACTGAAGATGGACGATTCTGAAAACTGTTCAACGCAATAAAATGCTTGGTGTCGTACAATCCACAGACTCTCCCTGGAGATGACAGTAGGCACAGTACGTCAAAAAATAGTTGTGAAGCTCTCTGGCGCCATCCCTGGTCGTAAAACAGCGCATCTAGGCGGCGACAGACGAGAGGGGTTACACAGCAGCAGCAGCGGCGGCTGCGGCGACGACAGCGGCTTGGTCGTGGCCGGGCCGGTATCGGTTGGCATTGTGGCCGGCGCAGCGCTATTCACGAGTGGCGCGCGCTCAGGCGCACAAAAGTCTGCTGACAAACACGCGGCGGGACCAGCCGCTGTGGACAATGCGAACAGCCTGCAGCTCCACGGGCCGCCTCCACACCTGCCGCATACCCCATACAAGGCAAACACACCGTGAAGTCATTCCACCTGACACCCCCAGATACATAACCCGACCGCAGCCAAATACCTGTCACGGGCTGGCATCGGCTCCTTCAATACCACACATTCTGAATGATTACTGGTTACTACAGCGCGATTAAAATTACTTGATAGTTAACACTTCACGCGTTGTAGCTGTTCTCCTCAAATCAGAGCGCTCAACGTCACGCCTGAACCGTTCGCCGCAGCCAAACTGCCACAATTGGCCATTTCACTTCCAATTCCTTGTCCGGCAGCCTTTCCTGATGAGTTTGGATCCCGAATCATGGGTCTGAACCACACACACACACACACACACACACACACACACACAAGCGCGCGCGCGCGCGCGCGCACTGATGCCAATGAAACACACAGCACTAACCAAACACCACTGAATACATCCGCACAAGATGCGATTCAGCGTGACCTAACAGTTGCCATAATCACAGAGATCGATTCACGTAAGGTAAGCTTCGCACGACATTGCGTGAAGTCGAATTTTTGGAGGCTGCCATTCATCTTTGCGACTGGACACCAGTCATAAATATAACCACTCTACGCAGTTTTGTGGCGTAGCGCGATGGTTAGTGTACTTACCTGACGTTTAGGTCATATGTTCGAATCTTGTCAAATGTAGCGGATTTTATTTTTAAATTTAATAAAAAGAGTTTAATTATGATTTTTATTCAATTAATTGGTTTAAATGTAACTTTTATCTCCTATTCTTTGCCACGTCATTTTTCTCCATCGTACTAACTTCACTTGCTCTTGCTTTTCTTTCTATCGTTCTTTTTCGTTTGGAAACTGCCTATGTCGCTTATAATCTGCAACCAAGTGCCAACGAGGACTGCCCGTCCTTCGGTAACGCGGTAGCCAGTGTGAGGATAGTTTCAGGTCACCAATGATTGCGAGAAATTACAGTTTGCTTTTGGCGGTGAAACTGAATTGTTTTCTGTCTTGAATTTGCTCGTAGCGGTTAGCTTTAATTGCGGTGAACAAAGCGATCTTGATTTTAGTTCTGCCGCAGATTGCTGACCGCCGTTTTCTCGGTTACACTGCACACACGTGATTGTGGTTAGCTTAGGACATAACATTAAGTTGAGGGCTACAAAACGCATCTTCTGCCAAAGTTCAACGATACGCTACTTCGGAAGACACTGGACGCTGTAGTACTGAATGGGCCAGTCCTCTTCCTTGGAATATCAATGGATATGTACTGCCGCTACTAAAAAACTCCTCGTGATTACTGTCGTGAGGTCGTGAAATATATTTGGACAATTCAGAAGCCACATTTCCTGTCGCAAAATAATAGGAAAGCTCCACTTACACTTCGACCACTCGTTACCTTTCAGGGGCAATGGCAGACCAGCATTTTGCAGTTCCGCATTCCCTGTACTTTCACCTACCGATACATTTCTAAGCCTAATCTACTGATCAACGTCAATGATGAAAGTACGGAAAGTGATAACTCGCAATAGCTCGGCGTAAAATGAATGTAGTTCACACTCCTCAGGGACGTGTAGGCATCCATATCAAGGAAAACTATCCGTGTGGAAGTACAGGAAAAAGAACAAATATGCCACTTCATTTTGACCCATATCAACACACGGTGCAACAGAAATGTCTCCAATCGAGCTTTGCCTTTAACGCAGAAATGTGGATATTGACTGTTCCAAGGATATCGGTAAACAATCGTTACAATATGGGCTTCATGTAAAAGTCTTACTTTACTTAATGATAACGTACTCTCAAAACTTACATTACATTCTAATGAAAAAACTTGCCTTTGTGCACAAAAGCAGAAAATGGTTCAGACCTGACATTACTTCAGATTTATTTTTATTGAATAAAAGAGATTATGTAAGTGTGAAACCGCACCACCCTTAATTCAGTCCACGCGTGATATGTTTATCGTGGCGCAAGCGTAATGATGACTTTAGTTACTTATTCATTGCAATCTTAACTAGTGATTACCTTGAGCACCATAAAAAACTACAGTTAAGTGTAACACTAAACTCACCAAATATTTCTTTGAGATTGATAGGTCCGCTGTAATCATGCGCTTTCAGTGAAATGTGAAGAGATTTGTAGAAATGCAGCTTAAGTTGTAATGGAAAGTAATTTACAATCCAGCCGCAGGACAGACCACTGCCTTTACGCAGTGAACGGCGACGTGAATGTCTGTGTTGATTAATCTCGCAATAGTAAATGTAACTGACCTTTCACTTATTGGCTCATATTGTATTTCCGAAAACAGACTGCAGTGCCTACTTGCAGGGCCCACTCAACACTAAAACGATTGCTATGGACATTGCATGCATGGATGCAGGACGCTACACTCCACCCATGCACTTTTTCAGTGCTGAAGTATTACTTTCAACGGGAAAGTATTTTTAACTGCCTTACTTACTGAGTCGCTCCCGTTTTGCGACCGTACGATAGGATTACCCCACCTGATGTACAACTCTTAAAATCTTCCATTATGAAATTTTATTACAAATGATGATGTCCTATACTCAGACGAACGTAGGGGACGATGCGGAAGGCCCTCACCGCTGACTAGGCAAGGTCCAAGCGGAACTGGTTTGCCATATATAGCAACGGTTAAAAACCAAGTCAGCGAATTTCATATGCTCATAAGACAACAATCACAGGTGCACCCAAGTAGAAAGCACGTAAAACTCTAGATTTAAGATCTTATCTATTTACGTATAAAGTAGTTTAATAAATCACCAACTTGTACAGATGGGAAGTAAGCTGATGAAATATGTTAAGATGAAAGAAAAAATAAATTATTAGAATTTCCACAGTAAATTATACTTGAAAGCACGAAATTCAAAAGCTCTGTAACATTCAGAAGATGAATTCCGGAGGACGTCTCCAGTCCCTGATCTGCTGAGATAGCGTCGGACGGTGCTTTCAGCTCGTGACCCTCGGCACAGCACGGTCGTGGCGATTATTAAGATTCAAGCGAACAGAAGAAAAAGTCCACAGTAAGAAAACTAACAGAAGTAACTGATTCAGAGCCAAGTTTAAATAGTCTTATCAGCGTCTGAAAGGCTGCGTTACATTTACTTTGCATGGTTCAGGAATTACGTGTGTTTATCATTTAATGGCTACAACAAACAGTTGTTCATTTAAATAAGTGTTCTGGCTGTTAAATGTGAATGATAGTAGGATGAATTTCGGCAACGTACACATGTGACACCACATTCTTGTCATTTTAGCCTTAAATTTGAAATGCTTGGGTATCGCTAATACGGGATGAAATGTGTGTAATATTACTGAGTTATATGATACTGACGCCTGTTATGGAACCTGTAGCGCTGCCGAGAGAAGTATAAGCCGACTGAAGACGTCAGTATGCCATATTGTGCTCTGGAGCGTTTGTTCGTTTGCTCGACGCAAATGGAAGGAAATTAAGAACAACTTTTTCTGTGAGACTTATTCTCCGCTCCGGAAGTGTAATGTACAAAAAATGCAAGGGCAAACCTTACATTGGAACACCGAACATCACAACACTGTCAAATGCTCCATCGTCAGTCCACGGACGCACTTATTGAGTCATGTAACACTACAGAAAGTCAAGACTGGTAGGTGGTCTACAAAGACAGCCAAAACAAGGTACCCGTTAGTAGCAAACGCATATTAAGTTTTCGAAATTTGGGGATGACTGACAGCAATCTGGAAGCTCATAAAAATGTTATGGACAGTGCATTTCGGTGCTTCCGCAGAAGAAAGCTCAGATTTGAGTCTTCTCCTTTCTTCTACCACCACCACCACATTACCATAAACTAAACACACGCTTTCATCACACTCGTACATGATATTACACTTACGAAATTTTACGCATAAGCCGGAATAATTGCCCCAACTTAGCTTGTGAACACAAGCAACAATTTAAAAAGTGAGGATGTGATAAGCAAATTGCAGTTAAATAAAGAAGCCTCACCGGCCGCAGTGGCCGAGCGGTTCTAAGCGCTTCAGTCCGGAACCGCGCGATTGCTTCGTCCGCAGGTTCGAATCCTGCCTTGGGCATGGATGTGTGTGATGTCCTTACATTAGTTAGGTTTAAGTAGTCCTGAGTTCTAGGGGACTGATGACCTCCGATGTTAAGTCCCATAGTGCTCAGAGCCATTTAAAAGAAGCCTCGCTGGGAATGTTTTCTTCGAATCCTCCTCATTATGATGTTTGTGAAATGATGAGAAATCAATATGTCCAAACTAAACTATCACAGAACGAAGTTTTATTTGAACACTCATCCTTGGCACCTACTCACGATTATGTAGATTGAGGGGCCGTCGGTGATAATACGAGCTTACCTGAAACAGAAATAGGAAATGCATTAGAATTCTCGTACAGAATGGATAACACAAATGTTTAATAACAACAATAATAATAATAATAATGCTTACACTGGCGATACCACACAGTTAGGGACTTTTCCACTGAAAAGTTTCTGAATGGACAAATAAACAATTAACGTCTCGCTTAACGGGATCGCTAACTTCTTAAATGTCCAGGACGAGCTCTGTATAGACGAACAAACAATTAACATCTGTTTAATCGGATCGCTAACTTCATAAATGCCGATGCTCAGCGAGTCTTACAGTGCTTGGACGGTAATGATTTCGATTTAAAAATTAACGACAGTATTCTGTACTGTGCAACAAGATGTGAAATATGTGAATTATGATGCTTTGGCAACTGTCCATGTAAAAAAAAAGTTATCCTTACTTGATAATGTATTTCTTAATGCAAAATTAGACGAGTTATACAGGGTGCAAATGGCCACCGTTGACGTCGATGCAGCGCTGCACTATCTATCAAACATAATTAACTGATGGAATTACATTTTCCTGGAAACATATGAGTCTCCACTTTATCTTCGATAAGGACAGAAGCTGAAGTAATAAATTAAAAGTTGTTCCAAGGCCGGGACTTGAGGACGAGTTTCGGCAATTTATATTGCACACCGGTGCACCAGGTTCAAAATACCCGTTTAGTAAAAGACCGTGTCATGCTGCTTGAAGAAGTCCGTAACTGCCTGAGAGAGAGCAGCAGTAACGTTTTCAATTTTCTGCTGTAGCTCTTCCAGAGTGCGAAGATCATTTCAGTGCAGCTGACTCTTCAATTTACTTCACAGGTAAAAACCACAGGCAGAGACCTCAGGCGATCAAGGTGCCCAGGAGACCACTGCCGATTGTCCTCTCCTCACCGAACACCTCATCCACTCATGGAAATGTCGTCAAGGTGGTGTGTGCTGCGGCCCCATCTTGCTGAAAATATCCATACCGCACAGTCGTTCATATTCTACCAGTTGATTCACATAAGGATTAAGCAGTTTTTGCGCATAACCGGTTAAGATTAACACTTTGGAGAAAGACTCGCGTTACGATGTTGAATCAGACACTGCCGATCAAACGCTAAACTTGGGATCGAGCGATGGTGATTTTCTGATGCGTAATGGCGCATGTTTCGTAAATTCACATACCTTGACAGACTGACTAAGGCCTCATGTGAAGAAACAAAAATCTGAGGATCCGAAAGTCTTGATTCCACTTCACTTAGAAACCACCGTCAGAACTCAACATGTGAAAGTTCACCTGGATCTTTCAACACAACAGCAATGGGAAGTTCTCCTGTTCTTTAACAGGGGCCAACATCGCGTCAATATTATAAATATTTTCCGGGACAGTTTTTTTTTTTTTTTACCCACCATGTAGATTACATAGTGAAGCTGGATCTCTCACTACGTTATCAAGTGCTACAATCCGCCGTCCTCTCCCCACTTAATTCCGTACTTCTATATTAGACTATATTTCGTCACGATATCCCCCTCTTCTATCCGCTGACCTTCCATCTGCTGAACAACAACTATCGATGCCCTCAAATCTGCCACCAGACACGAGCCTGGCGATCACGAGAACGAGTACGTACGGATGCGCCTTACTAAGATAATTGGTACATATTTCGCCAGCATTCAAGCGTCGTACTAGCGTCTTGCAAGAGGAGTCCTGGCAAGACTTACAAGTACCACAGTATTGTCGGAAAACTTGAGTCCTACCACAAGTAATTCAATCGAACTGGATGTCCCACCTTAGATTCCAGGAGCCAGTAACCCGACATTTTATTATCCAGGCTTAACGAAAGATTTTTTAATATAATTATTATATCCTTTCCGAGTATGTACTTTTATAAACCTGCAATACTACTACACCGTCCTAAACTCTATAAGATGGTTCTTACTCACCAGTACGTAAATTTAGTAGCCCTGAACTCAGGTTTTCAACAGAGGCACTTCCTGAAATGTATTCACAACGTTGACAATTTTGTAAAATAATATCAGCATCTATTTCAAGTTTAGTATAGCTACGTTTTATACAAGGGACGACCAAGAAGTTTCCGTTTGAAGATCGTCCAGTGCATGATCTGTATACAATCTGGTAACATCGCCGTGAGCACTGAGGCAACAATCCCGCCGATTCATCACGTTGAATATACCTGTTGGGTAAGACACTGTGTCCTGCTGGGTGAAGAAGTCCGTGACTGCCTGCTGCACATCCTCGCCTCCGACAGGAATCGTCAACGCTTTAAGGGCGTTTTTTGGAAGCACGAAGGCGTGAAAATTCCATGCGGAGAGATCAAGACCATATGGCGGGTGTTCAAGTGTCTCCCACTTGAGACAGCGGAACTTCTGCGTTACAACATTTGCGATAATTGGGACGTGCGTTATCATGAAACAGCGACATTCCACTACCGCGGTTTCCGACAAGACATGCTGCCCCATACAGAGTCTTCATTCTACGATGGATGTCCTTCAGCGGCCAAGGAAAGAATAGCAGCACGTTGGTCCTGTTTGGTCGCATTTCGTAATGACGTCGCTATAGTACACTTTTCCGGCATTTACCGCACTGACGTCAGAAAGACACACTAATCTCATGTCTGTGCTTACAAAGTAGGATCAAAAAGGAACGCGATATTTCTTAAATTATGTGGGGTTCATACACACGATTTCCAAATCTTTTTTATTCTGAAAAAAGGTAGATTAAAGAATTTGCGTTAAATTTTTCTTGAAAAATGGAATAAAATGGAGAACCGCATTCGAAATGTTGACTGAGTTTTGGCGAATCTACTTTAAGGAAGACAAGAGTTTACGAGTGGTATAAATGTTTCACAGCGTGTCGACAAAACGTTGCAGACGACGACCGCCCTGTGCACCACGGCATATGATTTACTCACGACAATGTGGAAGAAGTAAACAAAATGATTCCGGAAAATCACCGTCAGACAGGATGGGAATGAAATGTGTAGCAGAAAAGTTTGTTCCTAAATTGTTTAATTTCGACCAAAAAACACGTCGCGTACATATAGCTTAGGAACCGCCGAATGAAGTCGACAACGATCCAGAACTTCTTAAGAAGGTTATACCGGGTGACGCAACATGGTTATACTGGTATGACGCCGAAACCAAGGCCCAATCGACTCAATGGAAACCGCCTGAAGAGTCAACACCGGAAAAAAAACAAAAAAAAAAAAAAACTCGACAACTTCGATCACATGGGAAGTTCCTTCTCACTGTTTACTTCGATTATAACAGGATAGTGACTCATGAGTTCCTTACGGTCGTACGGTCAATAAGGAACACGAAATGAAAGTTATGCGCTGTTTCCATGAAGCAACCCGAAGAAATGACCGGAATTGAGGCAAAACCTCTCGTGGAAATTGCATCACGATAATGCCCCTTCTTACATCTCAATGTTTGTTCGAGATGTCTTTGGCAAAAAACAAAATCGTTATGTTGCTTCACCTAGTGTATTCGCCGGACATGGCCCCCAGTGACTTCTTCCGACTCCCGAGGCTGAAGGGAATCATGAAAGGACGTCGTTTTGCCACCATTGATGCGATAAAAACAGAATCGCTGAATGTGCTGAATTACATAACGAAAAGTGAGTCCCAGAAGTGTTTTCAAGACTGGAAAAAGCGTTGGCGCAAGTGTATTATATCTGAAGGTTCCTACTTTGTAGAGGATAAAGTCGTTGATGATGAATAGATAAATAAAAGTTATTTAAAAAAATTCGTTACTTTATGAGCATATCTTGTATACAACCACATCAGAGTCGAGCTATGTTCCTTATAAACAGCAATAACGGCTTCAAACGGAAATTTTTTGATCGCCCCCTTCCCCTTTATACATTCAAATGCAAGGATAATATATTTCACTTTCAAACTAATAACAGTCTTCAACAATGATAGTGGCTCTTCTTGGGGTATCGTCGTAGGACTACGGTAACATTCCTGTACCTTTGCGAATCACAAATCGAACTTTTTGCCACATGAGCCATTAAAATTGCCACTTAGCAACAAGTGATCGAAACAGGAGGAAAGAACACAGTACAAGATGAATGGATACTTTTGAGACATGAAATGGTGAACGCAGCAGAGGACCAAATACATAAAAAGATAAGCCTAGTAGAAATCCTTGGACGTCACAGGAGATATTTAACTAGTGAAACGAGAAAATACAGAAATGCAGCAAATGAAACAGTCGAGTGGAAATACAAACGTATATAAAATGGCTAGGCAGGAGTCGCTAGATGACAAATGTAAGCATAATGAAGCATTTACAACCAGAGGAAAGATAGATACCTAATGAAGGAAAATTAAAGAGGCCTTTGGAGAAAAGAGAAGCAGCTGTATGAATATTAAGAGATCAGATGGAAAACCAGACCTAACCAAAGAAGGGAAAACTGAAAGGTGGAAGGAGTGTACAGAGGATCTACACAAGGGAGATGAACTTCAAGGCAATACAAGGTCGGTTCAAAAAATTCAGCAACTTTGTCCACGACATTTTTCTACGCTTACGTTTTACTTATTGCGCATAGTCTCCTTCCAAATACACTCCTCCAAAATTGATACAGCTTTCCCAACGCCATTTCCGCTTCCGGAAGCAGCACTGGTACGCCTCTTGCTGGATACAGCGAAGTGGCGTCTGCGAATTTTCTTTTGTCTCGTCTATAGTTGCAGATCTTCGTCCTTTCAACGTGATTTTCAGCTTTGGAAATAAAAAACCGCTGGCTCCAGGTCTCGGAGAACGGAGGATAAAGCAACACACCGATTTCGTTTTTTGTGCAAGTCATGCACCAACAGGGAAGAATGTGCAGGTGCGTTATCGTGATGCAAGAGCTAAGAATAGTCTCGCCACATTTCAAGCCGTTTCCTTCTCACATTTTCTGGCAACACGTTCTGATAGTACCATCGATTAACAGTTTGTTCCTGTGACACGAATTCATGACGAACTATTCTTTCAAAGTCAAAAAAACTATCGGCATGACTTTTACTGCTAAGGTCTAAGGTCATCAGTCCCTAAGCTTACACACTACTTTACCTAAATTATCCAAAGGATAAACACACACACACCCATGTCCGAGGGAGGACTCGAACCTCCGCCGGGATCAGCCGCACAGTCCAGCCGCACAGTCCATGACTGCAGCGCCTGAGACCGCTCGGCTAATCCCGCGCGGCCGAACTTGCTGGCAACACGACGCACTATAAGGTGCTGTGTCAGGATTTCATGACATGATCCACCTAAAGTGTTAGATTCTTCTGCAACCTCTCGGACAGTCATCCTTCGATAAGCATACACAGTTTCATTAACGTCTCTGACATGAGCGTCGTCGGTATATGTCGAAGGGCGTCGTGAACGAGGGTCATCTTTAACTTCCGTCCGGCCATTTCCAAACTGTGTGAACCATTCGTAACACCGAGTGCGGCTTAAGCACTAATCACCGTAGGCTTCCTGCATCATTTGGTGTGTCTCTGTAAAGGTTTTCTTGAGTTTCACGCAAAGTTTAGTGCAAGCGTGTTACTCCTCTAACTGCCCTCTCAAAATTCGTGAACTGTGCGACATAACGTTCTACTCAATATAGCACTAAACAGACATACAACAGTGAAACTTCCGGCAGTTACACATTAAACACAGGCGTGTGCAGGGAAGTCAACTATATTTTGGTCCAACACACCACGAATGTTCCGTAATTATTTGAACAGACCTCGTATTATAGAAATGGAAGAGGACGTAGATGAAGATGAGAAGGGAGATATGGTACTGCGAGAAGAATTTGACAGAGCACTGAAAGACCTAAGCAGATACAAATGCCCTTGGTGTAGACTACATTCTGTCTGAACTACTGACAGCCTTGAGACAATCAGCCATAACAAAACTCTTCCATCTTGTGTGCAAGATGTAAGAGACAGGCGAAATAACCTCAGTCTCCAAGAAGACTATAATAATTACAATTCCAAAGAAAGCAGATGCTGACAGGTGTGAATATTAGCAAACTATCGGTTTAATACGTCATGCTTGCAAAATACTAACATTATTCTTTGCAGAAGCATGGAAAAACTGATAAAATCGACCTCAGGGAAATTCAGTTTGGATTTCGGAGTAATTTACGAACGGAATGGACAGTATCTTGAAAGGAGGATAATAAGGTGAACATTAACAAAAGCAAAACAATGGTAATGGAATGTAGTCGAATTCAGCCACGCGATGCTGAGTGTATTACGTTAGGGAATGAGATACTAAAAAAGTATATGAGATCTGTTATTTAGGCACTAAATTTATGATGGTCGAAAAAGAGAGATGCAGAGCGGCTACAGCAGGGCAAAACATTTCTAAAAAAATAAAATGGAATCTGTTAACATCGAACACTAGTTTAAATGTTAGGACGTTTTTTTCTGAAGATATCTGTGTGGAGTGTAGCTATGTATGAAAGTGAGACATGGACGATAAACAGTTTAGACAAGACAAGAACAGAAGCTTTCAAATGCGGTGCTGCGGAAGAACGCTGAAGATCTGATGCGCAGATCTTCTAGTTAATAAGACGGTACCGAACAGAACTGGGGAGAAAAGAAATTTGTTGCACATCTTAACTAAAAGAAGGGAGCGGTCGATAGTACACATACTGAAACACGAAGTAATCGCCATTTTACTACTGGGAGAAAGTGTGGGGGTAAGAACTGCAGAGGGAGACCAATGAGACAAGTACAGTAAGCAGGTTACAACTGATTTAGGCTGCAGTAGTTATTGGGTGACGAAGAGGCCTGTGGAGGATGGATAACTGTGGAGCGCTGCATCAAACCAGTTTTCGGACTAAGGACCGCAACTACAATCGAACTTTAGCTTACAACTCATTAATTACTAAGTAATATTATGCCTTACTTCCCTTAACTGATTCCCTCAAAAAATGGTTCAAATGGCTCTGAGCACTATGGGACTTAGCATCAGAGGTCATCAGTCCCCTAGAACTTAGAACTACTTAAACCTAACTAACCTAAGGTCATCACACACATCCATGCCCGAGACAGGATTCGAACCTGCGACCGTAGTGGTCGCGCGGTTCCAGACTGTAGCGCGTAGAACCGCTCGGCCACCCTGGCCGGCTAACTGATTCCCTCCTTCCCCCACCACAAGGACCCCTTATAAACCTCCGATCTACAACCATATCCAAAAACTAGTGGTCTGACACACAGATATCGATAATTTACATAACGTTAGTTTGTTAACGAAATGCTTTGCTGCTAATGTTATCAACGTGATTTTCAATTTCACTGTCGCCACAAGACTTCCTGGTCATCTTTCAACACATTAACGCGCACGAGTATCGTCTGGAGTGAGAAATTTTCTTTCTAGCTGTAGACTCATTGCGACACAGGGTAGAGCAGGCAATAAATGAAACATCAGCGCTGAACGTAAATAAGGATGCTATCGGCTATTGCTGTGTGCCAATTGCCCCCGTACCTGCTGTTACTAATATGCGGATCAGGCCCATCTTATTCCGTGAAGTAACCAGCCTGGAGGCAGAGCATGGTCGAACTGCTCCGCTGTTTGAAGAAAATTATACTTAAGACACGCCAAGCACTTACAACGAAATACACCTACACACCCTAGCATGGAACGTGTTCAATGTCTAGATTATTAAGGTTATTTAACTGTATTACTGCAATTCAATTCATTGTTGACTGTAATAATACATTGTACTACTGGCGATTTCAATATTTTATTCCATTTTTGACGTCAGAGTACGGACTAAACAACTGAGGCTGACGGAAATAATGTTACCTGGCGATGATAGACTGATGGAGTCTGGAGGTGAATAAAGGTTTCTCTGATCAGCAGATTTTAGTGGCTCTTAAAATAATTACGAGCTGCACAAAATGTATTGCTCAGCAATTACAACACGTAGGGAATAATTAAAATTTTTTAACAAAGCTATTAATAAAATCTGACTAACAACTATTTACGGGCTTAATAGAGGATCCTTACATCGAATTATAGACCAAACGAGCTGTTGCATTCTGGTAAGAGTTAAATACAAGTGCAGCTGCCGGTAATTCTTGAGGTTTGGGAGGGTATTTACCACAGAACGTAAGTAACTCACGATTTAGAGCAGGGATTCCCATTGTTTTCCTCTGACCGATAGCTTTGAGAATACCGGGAATTTGTGGGGAAACCTTGTTTATTGTGAAGGTTAGAAAAATGTCAAAAAATGAGAAAAACTTCTTTATTCAGTGAGTACTTCAGTTTTAAATCATAACACAGAAATCATAAAATTTAAACAAATAAACAGTACTGTCAAAATGTCGGAAAAACCGCCATGTTAGTAATAGATTTTCGCGGGGCACTTATTCACTTCCCGCGGAACACGAGCGTTCCACTGAACACAGACAGGAACCCCTGCTTTAGAGATAACTATTCAGGGATCACAGAATCGAAGTTCTTTTCAGTAATGTTACCTCAATATCGTAATCTCAAACAACGTTTGATGCTCGTTCAGAGGCATAAATAGAAGAACGTATAATTGTAGTACTGAGTTCCATAGCAGCTGAATCAACTTTCAACGTTTTATGGAAATACCAATAGGGCGACTATAAAGACAGACTGCTTTCATCGGTGTTTTCGAGCCTCCACGCACTCTCTGAAGTATTCGCAGTTATACTCGCTAGAAGTGATTTATGTGAACGACGAAAACCTGAACCACAATTGCTGAACTGGGCTTTGCACCTCGGTTCTCGTGGACACCAGTCCAGGGCCAACACTCTGCGAGTAGTATTAGTAAAGAGTATTCTAATCGCTGACGTACCACCCTTGCTTATGCCCTACACAAATGCAGCCTAATGCTGTGACTATTTCTCTTGGATGGAAGGAAAAACGGGGTGCTTTCAAGCTGCAGTAGGCTAACAGTTCTAACCGTATTAATAAATTTAAAATGCCTCAAATAATTAAAGTTTCTAAAGACTTCTTCCGAGATTTTATATCGATAGACTCAGTTACGAGTTCATTAACACAGTGCTTTACAAGACTGTGGCTTTTGTTTTACTGAAAGCAGTACCGTGGCCGAATACGTGGTGTGCAATTCCACCTTACCTTAGGAACTGATTGGAGACTTGTTCGATTTGCGACCAGTGCTGGCAGACGCGCCTGGTATTTAGACAGGAGCCGTTTGCAGAGTACTTGGAACACGGAGATGGCCGTGGCCAGTGGACAGACCGCTGGCGAGCAACTTTGTTGGCAGTGGCAGTGGCGGCGGCGGCGGCGGCGGCGGCGCATGGGACCCACAATTAGCGGCCGCCACTAGAAGCTGTGGCCTCATTACGGCAGCGCCCAAGGTGCAGGCGGAAGCAGAGGCGGCGGCAAGACCCGTGCTGTAACGGCACGCGGGGGGCTCGCCGTGCGCCGCGTGACACACACACACACACACACACACACACACACACACAGCTAGCGTCAGCAAACAGACGGCCTTCGTCCTAAACCAATCTCTTACAGGACTAAATTCTTTTCGTTTTAGCACACACTCCATCAGGATAGGGCATCAACAAAATAAGATCACAACTAGCACTAAATTGTTTTTCACAGGAATCACTCTTACTGAAAAAAAGAAGAATACAGATTATATTATAGATATTCTTCGCCAATGTATATGCATTTTTGCCATCGTTCTGGCAGCTTCCGTATTTGCATAACAATCCATTCTTCGCGGGTATCCCGGTGCCACTGGCGTGCAACTGCATGAAGTTTGTCACTGGTGGTGAACTTCTGACCCAAAATGAACTGTTTCGTTGCGTCGAACAGGGTGTAGTCGCTAGGATCTAAATCCTGCAAATATGGAGACTGGGGAAGCACAAACACTAGTTCATACACGTTGGCAACAGTCTAGCGACTGGCAAGCTGCCGCATAGTGTCGTGTTTGAGCACAAAGCCAGAGCTTCCATTTTCCTTGACGACCGTTCAATGCGTCGGCAGAATTGGTGCAGTGGACTGCAGTACCCAGCACTGCTGAGGGTCGTATTGGGAAGGAGCAAATCTATAGCAATATATCTTCCTGATCCCAGAACACAGTCGTCACTTGTTCCTGCACGAATAGTCCAGGCCTTGGCTTCTTGGGTCGGGGCTCCCAGTATGCTCTAACTTCATACACTTCCGTTTCCTTTCTGGAGTCTCGTGGAAAACCACGACCAGCCGACCATGTCCAAAAGCGTACTCGCAACCCGGAACAAGTGCTGCTGCAAAGAGCCAGCTATGGGAAGCAGCAACACCATCTGGCGACAACCGCTACTTTCCAGGCGTTACAAGGGAGTGACAATACTGAACGAACTAAATCATTCAGCAGAGGGTGTGGCAGCAGCATGGCTTTTGTAGATTAGTGTTCATAGTGTCACAGGAAATGATGGCATCGACACGTGGCGATGATCATTCATAGAGATACTCTAAGTAAGGATTTCAGTAACCATAGAAGAACGATATGGTAAAGGCAGCCATATCAATTTATTTAACAAATTTAACGCTAACAAACATTTTCAGTAACGAGAGCCGTGAGAGTTTATAGACCCACTCCTCTAAGAAAGATTCGCGAAAACGAGCCGCAGCAAGTGAGCATAGTTTCATACTTCTTGCGAATCGGCAAGTCTGGAAGCTCCTGTATCAGACTCTCCTCTTATCTTTCAGAGGGATATCTTCAGGGCTGATTGACAACACCGGAAATAAATATTACGTGTAATATCGCCTATCTGAAGCAATATTTTGAGCACTGAAAACTTTCACACGTGTTTACGACCTAGTGCCAGACATATCCGCCAAAAGATTGAGGATACACAACTAAAATGTTCAAAATACCTGTAAAGAAAGAGAGAGAGAGAGAGAGAGAGAGAGAGAGAGAGAGAGAGAGAGAGAGAGAGAGTTATTTTAGAGCAGGGATTTAGTCCGCCGCAGCATGGGCCTGGGCGTCACCATGGTCAGAGATAGGTCTTCGGTGGCCAGTGCTCGCGAGATGCGTCCGTTTCATTGGTAGACGTGAAAGGTTCCTTTTCAGTAAACAGATGAATGACGCCAGTGCGACTGCTCATGACGGCGCTTGCCTATCTGTGGCTCCATTTCAATTGTGACATTCTTTGGGTTCGACACAGTTTGGAGATAATATGGGTTTCTTGGAATTCCGGTTCTCGAGGTGTAGCATCAAACTGGGATTAACTCGCATAGAAGTTTAAGTAATGTTAGCACAATTCCACGACAGGGGCTTCATGATGAACACAACTTGCTTAATCCTGATGGGTCCAGTGGTGAAGATCTGAAACTGTCAGTAAGCAATCTGCTGCGATGGTAGCGCAGATAATCAATACATATATGCCTGGTTTAAGGATTTTGGATAATTTTTCCCGTATTTTATTTAATATTTTACTTCGATAATTATTGTAAATGCTAAGACTATATTAGAAATCAGGAAGCGAAAATTCAATCAAAGCTGTAAACAACTTCCGTAAATAACAAATGTATAAATATTTCAAGCCAAAATATACCTTCCTTTCGGGAAGATTCCTTGAGCATGCCGAATGTAGAAGTTTTGGAGACGGCCTAGGCGTCAGTTTTTCAAGTGGAAACCCTATGTTCGCTATCGAGGTAAAAGTCGGTCACTCTGTCAACGCGCTGGTGATTAGATATGGAGTCCATAACAGCTTCTGCTAATTGTTCAACGTTAGACATCTCAGCCAAAAAGTTAGGGCCAAATTTCGAAAAGGTGATTTGTTTTGCGGTGTCCTTGTCATAGTTTCTCCACCTTATGTTGTAATCAAGTGTGTAGTACTTTTCGGCAAAGGACATGCGGTAAGTTCTAGATCTAATAGTTACACAGAGAGGGAAAGAAGAGTACAGTTGAACGTTCCTTCGACAGCGAGGCCCAAAGGAACTATCTGGGCATTTGCCTGGAGCGATTTAGGGAAATCGTGAGAAACCTAAATCTGGGTGGTTGGAAGGGGATTTGAATCGTCGTTCTCCCGAGTAGGTGGAAAGAGATTATAGTCGAGGAAATTAACATACTTAAGTTTGGTTAAAGCGGTAAATTACGTTTCTTGTGTAGAAATTTGTTTATTTATATTCTTGTGACTGAGGAGTCAACGTCTCATAAACTGCCTCATAAACTGTAATGTTGACAAACCTGTCTCGCGGGTCAGAACAAGGGTAGTGATCCTGTCATCCTGTTTCAAATGATTCAACGATCTTTGTCATGTCTGGACTCCCCTCTTGCAGTAGTAAGTGTTTTATTTGAAGATGGAGAAGTAGTTGCGTCGTACATTGCAAAGTCTACGTACACGGCGGTAGCTAATACTCTTCTGAATCTACATACATATTCCGCAAGCCACCATATGATGCGTGGCGATGCGTATCCTGTACCACTACTACTTATCTCCTTTCCTGTTCCACTCGCAAACAGAGCGAGGGAAAAACGACTACCTATATGCCTCCGTACAAGCCCTAATTTCTCGCATCTTCGTGGTCGTTACGAGAAATGTATGCTGCCGGCAGTTCAATCGTTCTGCAGTCAGCCTCAAATGACTGTTCTCTAAATTTTCTCAATAGAGCTGCTCTAAAAAAAAAACTTCGGCTTCCCTCTAGTAATTCCCATTGAGTTCCCAAAGCATCTCCGTAATACTTGCGTGTTGTTCCAACCTACTGGTAACAAACATAGCAGCCCGTCTGTGAATTACTTCTATGCCTTCCTTTAAACCAACCTGGTGCGGATCCTAAACACTCCAATGGTACAACTTCTTAGGGAACATTTCAATACTTTTGTTGTAATTTCTCGAGTGTATAAAATGATTTATTTTTTACATACAGGAGGTACAGTTGATGTCCACTGCAGGTAAAAATTAGATGGTAAACCGCCGAGCATAGCACTATCCTATTCACAAGTTTCTCTCGCAGATTCCTCATTAAATAAAATTGGAAATTAATGGTATTTCAGTTTTAAAAAATGTTCAACAAAATCTACGTAGTACTTTATTTAATTTACAAGAACTAACATAGTATCAGGCTAGAGGATTATCTCTATTGGAAAACACCTAGATCAAGGCAAAAAATATTTTGTAAAAAATCTACAGATTACAATCACATCGAAGTCTTAACAGCCATAATCAAACTGTCGACATTTAATAGTATATGCCTTCATGAAGAAGAAGAAGAAGAAGAAGTTGAGTCCTTTAAAGCTTGAGCTTAAGTTTCTGTAAGGACTTCGTATTGCGGTACTGCTGTTTGGAGAACGGAATATAGATTGCACTTTGCGACATTTCCTGTTTCTCCAAACTGCCGAAAGAAAGATTTTTTTAAAGAAAGTAGCGTAGATCTGTCGCAGTTAGCCTAACAACAACATTGTGACATCGTGAACGCACATGAATCCCAGAAATTTGTCTAGAGGGAGACAGCAGTTGCAGGCGAAGCCAGTAATGTAGAGGCGAAATCCCTTAACAGGATCGGTGGAACTTGTTGCGAGGGGGGGAGGGGAGGCAGCGTACCACGATCCCTGAAGCCACTCCACGACCAGAAAATATTTACTCTTTCTGAATCACGAGCACCAAGACGATGTGTCGTCCAGCGTCAAAGAACAATTTGACTGATTAAGGAAATTAAATTGCCACATACGGCTTGAAGTTATTTACTGTAAAACTTTTGTAGCACTACTGATAGTGGCAATATGTTCAATCATACAAACTTTACTTTCCACGTCACAATCATAGTTACATCACCTCGGCTGGCTGTGCCCATACGGAGGTTATCACACTTTACGCTACAAAGAAAGGAATTTGTAGATATGTCTGTCAGTAAAGCTGCGTAAATTCTAAAATATTGTTACCAACATATCTGTAAGGGTGGCCGTACGCTTGGTTCCATTAAATGCGATATGGCCGTGAAGATTTACCTGTTTAGTGGGAAGAAGATGCGTTTTAATACTCAGATTTAAATCTTCAGGCAGAACATTATACGTTTAATAGTAAGCAGTCGCAGTTACTAGCAAGAGCTGTCAATGATGTATTATTTGGCGCTAGACGTACGGATAGCAAGTGACAAGGAACAAATGTCAACGGCAATATTAAGGTTATCTGTAAGGAATAGTTGCATGCAGCGAGCTCTTTGCACTTGACAAGCTTCGCTTGGCGTTTCTTTCAAACGGAGTACAAAACGGAGAATGCGTTTGCAACGGACAGCACGAAACTGCGCAAGAGGCTGACCATTAATCGCTCTGATAACGAAGTCGTGGGGAACTGAGCATCAAGCAGTTACGTACCCGTCACTTAATAGCGAAAGGGTCAAATCGAACAGAGTTATTTTCGTTTGAATAACGCCAATCGAATATCAATATCGTTTGACTATATATGCTGTACATTTAAGATAAGTTTAACAGATAACAGAGCGATACCCTTCTTCACCACCACAAAAAGGCAAATTGAAAAGTTAACTAAACTCTACTCTTCCTCCTTCGCTTCCTCTGATTTGTTTAAGACCAATAACTTACCCACTTGGACGCGAGTCTATACTAATTGTGCCCCATAACCTATTCTTAAGTGTGTTAGAGAACAGAACAAACATGAGAACGTGCACGCCATAATGAGATACTTCGTATTATGATTTTTGCAGAACTTTTAATTTGAAACTGTCCTTACAGTCAAAAACGTAAGACTTGCGAACTTTATGACATAAACAGCAGCACGAACTATTTACATGTTGCGTTTCCTTAGGCCCCAACGAGACACACAGGTAATAACTAATAAGTTATGCAGTTTTTAAATGTACATCCGCTGTGGAAATAATTTAGCTGCGTCACAACGTTGTATTACATGTAATTAAGGACACTGAAATGAATTGTCTCATTTGTGTTTTTTCGCGCCCTGTTCTCTTGTATCCACACAGGTTTTTTTTCTTAATGTTCAGTACAACCTACTATACAGATTAGGCAGCACGACTTTGCCGCTGGTCAGGCTGTATATCCACATAAAGCACTAAAATATGTAAATGATATCTTGCGTTTGTAATGGATTTTCTGCAACAGTCGAATGAATACCGGTTCTGTGCTACAGCCAGACACTTATGAGATATCTGATTACCCTAATCTTAAACTTACGTTGTCATTTTCCTTTTTTTTTCAGTATAGCAAAACGATTTTAGGCTTTTAAAGAATTAGGAGAGATTCGACATGTACAAAGTATGTCAATCACAAATACAGCTGTGTTTAAATACTTATGGTTTATTTCGAACATTTTATTTTTCCACACAGAACTAAAATGTACTGCATTTTCACTTCATACGTAGAGATAATGTTCCATAACAAGCGAAAATAACGGTGAGGCTGAAATTTTATGTTGTGAAAGCTTGTTTCACAGATTGAGACATCTGCTCCAGCCCACCACATGTTCCATGTCTTTATGACGTATCACTCAACAAAGAAAGAATAATGCCTCGTTTTACTGCATACAACTAGTCCTGTTTCACGTTGACTGTACGTTTTACGACATGTAAACAGTTCTGGTTAACGTTAGACAGATGCTCCCTGAAAGATACAAGCACTAAACCCAATAAATAAAAAGTAATAAGCAGAACAGCTTAAAAATTGTAATCCCTATATTTTGGTTTTCGCCAAGCATCAATGACACAATGCAGTGGATGGCTATTTTAAAACTTTTGTCAGGAGATTCGTGATGTTGCAACGATGTATCAATGGTGCTTCCTCCAATTTGGTGGTAACTGTATTATTGTCCCACCAGAGATGGTCCAATGTTCCTGTGTCATCCTACGTAAAATCCGAGGAACAAAACTCATGCCCTTACATTTCCAGCTCTCTCCAGTTCACTGATGTCAACTGCATGTTGTATTTATAACTGTAACGTCCAACACTGAACTCATTCTCAAGACACAACAGCAACGATCAGAAATTACGAGAATTGAGACAAGAGAACAATGAACTCTCGCGCTCCTGGCTATGTAGCCTCGGAAGTGTACAGGAAGACCTGTCATTGGTGCTTGCAGACCATGAACAATCGCGCATCGGCCTTGGCAAGACACCATAACGGCTGCGACTCGTATGCACAAAGTGCCAGTGCCACTGGGGCGACAGAACACAGGAGAGGATTCTGTCATGTGATGAATCCATTTGCACAGGCCAAGTACATGTCTAGTTACATGCCAAATAATTCCTACTGCAGATACGAAATCTCAAACTCAAGGAGTAAATGTAAGAAGGGCTGTATTTTCTTCGAAAACAACTTCCACAATCGCATCTGACATCTGGTTTATTTTAATTTTATAAATACACTATATATGCAATACGAAACCATAATTAATGTGAGACCCATTTATCGCAGTAATCGCGTTGACAATCACCTCTGGATTTAAGTGTTCGGCATACAGAACGGAAAAATCGAATGACATTGAAAATTGGAGTTGGTAAATAAGTGTGCTTATGCAGCATAACATCGAAGGACCTACTCGTGAAAAAACCAATTATGCTTGAGCCCTGGCAAAAATTTTCAGTCGCAACTTCAGATGAATATTTTACTTAGTTATAAAAATATATACATATTAATACGTTATGGTCTGATTTTTACCTTTACCCCTTTTATAAACAAAAATCCTCGACGGTCTGCGAGGAAATAAAGTAACAAAAATTAACACTTGTAAACAATCGTCGCACTAAGAAAAACGACTGGAAAGACTGCAGCGCATTGGAAAACACAATTGGAAATTTTGCACGATATTTGATATAACAATTATTCCCTTATACAACAGTAACTTTTTTTCTTTTTAATCATCCAATATTCCTGGACAAAATACTGAAGTCGTGATAACATATATATGTAGCTGAAAGGTAATTCACAAAACACAGTATTAACCTCAGTGTATTATGGTAGACTGCAACCTCGTAGGCCTCAGTCAAGCGCAGGCGCAAATCTCTAGATACCATAGAGCGTGCAGAAAACTGACTGAGGTCGGAAAGATAATGAACTGCTATTATTAAAAGAGCTCTATTATAAGATTACCAGACATAATAACAGCAAATAAAAAGCCAGACAGGAAAAAAAATCAACATTATGAGCGTTTCATATGAACTGCAAAGGGGAAACAAGGCAAAGATTGCAGGCAACGAGCAAAGAAACTTCGTATCCATGATGGACACGACCATACTTGCCAGGCAGTGAACAACATACTGACGGGACAATTCACATTATTTAATAGATAGTGTAATATAAAGGAGCTTGCACCGAATTAATTCCTTGTTCACTAGGACCTATATATAGCCCAGTGGTGAATCCGTCTTTGTGTAGATATTTCGACAGCCTGTCCGGAAACACAAAAGCGAAGAAATGTAATGGTATTATAACTCGAAGATTCGTTTTAACAACACAGCGCTTTAAACTCAAAACGGTAACACTTACTCTTGAGAATAACAAAGCTGCCTTAAGAGGGACAGAACAAGAGACTTGACTTCGAGTATGAGTGCAGGTAAAAACACAACTCTTGAAAAACGTGGGTGTGTCCCCTGGTGATACATCAAGTATAAGAAAATGACCTTCGTAATGTACACTCCTGGAAATGGAAAAAAGAACACATTGACACCGGTGTGTCAGACCCACCATACTTGCTCCGGACACTGCGAGAGGGCTGTACAAGCAATGATCACACGCACGGCACAGCGGACACACCAGGAACCGCGGTGTTGGCCGTCGAATGGCGCTAGCTGCGCAGCATTTGTGCACCGCCGCCGTCAGTGTCAGCCAGTTTGCCGTGGCATACGGAGCTCCATCGCAGTCTTTAACACTGGTAGCATGCCGCGACAGCGTGGACGTGAACCGTATGTGCAGTTGACGAACTTTGAGCGAGGGCGTATAGTGGGCATGCGGGAGGCCGGGTGGACGTACCGCCGAATTGCTCAACACGTGGGGCCTGAGGTCTCCACAGTACATCGATGTTGTCGCCAGTGGTCGGCGGAAGGTGTACGTGCCCGTCGACCTGGGACCGTACCGCAGCGACGCACGGATGCACGCCAAGACCGTAGGATTCTACGCAGTGCCGTAGGGGACCGCACCGCCACTTCCCAGCAAATTAGGGACACTGTTGCTCCTGGGGTATCGGCGAGGACCATTCGCAACCGTCTCCATGAAGCTGGGCTACGGTCCCGCACACCGTTAGGCCGTCTTCCGCTCACGCCCCAACATCGTGCAGCCCGCCTCCAGTGGTGTCGCGACAGGCGTGAATGGAGGGACGAATGGAGACGTGTCGTCTTCAGCGATGAGAGTCGCTTCTGCCTTGGTGCCAATGATGGTCGTATGCGTGTTTGGCGCCGTGCAGGTGAGCGCCACAATCAGGACTGCATACGACCGAGGCACACAGGGCCAACACCCGGCATCATGGTGTGGGGAGCGATCTCCTACACTGGCCGTACACCACTGGTGATCGTCGAGGGGACACTGAATAGTGCACGGTACATCCAAACCGTCATCGAACCCATCGTTCTACCATTCCTAGACCGGCAAGGGAACTTGCTGTTCCAACAGGACAATGCACGTCCGCATGTATCCCGTGCCACCCAACGTGCTCTAGAAGGTGTAAGTCAACTACCCTGGCCAGCAAGATCTCCGGATCTGTCCCCCATTGAGCATGTTTGGGACTGGATGAAGCGTCGTCTCACGCGGTCTGCACGTCCAGCACGAACGGTGGTCCAACTGAGGCGCCAGGTGGAAATGGCATGGCAAGCCGTTCCACAGGACTACATCCAGCATCTCTACGATCGTCTCCATGGGAGAATAGCAGCCTGCATTGCTGCGAAAGGTGGATATACACTGTACTAGTGCCGACATTGTGCATGCTCTGTTGCCTGTGTGCCGGCCGAAGTGGCCGTGCGGTTAAAGGCGCTGCAGTCTGGAACCGCAAGACCGCTACGGTCGCAGGTTCGAATCCTGCCTCGGGCATGGATGTGTGTGATGTCCTTAGGTTAGTTAGGTTTAACTAGTTCTAAGTTCTAGGGGACTAATGGCCTCAGCAGTTGAGTCCCATAGTGCTCAGAACCATTTGAACCATTTTTTGTTGCCTGTGTCTATGTGCCTGTGGTTCTGTCAGTGTGATCATGTGGTGTATCTGACCCCAGGAATGTGTCAATAAAGTTTCCCCTTCCTGGGACAATGAATTCACGGTGTTCTTATTTCAATTTCCAGGAGTGTACATCGTTGGCTCTACGGAAAAATTAAATAACATTCTTTCAGCTCGCGGCTTAACGCCCCCTTTGTGAGATACGTAGAACTTCATGATATTCAGAAAAAAATAACTACATTCTGTCAGGAAACTTCCATGGAATGTTACTTTCAAGGATAATGACATTACTGTGTACCGAAAATGTCCCTTGAAGAAAAAGAATTACAGTTTCGGTACTATGGGATAAACAGTAGGTCGAGAGATAAGAAATGTCACAGAACGGGCAAAACCTTTCCGTTGTATACAATTCTCAAAGTACAGTACGAGATAGCATTTTCTTGCAATTAGTCACAATGTCATTTTATTAGTCATACCGTTGGTCAAAGATTGTATCAAAAGTGTAACAGTCTACGTTCATCATTTTAACATTTTCCACCTTTACCGGCATTCAATTCTTTCAAACTGTTGTGCTTCTAGAGACCAAAAATTCTTATATCGTTGATACTGGTGCCTTATCTCTGGCGAAGTCGTCTGTAATCAGTTTGGTCACTTGGGCACTTTCAGCGACAGTGTGATATCGTCGTTGATGATATGGTCAGGTAGTGGAAGGCTCTTCGTCCAACATAGCGTAAGGATTTCCACTGCATAGAGTTGCGTGTAGCGTTCATTCGGTGAGTAATAGACACAAAATGGCAAGTCGTTTGGTAAAAGTTTCTTAACCACTTTACTATCGACGCACCACGAGGTGATCTATCTCAAGAATGGTTTTGGGCGAGGTAAGAGGAAACTGTCCTGTGCGCGCGCGCGCAACAAGAGTAGTGAAGTCCTTGCGGAAAGCATTAGCCGTCTATAGCGACGGCGCCTACAAGCTTCAGCGACTTTATTTGCGTGGATATAGCGCAGAAAGTGTGCATTATTCTACCCTATCATAAAGTGATTGCAATGTGTCTGAGAATGACAATCTTGGTGAGCACGGCTTTGACGTCGATAATAAGCCTGCAATCGACAAAACACGTTCTCGTCCATGTGGTATAGCAGCAGTTATTTCCCCAATGACAAATTTCTAATGATTACTCCGCATAGTCTGCGATTCTTGTCGCTTAATGCCACTTCTTATCTTTTCCTAGTTGACGCCGCGTTCTACCCAAGCCCAGCAGCTGTACGTAGTCAGCTCGCCTTAATGATGCCAGGTACACAAGTTCCTCCCGCTAATAGCTGATCTCTGGTGTGGCGGGCCGCACTGAAACGCGAGCCCGGCCGCCGTGGCCTTGCGGCTCGCGGACGCTGGCGCGCCTCCGCGTGAGCGGCATAGGAGTGCGGCGGGCTAGGCCCAGGCCACGCCCACGCTGACTCATCGGCCTGGCGCACCTACACGCACGCTACCTGCGCAACGTAATCTCTCTCTCTCTCTCTCTCTCTCTCTATCTCTCTCTCTCACACACACACACACACACACACACACACACACACACACAAATCTCCTCAATACTGAGTAAATTTGGTCGCTAAATTCCTTCCCGCCTATGTAAGTCAACGAGTTACTTCTAAAGCTCCTGCTGTCCCAGTTGTCATGACTTTGTAAGCATTAAGTCAGAATGATATTTTGGCAGGTTGCGTGGTAAACTTTCTGCAAGTGTAATTCTACAGTGAAATGGTGAAATACAGTCTGCTAAATCCGTAGATACCCTACGGAAGATTTATGGGAACAGCAGTACGTCCCCTTCTTGCCAGCCAAATTTTTGAGGTGAAAATTTCTTCCTGGAACAACTGAATTCAGCTACCTTCAGAGAGCTGCTCGCCTTTAGGCAAGTTCTCTACATGGGCCTTGGAAGCAGTAACTAAGACGTAATTCTCGGGGTTGTTACTACATCACTGGTAGAAATCTACGTCTCAGTCATATGTTAAACTCCTACATTACAAATCCATAATTATTCGAAATAAAGTCCCGCAGTTACTTACATGGCCCTTCAATGATCACGTATCAGCTAGGTTGCGGATGTTTATTGTGAAAGATTACAAGAAAGACTGTAGCCAAAAACTCTAAAATGGCGGTACTATGATAAGCCGTTTACAGCAGCAGTCGATGTCTGACGCACGTTCAGCTTTGCTTTTCAAAAACCTTTGTGATATATATAACAGGAGAACCGGATTGATTCTTCATATCCCACAGGCAGTATATTTGAATACTTCGCCGATGTGGGAAACGTTATTTATCTTAATACGGGAACATAGTCTGTTATAGTGTACCGCTGAAAATACAGAGTAAAGTGGTCATGAAGAAAGCTGACACTGGCGGTATAATCCGCGTCCAGACTTTACATCACAGCTATCGCTACAAGTAAAAAGGCACATCGTTTCAGCTACATTTCGTCGTAGAACGTATGCGGCACTTATCTGATTTACTGCAGTGATTCCAGTTAAAAGAAGCACTGGGGGTTAGCTTTTAGAGCATCGTCATGAGAAAGGGGGGAGAGAAAGAGAGAGAGAGAGAGAGAGAGAGAGAGAGAGAGAGAGAGAGAGAGAGAGAGAGAGAGAGAGAAGAATGTGGCAGGAGATCGGACATGGCCTATTAGAAGTAACAATCCTAGTGTAGTGTACGTATGAAGTATTTTGAGGAAAGAAAGGAGAACCTAAAATTGAATGTTCGAAATTGAAAAACTATTCTACAGGACACAAGCGCAGTTCTCTAACCAACGTGCCGGTAAATTAAGCAAGTTAATGCAACGTAATACACAAATCATATCAATTTACCGTCGACGTCTTCATTATCATTCCGAAGACTGGTTTGATGCAGCTCTTCACGCTTGTCTATCCTGTGCAAGACTCTTCATCTATGAATAACTACTGCAATCTGTTTACTGTATTTATTCCGTAAGTCTCCCTCTACAATTTTTATCTCACACACTTCCCTCCGATACCGAACTGACGATTCCTTGACGACTCATGATGTGTCCTAACGACAGATCCCTTCTCTCAAACTGTGCCACAAAAGTCTTTGTTCCCAATTAAGTACTGTACCACTTCATTAGTTACTCGTCTGCCCACCCAATTTTCCACATTTTCGGCAGTACCACATTTCAACACTAGACAAATATCTTCCGAAAGGACATCTGAGCTTAAATTTATATTCTATGTTAACCGCTTTGTATTTCACCACTGCTTCCTTTTTCTATTAACAGTCTGCATTTTATGTCATTTCTACTCCGATAATCTCCAGTTATTTTGATGCACAAACAGCAAAAATTTTCTTTTACCTTTAGTGTCTCTTTCACAATCTAACGCCGTCAGCAACGCCTGATTTAATTCGACTACATTCAACTACCTTTGTTTTATTTCTGTTGAGGTTCATCTTATAACCTCTTTTCAAGGCATTACCCATTCCGTTGAATTGTTCTTCGAACCCATTTGCCGTCTGACAACTGTGTCATCGGCGAACTTTCAAGTTTTTATTTATTCTCCACGAATTTTAATAGCTTTTCCAGATTTCTCCTGTTTTCTTCACCACTTGCTCAGTCTAGAGACTGATTAACATCGGGGATAGGCTACAAACTGTCTCAATCCCTTCTCAACCACTACTTCCTTTCCATGCCCCTCAACTTTTACAACAGCTGTCTGGTTTCTGTACAAGCTGTAAGTAACCTTTCGCTGTCTTTATTTTATCTCTGTTACCTTCACAGTTCCAAACAGCATATTCCAGTCAACACGGTGAAAAGCTTCTCTAAATCTACAAGTGCTACAAACGCAGGCTTGCCTATCTTGAGTCTATTGAAGATACGTCGTAGGATGAATATCGCCTCGCAGTTCCTATATTTCTCCGGAATCGAAACTGGTGTTCCCCGAGGTCGGATTCTTGGAGTTTTTCCATTCTTCTATAAATAATTCCAGCCAGTATCTTGCAGCCATGATTTACTAACTGATAGTTCGGTAATATTCACACCTGACAGCATTTGCTTTCTTTGCAACTGGAATTATTACTTTCTTCTTGACATCTCACGGTATTTCGCTTGCACCATATCTCTTGCACATCATGCTCTTGCAAAGATCTCAAAAGTTCTGAGGGAATGTCGTCCACTCTACGGACCTATTTCGAATTATCTCCAGTCAATGAGAACTGTCAGTTTCATTTCATTAATAAAGACTAATCACCCCCGGCACAAGACAGTTTTATAGTAGTTACATAAATTTTGATGTCCGCATAACCTTGTGTCAGTCATACGGAATATTTCTGGGTTATTAACATCACATTATTTCCGCTGTACTAATTCAGTTAAGTAATCTTTAAAACTACCACTGGATTGATTGCTACATTGTGTTCCAGTGCAACGTGGATGAGATGACATGCAGTCATCTTTTATATTTCCAGTGCCAGAATCTAAAGTTCGACTATAAAGGAAGTCAAGTTCGTTGAAAATCGGAACATAGAACGATCCAGAACATGTAACGCTACTTCTAGTTTAGCATATACTATTTCTCCCCTGACTTGATAAAATGTATTCACTTTTATTTGTCTACCTTCTATGGTTTAAACGCTTTTGCGCACATAACTACACTACAAGCCGTTCATACGAATTTAATGTTCTCTGTAACATATTTAATGTGCACAAACCAAGCTGTGTCGACATGTGACAGGACTTTCAAGGAATTCTGTTCCGCCAGATTCGGTAAAATCTTATTCTTCTCCATAAGCTCGTAGCTGATACATTCACAGTTATAAAAAAATGTTGTACGTCGAATACCAGGATTTTCCCAGTAACCGATGTTACTTTTTATACTGTTCATTTATGACACTTTTCCAATACTTCAGTATGAGTGGACGTAGATTGGCACAATTTTTCTGTTTTCCTATGCTTGCTATTGCTAGAGCTATTACAAACATTATACTACGTTTCATTGTGTCTCCTACTACTAGTCTCGGATTTCCTTATTTGTCTTTAGATTCCTACCTATGAGCTGTCTTTTTTTATCGGCGCTTCACTTTATAAACATCGTCCTCCCAGTTACAGGCGGACGCTCCAATCAACAAGTTTACAACACTGTCTACAACAGAGATCTTGCCATCAGGCTTCTATTCTTTATCCTCATTGAGCACTTCATTTATGTAAGTATCAAGAGCCTTTGCCTGCCTGCAGCATTACGGAGATTCACGCTTGCAATTATTTCGTTAACTACTCAAATGTATGTAGATAAGCTTGCAGCGACTCTCTCCAACCCCTAGCGGCCCAGCGGCACGAACATTTCTGACGTGACCCGTTATTGACTAGCTACGCAATATAGGTTTCTTTCATTCGCCGCTGCTGTCATATCCCAGGGCTTTGTGCGGGTTCTGAATGCCCGCCATCAACCGGGTCACAAAGCGGATCTCTCGCTCTCTGAAGGCACACTAATGAGTACTCACTCGTCATCAGTGACGTCCCAGACCACACCCTCATCCCTCACAGCGTGGTTCTCGCTCATTCCGTAATGCTAAAAACTTTATTCCCCCCCTAGTGCTCTGAGCTAATCCATAACAATTTAAAATCAAACACGGCAGTCATTCAGATAAACATGGACAATACGTTCTACTGTAAGACTTCATTTTTATCTGACACTGTTTCATTATCTAAAGAAAACTTGGTGTACCCTGCTGCTGCCCCAACGTTCCCAGATGCAACAGTACACGCCAATCGAAACGCATCAAATTTTTAGTCAACTTACTTAACGTCCGAAAGTTTTATACCGAAAAAGGAACCGCAACAACTCTGATTAATCATGAGTCCAACCCGTGTAGCGTAGCTTTTTTCCCTTCTTTTTCCTTTATCAGATAGCTCTACTTTAATATAGGCCAGGGTTCTGATAGCTGCAAAACTACACTAGGTCGAGGAAACAGTACAAAAATTGAAATTATATGTATGCAGTAATAGTGTATCACCTCCCAGAGTTCCTAAAGTGATACACGGCAAATATCAGAGACATTATCAAAATCTCTTCCCTCCTTTCAATTGCCTTGTGTGTCAATAGGCATTTTGCGTCTGAATAACAGGAGCTGATAGTCTTATTTGTTTTGTTAAACTGTCGTTTATACTTGCAGAGAGCTGTATTATTTGTGTAGTTCTCTGCCCATGTTCCGGTCAACATAATGCGGACATGCACAGTTATTTTCTATTCCCAATGCCGTGTATTAATTTTTCAGTCCATCACAACCCTACAGCGAGTGTGATGAACCAGTGGCTAAGGTACTAAATTCGCATTAGAGACGAGCAGGGTTCAAATTCACATCTCGCCATACAGGTTTGAGTCTTTCTTAATTTCCTTAAACAGATGAAAGCGAAGGCTGAAATGGTTCCTTTGAAAAAGGCATGATCGGTTGTCTCGTTCAGACTTCTCCCAACTGAGTTTGTACTCTATGTATAATAATCTCATTGTTGGCTGCACATTAAAACTCTTTCTTCTTTAATTTTCGACTAAAGTGCCCCTGCCATAGATCTTTTTAGGTTTCCAGGACAACTAGAATTAATTAGAATTCCAAACCACGAGCATCGATACATTCCCAGTATGAAGTTGTAATAATTCATGCAAATGCAGTAAAAATGCTGAAAGCAAAATTTTCCTGTTGTGGCTGCAAGTTTGTTTTCTTTTTCCTCTGACCAATTTCACTTTTCTCCTCTTCTTCTGAACGATCAAACAGATATTACTACAGACTAGAGGAAGTGGGAGACAGATATACGTATTTCCATTTGCATTTCTAATCAGATATGAGATGGGTCTGCCAATGTTTGGAACTCGTACAGAATTTATTTTGATGCCTGTATAAAACTTTAAAAGTCGTGCTCACGCATTCTAAGAAACAGCACGCGGAAGAAATGAGTGTCGGTACAGGTAAATTGCAAATCTAGATTACCATCTGCTCACACACTTTTCGTATATTATAAATTAATTTTCTTTACAAAACGTTGAAAATATTCTTTATGTCGACAGTGAAACAAATTTGCTTTTAAGGCACGTTTAGGTGAAGGAAAATACGAGTTGTTATTGAAAAGGCACCCTAAGGAACGGTCGCTATTACTGTAAGCAAGCCCACTGATTTCTGCGATAATTTTTTTTGCAAATGGGAGCTGATTTACATTTTGCACCAAAGGCAACTATTATGTAATTGAAGGCGGAGGGGGTGGGAAGGGAAAGGAAGGGAAGGGACTAATGGTATCATCTGCATCGAGACTTTATGCGGAATCAGTAGCGACGAGTGAAAATGTGTGCCAGACCGGGACGCGAACAAGGGATATCCTGCTTACTAGGGAGTTGGTAATTACACCCGCAAAGATGCCTTTCACATGAATGTGTGGTGTCATGTCCGAAAGAACAGCATCCACACATTCATATAAAAGACATCTATTCTCATTTCCTTTGCAAACCAACTTGATTATCAACTGTTTACGCTGAGTGACGTACGGGACTTACTCGTATATGACCTGTTATTTTCTCGTGAATGTTCCTAATATTAATACTTAAAGTCTGATAAACACATTGAATTTTCCAGTATATTCCACACTCCTTAAAACATTTTGTTTCACGGTGAAACAAGGTAAAATGTCTCTATGAATGCAGTCAAAACATCCCATGACCACTGTCCTAAAAAACGCCAAATTTAGGGACATTGAGTACCAAATACGTGTATAAGGATATAACTCATTCGATATACTTATATTAAACAGTATTGTTTACAAGTCTCTTGCAGCACTCCGATGTATTTCTGAAGGACACTACGTGCATGCCATGCTCGACTTTATCCCCACGTGGTGCTGTGGCGTATTTCCTATAAGCTGCTATCTAATCTATTCCCAAAGGGCACTTGCGCTGTCACCATACCTCGGGGAAGGCCTTTGTTGCTGCCATATGTTTTCACGCAGAGACGGCCTCAGCAAGTGCGTTACCCATATTACGCTGGAAACACCGGCTCTCACGTAGTGAAGAATGGAACTGAAGAAGATCTCTGTCGTGCGGAGTGATACATCGGCTTATGATCTGGCGCAGATTGTGTTTTTTCCAACTAGTGTTCAGGGGAACAGTAGCACAAGCACAGCCATAGACCATATTTTTATTCATTCTTCATTACTAGATAGGCATTCTGTTAGTAAAGGGTGAATGGCCTTTCAGACCATGATGAACAAATTTTAACACTAAAAGGCTTTAGTACTCAAACAAATGTCACATTTAATTACAAACTATGTAGGAAAGTTAATTCAACAGCAATATAGTGTTTTTTAAACCTTGTCAAGGAACAAGAGTGGCAGGATGTTAATAGTGACGATAACACAGATGATAAATACAATGCTTTAATTAACACATTTATCGTGCTCTTTGAGAGTTGCTTTCCATTAGAACGTTCTAAACGGAGTACTAGCAGTTACAGACAGCCCGGGTGGCTGACTAATGGGATAAGGATATCTTGTAGAACAAAGCGGGAATTTTATCAAAATGTTAGAACTAGTCACAATCAATCTACAGTAGCCCATTACAAACAGTATCGCAACGTGCTTAAAAATGTCATTAGGCAGGCAAAGAGAATGTGGTATGCAAGTAGAATAGCTACATCACAGGATAAAATTAAAAGCATATGGTCCATTGTGAACGAAGTGTCTGATCAGCAGCACAAGGTCGACAATATAAAGTCAGTTTGTAGTAAAATTCTTTCTGTTACTGATAAATCAGATATATGTACAGTATTCAATAATATTTTCTGAGCATTGCTGGCTAATTAAATACAAATTTAGTTTCTACAGGGAATCATTTAACTTGCTTGGCAAATGCCTTTCCGAGATTGATGTCTGAAAGACTCCACTGTGATACAGACAAGAGAGAGATTGAGTCAATAGTTAAATCACTGAAGACTAAGGACTCTCATGGTTATGATGGATTGGCTTAAGTGGTTCAAATGGCTCTGAGCACTATGGGACTTAACATCTATGGTCATCAGTCCCCTAGAATTTAGAACTACTTGAAGCTAACTAACCCAGTCATCGCGAGGCAGAGAAAATCCCTGACCCCGCCGGGAATCGAACCCGGGAACCCGGGCGCGGGAAGCGAGAACGCTACCGCACGACCGCGAGCTGCAGACATATGATGGATTGCCTAGCAGAATATTAAAGTACTGTGCTGCACATGTTAGCCCTGTATTTAGCCATATTTGTAATTTTTCCTTTAGGAGTGATCAGTTTCCTGAACAATTAAAGTACTCAGTAGTAAAGCCGCTTTTTAAAAAGGGAGAAAGGGGTAATGTAGACAGTTTTAGACCTATTTCTATGCCATCAGTGTTTGCAAAAGTTATTGAAAAGGCTGTGTATGTAAGGATAATTGATCATTTTATATCACACGATTTGCTATCAAATGTACAGTTCAGCTTTACAAGTCGTTTAACAACTGAAAATGCTATATTCTCTTTTCTCTGTGAGGTACTAGTTGGGTTAAACAAAAGGTTTAGAACGCTAGGCATATTTTTTGATTTAACTAAGACATTTGATCGTGTTGATCACAAAATATTGCTCCATAAGTTGGACCATTACGGATTACGGGGAGTAGCTCACAATTGGTTCACCTCTTACTTTAGCAACAGACAGCAAAAGCTCATTATTAACAATGTTGAGAATAGCTGTCATGTGGGGTCTCAGTGAGGTGTGGTGAAGTGGGGGAGGGGGGGAGGGGGCATGGATCAGTGTTGGGGCCACTCCTGTTCCGTATTTATATAAATGATATGCCCTCTAGTATTACGGGTAACTCTAAAATATTTCTTTTTGCTGATGACACTAGCCTGGTAGTAAGGGATGTTGTGTGCAACATTGGCTCGGTTTCAAATACTGCAGTTCCCAAGTTCATGGCCTGTAGAAAATAAACTAATGCTAAATCACAGTAAGACTCAGTTTTTACAGCTTCTAACACATTATTCAACAAAACCTGACTTTTAATTTCACAGAATCGGCATATGATTAGTGAAGCTGTACAGTTCAAGTTTCTCGGTGTTCAGATAGACAGTAAACTGTCGTGGAAAACCCGCATTCAGGATCTTGTTCAAAGACTTAATGCTGCCATTTTTACTATTCGAACGGTATCTGAAGTGAGCGATCGTTCGACACGAAAATTAGTCTACTTTGCTTATTTTCATTCGCTTATGTCGTATTATGTTTTGTGGTAAAGGATATTTTTGGTTCAGAAACGGGCGGTTCGGGCATAAGTGGTGTAAGTTCGCGAACTTCTTGTCGACCCCTGTTCACGAGTCTGGGTATTTTGACATTGGCCTCTCAATATATATATAGATTCATTACTGTCATTTATTGTTAACAAAATTAGCTTATCCCCAAGTATAAGCAACTTTCACACAGTTAATACTCGGCAGCAATCAAACCTGCATTTGGATCAGACTTCCTCAACTCTTGTGCAGAAAGATGCGCAATATACTGCTGCATCCAATTTCAATAAGCTACGACTCTAATTCAAAAATCTTAGCAGTAATCCACGTGCTTTCAAGTCGAAACTGAAGAGTTTCCTAATGGGTCACTTCCCCTGTCGAGGAGTTCCTTGAAAAATTAAGCTGATTCTTATTGTATTGTTGATTGCGTTTACTTAAACTTATGGAATGACTTTTTTCGGGTTCATAAACATTTATTTTTATCTGTTATTACTTTTATTTTGTGATTTCATGCACTGACATGTTCCATGACCATGGAGATTTGTTCCTCAATTTGATCCTATGGAACTTTACGCGTAAATAAAAATAAAACAAATACCAAACATATACATTAATTTCCAACGTACTCCAAAAGCCATTGTACAATAATGCCGGAATGGACTTGGTAACAATATTAGCTATTTTCTGTCCTAGTGCATTCACTAAGGGAATGAGCAAAAAGCGACTATCGACATGCCTTAAAACAAGACCTTATCTCCATTACCTTTTCCTCGTAGCCAATAGCAAAATTGGTACCATTTCCTCAACTAACTGGTGTCTATCCAACAGAATGAAGTGACAAAAACGTCGCCATTCACTGAAAGACTTTTCTTTAATTATCTGAGCATCCTCGCAACGTTTATTTATGGGAGCACTGATTTCTTAGACTCCTAGCAGCGCATATCTTAATTCCTTCGTTGTCTCCTTTCACGCCTATTTCGTTAGTACTGTGTGTTGGAGCAGCACTCTTACAACAGACTGCACTGCCATATGGTATGTTGTGTCCTTAGCAGATACATCGTCCTTTAACAGAATCCTCGTCCTCCCATAACTAGAATCTTGCGTATTCTATTTCCTTTCCCTAGCACTGGTTTTACGTATTTGTCACATGTTATGTAGGGTCTTAGGTTTCTCCGGCCTAGATATTTAAATGATACAACGTGTTTCACAAGTTGCGACTACGACTGTTGCCTGGTACCATTCGGATTTCCTCTCTAGTTTACGAGCATTCCATTGTTGCATACCCCGATCAGTCCAAGGAATGTAGTCTGAGCTGAGTCGCCCCGAATGTGTTGTTTTAAAATGAACTGAGAATAGGCCCGGGTCACAGAGAAGAGATGATGTAAGCGGCGTGATCGACGATCTGTGGCTTTTTGTACGACATAGTTTCGATTGGTCCAGCGATGGCCACCTACCTGACATACTATTCCTTCAAAAGTAAACACCAAATGTATGTTGAATTATTCTGCTTCCCTGAACGATATTTTCCAAATCGAGCCACAATGCTAACGTTCGGGCTGCCTTTAACTAGATCCTTCCTTTCCTCTGTGAATGCGCAGACCTCCGCGAAGTGGAAACCACCGATTCGCAATCAGCAGGAACCGATGCCTCGATACTATTCGTTAGTAGTTTGAATCTAGTCCTTTGGTCATTTCCGTACACCAGTCTCCTCGCAAAACAGCTCTTTCACGGACACGACTCGCTAGCTAGAAATCATGTGACCTTAAGATGCCAGATTGGTGTTCTCTTCGGACCACGTATGCAACAGAAGAACTTCGTCATCTCTGCGACGCATTTGTAAGATCCTTTTGAAACGTAAGGAGACTGCTCCGCCCTCAAACACCGGCTAGACTCGCATCAGTTGTGTGAAGCCGACCACAGTTTCCAACGCAAATTTCAGCGGTTAGCAGACAGCAGGCGGCACTGCAGTTACATCAACAAGACTATTCCCTAGCCGTATCTACTGGTAAAATTACATGTGAGTTTCTACGCTAATACATAAGAAAAGTAAACAAATGGAGGACAACAATGAAAAATATAAAATAGCTGTTCACTTACGTAAATACGTGATTAAAAACTAAACTAGACGCGATGAAAAACATAAATATTATGACTGCTTGAAGTGACGACCAGCTGCCTACTGCTGAAGAGTTCGCGCTTTATGTGGCAAAAAGCATTCCTCTCGGTTTTCGGTAAGATGTGACGCTATGTACTATCACTTCAACAACCTAACAATAAATTACATAATTACTAGTACAATGATTAAAGATCAAAAATCTATAAGAGTTGTGTTGACTTAGATGTCTCAAACTGCAACGTCACAATGTGGTTTCAAATAACTGAAGAGCTTTTCTCTAATCGGCACCACCGATCGGGAAAGGTGGCCACGCTAGTCGTCGGAAAGAGACCAAGGTGACACATTTTTCACAACACTTCATTTTTTAATATTTTCACCCCCACAAGAGTTACTGAGATACGTTACTCGTAATAGGCTACTATAGATTGATTACTAAATGCTATAATCCGTCGTTCTATACTTTTGCGACAATGTTGAAGTAATTAATTAATGTTATTTAAAGATGTCTCTGTCCTGTTATATTAGGCTTCATTCAAAAATCAAGATGGCTAGAAAATATGCTCGGAAATCGGAGCAACAAATATGGGCCCCTGTTGCGATGGAAAATGCGAACGATGCGGTAAAAAATGCCTTCTTCTACAGCAGCAGAACAATTTCATGTTACAGGTACAGTTGAAAAAAAGAGATAGAAAAAAACGAAAGGTTAAGTGCTAAAAAGATTATGGAGAGCTTATGAAGTGCATTTAATAAAGAACAAATACAACGAATCCTTGATTGTGTTTGTAACATGGAAACGTAATTTTATGAATTTGCAGGGGTACGACCTTTGAAGATCATATCAGTTGGCAGAGTAGAACAGAATACAGAATCATTTTAACAACGATACGGAGGTGACAGGCAAAAGATAGCACCCTGATATTAGTCCTATGAAGTCTACGGCTAGACGGCAAAGGTTCTAACAAGGCCAATGTAGACTTTCTTATAATCTTAAAACAGTACAAGGAAATGTCATCCTCCTATTCACATTTTATAGGTCAAATATGGGTGAATTCGTTGACAGTTTAGCCCAAGAACAGCTAAGCCGTTAGCGTTACTTTATTCGAAAGAGGCATGTTGTCCACTTCCTAAGTAGTTTCCACTGCCCACTTTACTTCTTTAAATTGGGATAAGTGACCACTGTGTAAGGGTTCAGAAAAACGCAAATAGACCGCGTTCATCATATAATTTTTACTTGTAAAAATTTAGCGTTATACCTTGTGACATTTAGATTCACAATATATAAGCGACACGCTAGCAATAATCATGGGTTTGGTCAAAATTAAATTTCCCTTAGAGTGGCCACTTTACCCACCTTCTCCTCTACGTAATTATAATACGTAGTGACGTTGTCAGACCAAAGGGTCCTGATAAAGACCAGCCGGAGACAGGGAGTTCTGGTTACACAGTCTAGGAATGGTGGCGACCAATGTTGTGTATGTTGCAGCCAAGCCTGATACATGAAGATACCACGGCGCAGTGCCCGACGCAGCAGCCGAGACTGAAAGTAACTCCAGTGAGTGCTCTTCAGTCAAGACACACGGCTTATCTGTAAGCTATGGCCACATGACGATACTGTAATACTTTACCTATGGCGGACACTGAAGATGAAGTCCACGTCTCATACCATGTATCTTTGTAAGTACTGTGTGATCACGAGGCCAAGTTTTTAGAGTACAGCATACTTAGCGAGACACCACGGAGGTCAGCAGAAGGTACACGAGAACGAGTGGAGAGTAAAAGTAATACCACAGTTGACAAAGAAATAAAGGCAGTTGGACGTCTGTAAGACATTTCTGATGAAGGGCGTCAGGGCAAGATCAATGTCTCATTTTTATATTCTACTGAAGATCTACTAATCTTTACCTACTAACTACCGGTACTTGTTTAAATCCACACTTGGGAGAAAAACTAAAAAACAAACGGGAATATTTTCAAATTGTTGATTCTGATAGATAAGAAGACAAAACTCGTTTCTTCTAGGGTTGAAACTGTTGTACAGATAGCACTGCTGTTTTATTAAATTAAATCATCTAGCCGCACTTTTGACACTATTCATTCTGAACATGTCGTGTTCCAATATCAAGCCTCCGTTTTCGTAACTGAGTGTGAGGTGTGGGTATCCGTATAAACATTCCGGTATAGATTTGTGATCCAAACTTCTTCGATTTCGTTCGAAAATTGAGGGCGCCATTCACACTAGCTTTCTTTGTTTCTGGCTTGTTGTGGAAGGAACGAAAAATAAAAAAGAATGCGGTTTAGCGACTCTTCAAAAACGGTGATCGTTAGTGAGAAACGGGACAACTAATTTGACGGTGACGATTTTCGCAAGAAATGTCTCACCATCGGTTTTGAAACGCCTACATATGGCCCCGTCGGTCTGCATCCCACTGACAGTTCCTAGTTCGAAGAATGCCCATATATTACTTATTTTTATCGAAACTTTTAAGTTTTCATTATACTCACTAACAACGGAAATTTGACTAGCAGTCAGACGCGCGCTGACCCTATACTAGAGAACTGTTGGTTACCGTGGAAAGCAGGGCGCACGGCGCAGGTGGTAATTGCAGCTAATGCGTTGTAGAGAGCACCACCCGCTGTTTTTACACAAGTTGCCGGCTGTTAGGAAACAAACAGCTCCGTTTTCAGTAGCCTTTTCTCTAACGCTAACCGAGCGTCGAACTTGCACTGTGTTAATTACAGGAGCCATACGAGCTTTAAACGGTGCCTAAATATGTCGCTCGTTCAGCAGCACAGAAATGCGTCGACTTTTTAAAACTCTTACTACTTCATGTCCTGGTATGTCAGGATGGATCGTGCTTGGTGGGTGGGGAGCAGATGAGAAGGGGTGGGGAGGAGGAGGGAACTGGAAGTAGACCAGGAGACAGGGAACAGCGTATATTTTATTTGCAGTCACTACCAACAGCTTTTCTTCCACGTTATTCTTCATAGATAATTGGAACTGCTCTTTCTTGATGATAGTAAAATATTTAAAACATGGTCTAGAGAGGGACATCTACAATCATTATTGACTTTTTACGTCAAATAAAACACTATTTTAACATATTGTATGATGAAATGTCATTTACTTTCACAATGTAGCACATGGTAGTTGCTAATTTAGATTATGCTAATCCCATATTGGAGAAATCCAAGGTCTTTAACAAAGCAGTTAACTTTTACATCAGATGCAAATAGTTCAATAATAGTAAATGAATCGCTCAAAAACTTTTAGTCCAAAGATACCGTCAGCTATGAATTTCTGAGGGTAGAACAATACAAGCCTAATGTTTAGGTATTGTACTCTTGCTACTCTTTAGATTCTGAATGAATACGATACTTAACACTCTCAACAAAATTCTGTATTAACGAGTAGGCAACAAAATATTTTCTTTCACTTCGTTACATAAGATTACTGCCGGTACTAAAATATCCTCAGATGTACCTAATCAGTTCTATAACTGCACACAAGTTAACTAATGAGGAAAAAGAAATTACCTGCACACTTCCGAAAACCTTCACAATGTTGTTCAGACATCAACTTGCACTTTCGTTCCAGAATGTTAAAAAGCGTGGAGGCTAAACTGACATTAAACGAACGTCAGTAAAACATACATCCGTTCAGATGCAGGAGACGGATTTACTCTCTACCTACCACTAACAGAAGGTAATATATACTGTTACCGAAAACGAAAATACAAAATTATCTGTACGCTATTCTTCAAACTTATTTGGGGTTCTCATTGGCATGCTTGAATGAAACGGGGCCTTCGCCAAATCGGTACCCTGAAGATTAATCGGATTTCTTGCGGAATTTTAAAGAGCATCTGGTGTGTACCTAACGGACAGTCAACTACAGTTTAACATAAGGGTTTGTAGGATGATCCTTTAGATCAAAGATACTGGAAAGCCTAACCTTAGATTACATTGGTTGAGATAAGTAAACTGCAAACTAAGAGGAGGAAAATCGTGCTGAATTGCTGTCACCAGTCAAGAGCAATTTAACGCCGAACTCTGTAGTCGACATTGCCAACACAATGGCGATCGAACTAAGCAAGAAATGTTGGCCTGTATTTGACCAAGATGGGGAGTAGAGATCATGACGTCCCTTAGCGCTAAACAAACCGCCGTTGTCCCAAATTAAACCTCTACCCTACCCTCACTATATCTTCGAATGCGATGCGTGACATCACTAGGATGAGCAATCCGGCTGATGCTAATGTTACGTTCATCGGACCCATTAGTGCTATGCGTCAGTTACTAGGCTACGCACAGATCCTCAATTTTTAAAATATAGTTCCTTCGACTCTAATATTCCGGAACTCTTATTTGAAAGTTTTCCCTTTCTCTGTCAGTCCAGTCAGCAACATCCCCAGTAACCTGACAGGAAACAAAGCTATCACGCCGGCCGGAGTGGCCAAGCGGTTCTAGGCGCTTCAGTCTGGATCCGCGCGACCGCTACGGTCGCAGGTTTGAATCCTACCTCGGGCATGGATGTGTGTGCTGTCTTTAGGTTAGTTAGGTTTAACTAGTTCTAAGTTCTAGGGGACTGATGACCTCAGAAGCTAAGTCCCATAGTGCTCAGAGCCAAAGCCATCACCTCAGTGACAGGAGTATAATGTTATTCAATCCAAATTCTAATTAGTGAAATTCTTCCGCAACTTTTATATCTGCGCACATCAGTATCTAATTGTAACACGAAACAACTCTGCTTCATGACTGCGTTAAAAAAAGATCGCAGAATTTTAGTTGCTAACAGCATTCGTTGAGTAGACGCTAAGCGAGTGCTAGTCTTAACTGTTACGGTTACGGAACTTGGTACGATCCTTTTCCTTAACAAACGGAGACGTGCTGTGAACAGCGCCTGCAGCAGTTGTGTCGAGAGATCCGGTTGCGACGCGACGTCGCGCCGCGGCGCGGCCGGTGCATTGTGCCGGGCTGTGTCAGTTGCCTGGGGAGGCGGGTTGCCGCGCTGATACGGTTTATCGGTGCGCCTCGTGCCGCAGCTACGCAATGTGGGCCTCGCTGCAGACACACGCAGCTCCCGACTGCTGCGTCACAGCCGGAAATAACGACAAGCAGATAGACAAACCGCCACATACCCACGTCGCATTCTTGCGGCCACCTGAAATGTGTCTGGCAACAACTCCAGAAATAATTCCGATTCCTCGAATAACTTTCGTGTCCTCGTCTGTTCGAGACTATTCTGTTCAGAAATCAAGTGCACGCATCGCGACATGTTACCAAAGGTTGACCATAACTGAGGTCGGAGGAAGAGTTCGAGAGATACGTTAAGATTAATTTCTTCGCTAAGTGTCACTATCAGGTGGGTTTACACAAGCAAATTGTTTGATACCCATTTCCACCGCACTTACTCCAATTACATGACTGCAACACACGTCTTTCAATTTAATGGCAAGTACGTTTAATCGGTTTGCCGACTCACTATTGCGTCGATGTTCTGACTTGCCTGTTCTAGATTGTGGTTCCAACACGAGTACGCAAAAACAGTAAAATTGAAAGAGCAGCGGGCCCAATTATTCACTGACTGACACGTCGCACTATTGCGTTATAAGTCAGTGTTTTGCAACATCGGTATTGCCATACTTAGTAAGAGCATCACTGAAAATGAAAAAGCTGCACCGTGGTACGTATTCCACATCGAGGTCCTCCTGTAACAGGCAGGATCGAAGCTCCTACCTTTTCTAATATTACCGTGCTTATTAGAATACAGTGTTACTCGAGTTTCGCGTCAACGACCGCCATCCTATTCATGTTATGTTCAAAGACATTTAATGGGCAGTTGACAGCATAATATGTACTTAGCGAACCAGGGAAAACCTGGTTCCGAAATTATTTAGTTTTATGTTGTTTATGCAGTAACAAAAACCCGACAGGGTAGACCTCACATACACCGAAATACAAAGTGCTGTCGAACTGTACATAAAGGTACGTAATTCACACTTCGGAAATTTTATTGAGGATCTCTACTGCGATACAATTTTTCCTAAAACAGCTAGCTTAATATAGAAAGGAACGTCCAAATCTGTGGAGAAAGTCTATATGCATACTACATAGATTCATACGTCATTACAGTTACTTGGGAAAAGCAAGTAGCTATTCAGACGCTCCCCATTCAAAATAAGATTTAACAATAATTATAATATAATTATTATAAAGTCCTGCACATATTACAAATTTAGTATACTGAGTATTGTAGCGTCAGACTGTGCATCCAAAATAACTACAATCATTGTTAATCTACCCAGTAACGTGTATCTTTCAACAAGAACCTAACTACAGAATTACATGTTCATGTGTGCCACTTAGATTTCTACTTCTCTGCAGCTGACACCAATTATTGTCTTCTAGCAAGTTTACACCTTCAATCGTTCTACTCTTGGCTGTTACGCAAGCGTTTCTGTTATTGTTCACGGTGTACTGCTAACAGCAAACAATCTCAAAAACGCATTAAGTATATTAAACACCACAGTAGAAAGCAGTCACACCCTTGAGAAGCCGTGAAAGCCCAACAGTTACCGACGACCAGTCCCGCCACAGTGCGTGGGAATGTAGGCAAGGAAGTGGCATTACAGAGTGCTGCTGATGTGTCTCACGCCAAGAACGCACACCTCTCCGACAACGTGCTAATTTGTGTAAGCATACCGGCAAGCACCGTTTGTCAAAGCTCCCACTACCACCGCCGACTCATGTGCTTGCTCTGTAGCACAATAATTAGCAGCAGCTTTATACGGTCTAATATGGAAAACACGCCGTAACAAGTTTCAACAAATGATCATTCAGCACAACCTCAAATAGAGCATGTATGGAAGTTAATGAACAAAATCAAATTCAACTACGAACAGCCGCTTCTAATGACGTCTTCAGAACTTAAGTTTCATTCCCTGCGTTATTCATTGTATGTACGTTAGGATCTTTAAGTAGAGAAACATGTAACTTACTAAGTCACATCTTATAGTACCTAGCAAGTTAGACGACGAAAAGAAAGATTCTGTTAACCAGTGTTCTAAATTTAAGTGGAAAATTGGAACGTGCATCAGTTCATTTGGTGGAGGGCATTTCCGACTGCGTGTTACTGGTACATTAATTCTATTTAAATATGCAGGGAGTTGGTATATGACAACTCAAACGCCTACCACACAATAATTCCAGTAAATCAATTCTCCACGATGACAAGAAACTAACTAAAAACTGAAACTCTCTACATAATTCCGAAAATCGCCTACTGCAGTCGACACCGTTGGCAGAAAACAACATTAAGGCCTACATCCTCGCACCCACGGTAAATATGTGAAGTTTATTGATTATCCAAAACAAATTATGTAGAAGATTGAGTCACCAGAGTAGTGCAGGTTGAAAGAATGACGAAGAAAGTGATCCGTGATGATTTAGAGAGTATTACAAAACTCCAGTCGTGTGTATTAACATTAACTCTCAGATTACATCACACTTTGTCTACATTCTTGGCACAATGTACTAAGTAATTCCTTTCATTCCAGAGACAAAACAGTGACAAATTGCCGTAAAATGCCCACACACTTGGAAACAAGTGACACATGAACAATGCAAGACTGAGCACACTGCCTGCCTCGTGGTGAAAAAGTTACGAACAGATCCTGTAAAAAAGGGTCTTAAATCAGTTTGTGACAAAACACGACATACCATTCCAACAAGCAAAAACCTTCCTTTGTAGTTCGTCATGTTACACTGCACTGCAGGAATAGCCTAGTAGGTATCCCTACGTATATCTTAACGTGAATTCGACGAGTTTTCAGGCACCATTCAATTACCGCCACTGAATGCGCATTTGACATCAGCAGCACAGGACCGAAATCATCAACTGCAACATACAGAAGCACAAGAATCCTCATCAAACGCAGCTCCACTGCACACCCAGCTTTTCTTTCCATCAAGAAGAAAAAGCTTTTCTAATTATCCTGGCTCTAAACGGAAATGTATGACGTCCAACTATAGCATTTTATGTTCGATACAAGATGATCTACAGGATCACCGACGCCGCGTAATCCATAATGCCCACATTATTATTCCCACCAAGACAACAGGTGGGGAAAATCAGATTTTACAGTATCTGAGAGGATGTTTAATCTCCCTGTCTGTAAAATAGATGAACAACGAAACAATTTGATAATGCGACAGTTAATCGTGTGATATGCAAGCTATTACCATCTTTCTGTCAAATGGGTCAGGGCATACGAACTAGCTTCCAGAATATGTGAATGGCTCTAAGACTTTTTGAGTAACAGAGTCAAATACGTTGTCCTGGGCGGCGAGCTTTCGTTCAAACGCGACATTCGGAATGCTATAAGAAGCTGTGACATTACCGCTTCTAATCTTCAATACACGAACGGGTCTGTGGGATAGAGTGGGCAGCATTGTGATACAGTTTAGTGATGGCGCTGTTACTTACGGAAAGGTCCCGCCGCTGAGTGACAGTGATGATATTCAGAAGAACGTTTGGTGTAATTTCTGTATCTAGTCGTGGCGTTGGAAAAAATTTCTAAATCAGCAGCGAGAGTTCCTCCACTTCCGCCACGGCCCAACTACACTGCTCCGCAAAACTTACGGACGATGTAGTTATTGTAATGGAACACATTAACAACTACGGAAATGGAGAAAGTGATAGAGGTTTCCCAGTCGCGCACGGAAAGCTTGATGTCACATGGTATGAGGTCAACATGACTTCAGTGCTAAATATGGCTGGCCACGAAACACAAGCCATTGAAGGAACTGGAACAAGACAGTGTGTGCCTGTCAGTGAGCATTACGATGCACTGTAATGGTGGTGTTTATTACAGCATGGCCCTGATACAACATTTGGCCGACTTCACACACAGAACGATCGTAGGGAAACTGGAAGGAGGACGAAGTGCGACGAGTGTAGCTCAGGCAGGCATTTGGTATTGTCCACGGCATTGTTTCACTTGCTTGGGGAGCGTTCAGAACCGCATGCATTGCTGCCCAGAGGAGGATAAGGTTGTCGAACACGATCAATTACACCACCGTATGACCGCTACATGGTGCAAGAGGGAAGAAGGGATCTACATAAAAACAGCAGATGCAATTGCATTCACATTTAACAGAGCCGCAGCGCACGCAGTCTCTCTCTCTCTATAGTGGCACTACTGCATGGGGACGCTCTTTTTGCCCGATGACCAGTACGTTGTGTTCGTTTAACACCCGGACATCAGCCACGATGTTAGAGCACAGGTGTTTGACCGACGAGTCCGAGGGTCGTATGTTGTTCTCGAGTAAGCACAGATTTAGTCTGAGTAGAGATTCTGGACGTACCTTCGTGTGGCGAGTAGTGGGAATCGTAATGAACACAGGAACATTGTTGACCGTGATCAGTTTGGTAGTCCAGGTGTTATGATGTTGTAGGCATACCGTTTTAACACGGTAACCTCTTCAGTAAGTTGTATTGCGACACTGTACTCTGCCCCACGTGCGCGTTTTTAGGGATGCATTCGGCCTTGACTTCATTTTTCTAGACGACAATGCGCGACATCATCGAAAACCGTAGGTGGAGGAGCTCTTCGAACGAGAGGATATGCGGCGAATGGACTGGTCTACCCGTTCCCTCGTCTTAAATCCCATCGGGCACGCGTGGGATGCTTTGTGGGGACGTAGTGCAGTGCGTCCATACGACCATCTAGCAGTTGAGAACCGCACTGGTGGAGGAATGGAACGCTGAACCACAACGTCCGTGGTGATCACACACCTTATTAAGAACCATATCCCGCCACTTATTATGTATACGGAATCCTCATAAATCGCGGTGACTTCAGCGTAGTTATTGTCTTTGAATGACAGTGTTATTCTTGCTCGTCTCATTGCGCATTTTATTTAGTTACCTTCTGTGCTCCACTGTAGCAGTTCTTTCTATGTATGGTCTAAGTTTCGTTAAGCTGTGTTACTTGGCAATGACGCGAAAGTTACTGTCGTCATTTGGTTTTACACAACACAGTGCATAATGGTAATATCTTTGAAACTTTTTAAATATCTACTCACCGGTAAAATCTGTGGTCAGCGTCTACCTTCTCAAAAACTAGACTTTAACACAAAGATGATGTAGCGTGTCAACTAGGCTTTAGAGGGTTTTTTTCCACTCTCAATGTGTTGCTTCCATTTATTACCCATCTAAACGTAATTGGTCACCGCAAGCGTGTGAAGTTAAAAATGTGAACCATATGGAGTATTCTATGATATTTCTGCGTGTATCGTAAATATTCTACGTTCCTCTCATAACTGTAAATTGAAAATGTTGAATGAGGTCTTGTGTGATCATCTTCCGTAAGGATGGTTGTACTGAAAACAAAAAGGTAAAAAGTATGTGATATCACTTCCCCTCTGGCATTCTCCCTTTTAAACTTTAACATGATTTGTCCCCTCGGACTAGTATAAACTTTCAATGAGTTAGCTGGTAGATATATGATGTGACCGAGTCTGATTATACCAAAACAATTTTAGCAGTTTCGGTAGCAGGCGTAGTAATTACTGTTTTTGAAATTTCTAAGAATATAAACCTACAAAAAATTTTGAAATCCAACTGCGGCGACGGACTGTGTAGAAACGATGATTGTCACGTGTGTTTCAGAAGTTTGGAGTGTGTCACTGACTAACTGAACGCGGACATCTGTTTTACAATTAACAATGAAAACAGTTATGTATTTAAGTGCAGTTTACAACTTCAGACAATTTTCTTCTGCGACTCATTAGAATTTTCCTTTCGATTTAAGGTTTTCTCAAGATTAAAACCAGATCAAATAAATTAGTCTGGCTTTGTCGTAAAAACCAATGTGAGAATTATTACTTCACAATATGCGTACAACATTATTAGCTCGTGGTCTACTGTTTAGCTCCACTGTCCTCAGATAGCGGCGTCCCAGGTTCGATTACCGGACGGGTCGGAGATTTTCTCTGCTAGGGGACTACGCGTCTTTGTTGTCCGAACCATTTCGTCTCATCTTCATCGAAACGGTAGTCAGCGGAGTGGCGTCAAATAAGACGACTTGCACCACGCAGCCGAACAACCCCAGACGGATCCCGGCCAATAATGCCATACCATCACTTCTAACCTAACCCAACATTTTCTTTACTAACAAAAGCAGCAGCAAATAACGAAAAGAGGAGAAAAAAATCTTTACGGGAGTCACTTTATATTACGACAACGTGATTTCACGACTATCACTGTACCAATCAGAGTGAATGTAACTTAACTGTTGTGACGCTTCTTATCGACAGCTATCAGCTAACAGTTATTTAATATACCTCTCCAGGTACAGCAGTAATGTGTTAGCGTTAAGTTGTGGATGTAAGAATGATGTAACTGATTTCCGGTTGTATTATATTAGTTTTAATGTCGATCCATTTTTTAACGGGATTTAAGCTACGACGCATATGTATGGTGGTGCGTTGCACAAAGTAGTTCATATATTCAGGTACAGGGTGTTTCAAAAATGACCGGTATATTTGAAACGGCAATAAAAACTAAACGAGCAGCGCTAGAAATACACCGTTTGTTGCAATATGCTTGGGACAACAGTACATTTTCAGGCAGACAAACTTTCGAAATTATAGTAGTTACAATTTTCAACAACAGATGGCGCTGCGGTCTGGGAAACTCTATAGTACGATATTTTCCACATATCCACCATGCGTAGCAATAATATGGCGTAGTCTCTGAATGAAATTACCCGAAACCTTTGACAACGTGTCTGGCGGAATGGCTTCACATGCAGATGAGATGTACTGCTTCAGCTGTTCAATTGTTTCTGGATTCTGGCGGTACACCTGGTCTTTCAAGTGTCCCCACACAAAGAAGTCACAGGGGTTCATGTCTGGCGAATAGGGAGGCCAATCCACGCCGCCTCCTGTATGTTTCGGATAGCCCAAAGCAATCACACGATCATCGAAATATTCATTCAGGAAATTAAAGACGTCGGCCGTGCGATGTGGCCGGGCACCATCTTGCATAAACCACGAGGTGTTCGCAGTGTCGTCTAAGGCAGTTTGTACCGCCACAAATTCACAAAGAATGTGCAGATAGCGTGATGCAGTAATCGTTTCGGATCTGAAAAATGGGCCAATGATTCCTTTGGAAGAAATGGCGGCCCAGACCAGTACTTTTTGAGGATGCAGGGACGATGGGACTGCAACATGGGGCTTTTCGGTCCCCCATATGCGCCAGTTCTGTTTATTGACGAAGCCGTCCAGGTAAAAATAAGCTTCGTCAGTAAACCAAATGCTGCCCACATGCATATCGCCGTCATCAATCCTGTGCACTATATCGTTAGCGAATGTCTCTCGTGCAGCAATGGTAGCGGCGCTGAGGGGTTGCCGCGTTTGAATTTTGTATGGATAGAGGTGTAAACTCTGGTGCATGAGACGATACGTGGAAGTTGGCGTCATTTGGACCGCAGCTGCAACACGGCGAACGGAAACCCGAGGCCGCTGTTGGATCACCCGCTGCACTAGCTGCGCGTTGCCCTCTGTGGTTGCCGTACGCGGTCGCCCTACCTTTCCAGCACGTTCATCCGTCACGTTCCCAGTCCGTTGAAATTTTTCAAACAGATCCTTTATTGTATCGCTTTTCGGTCCTTTGGTTACATTAAACCTCCGTTGAAAACTTCGTCTTGTTGCAACAACACTGTGTTCTAGGCGGTGGAATTCCAACACCAGAAAAATCCTCTGTTCTAAGGAATAAACCATGTTGTCTACAGCACACTTGCACGTTGTGAACAGCACACGCTTACAGCAGAAAGACGACGTACAGAATGGCGCACCCACAGACTGTGTTGTCTTCTATATCTTTCACATCACTTGCAGCGCCATCTGTTGTTGAAAATTGTAACTACTGTAATTTCGAAAGTTTGTCCGCCTGAAAATGTACTGTTGTCCCAAGCATATTGCAACAAACGGTGTATTTCTATCGCTGCTCGTTTAGTTTTTATTGCCGTTTCAAATATACCGGTCATTTTTGAAACACCCTGTATTTTGTCTTTTTCCGAAGTTCTTCCTCTGTATTACAATGTGTTTCCAGAATTGCGATCAGATCAATTTTGTTTTCCTTCAGTAGTTTCCATAAACACTGACTCTTAAGAGTAGCAGATGCCCTCTACATTTATTTGCAAAATTCGTACCAGAAGTCCAAGATGTCTTTTCGATAATTTCTTAGAAGAACTGTTGTTTGAACGCATGGTTTACAGTTTTATGTCTTGCGTGGTCAGGAGAACCTTTCTTGGTTTGTCTGACCGCATTTGCTAGTTCATTTAGCGGTATCCGAGGTTACATGCTTTCATCTGAACAACAAATTTGCCAAAAGAGGGCTTAGAATACAGTTTGAGAACATATGACTTACAATAAAACACCAAAATATCTGGGTGTGACTCGATAGAAATCTCACATTTAAAGAGTATATAACAAAAATAGCAGAGAAATTAAAATTGAGGAACAATATTATACAAAAGCTCTGTGGAACAACATGGGGAGCATTTGTCCAACGCTCATCTACTCTGAGCCTTGCTTCTCAACTGCTGAATACTGTGCGCCACTGTGGCTTAACAGTCCTCACTCTCATAAAATTAGTGCTCAAGTCAATGACGCAATGGGAATGATCACAGGAGTCATCAAATCTACTGCTACGGAATGACTCCCAGTACTGAGCCATATACCACCGCCAAATTTGCGTCGTATAAACGCACTAACGGGAGGGTACAAGAAGATATTGAGCAAGGATAACCTACCAACACATCAGAATGTTGAATACTCCAGCCATAGCCGCCTTCGACCCAGAAAGCCCCCTATCAAAACGGCAGTTACAGCCACAGAGAAAGAATTCAGCTTGACTGAAGCATGGCATCAACAATGGACCACAAAGCAGGTAACGAAATTCCATGTGTTACCCAAAAGTGTCCGGGTTTTGAGTTACCACGTAAAACCTGGTCGACTTTGAACAGAATACGGACCCAGCAAATTCGATGTGCCTATTTCCTGCATAAATCGGGCAAGAAATTGACGCCCTTCTGCGAATGTGGTAAAATCCAAACCATAAAACACGTCGTAGAAGAAAGCCCTCTGACAGCTTACGAAGGGAAACCTGAAAATTTCCTAATGGCGATTGCAGATGCAGTAGCCTACATAAATATGTTAGATGTTTGTTTTCAACTAATTATTTTAATTTTTAACTAATTGTATTGTCATTTGTGTCTCTCTGCCATACACTAAACAATAATCACCGATCTGTGTACAGTGGACGCAGCCAATGTTACAATGTGTCGCTTCTATAGCTTTCTGGCTGGCAAGGACAATTTGGAGCGAATTAATTCCTCAGCCTCCCACAGCCCATCCAAGTCCAATGGACCCAATCTAAAATGTATGGATATGATAGAATTTCTTCTCTTCCACGCTACTTTGAGCAACGGAAAAAAATCCTGTTTTATTCAAATAACTAATTTTTATACTTTCGACAGTAGTATACCTCTGTCACGATTTTGTAGCTGTACTTTCTTTGGTCGACAATTAATTAACAGTTTCCTTCGACATGCCACAAGCCTCAGTGTTATTTTTTCTAGAACACCTCAGAAATTAATGTTAAGGCAGACAACTAGATACATCCAGCAAACTTTAATGTAATGCATTGATCCACTTCAGGTTGAGAGTTTAGGCTCTTGTAACGTATCGAGGAAGAAGCTAAAAGTGGCTGACACAGATAATTGTTTTAGTTTGTGTTACATTTCAGTGTTTACAACACGGGAGACTGTACACGGCGATGGTCCAGTTTAAGGAGCTATCCTCAAACGTACTTCGCGTAAGTTGCGAAAACCTACTGAAAGTTAACTGGCGAATATTTACATAAGATTCTGTAACAAATATTCTCGCAGATATGGGCACATTCCTGTACCGAAAATAATAATTTCAAGTCGCGTAGGTCAGTCCCAATTACTATGTTTACTCTCCACCGCACGTTCTTTTTTACGTCGATGTGCAGATTTATTTGTACTGAGATCAACCCACTTCAGATAAGATCCCTTTTTTGACGTACGTTCAATGCAAAACAGCTTACAGTCTTGGGTTTTTTTGTTATTCATCTCCTCTAAATGTCTTGTAAAAGAAAGTATGCCCTAATTTGAGGGTGATCGCGAAGTGCAGTACATGGCCTTAGCACGGTTCTATCAATCGTAACTAGCGAGATTTTTGCGTGATTGGCTCCAATCCCTTCCCCGCGGGAGTCGCGGAACGAGGCCACAGCTGCTATTACTGTATGTATACAAACAACACCGCTCGAAGACTGCTGCTACGCTTTCGGTAGTTTACTTTCGGTGTACGACACAGGAGAGGTATTTCTAGCACCACAAATATAGCGGTAGGCCAATATTCCATGTCTGTGGTGATCGAATCTCGACATTTGGCCGACCTCAAAACCCAATTGAGAACTGTTCTTTTCCGTTGCTGCTTCGGGTTTAATCCTGTACGTCTCAGTTAAAGACAGAAGCGTAACCACTTCTTCTTCTACTACTACTACTACTACTAAAGTGACTAAACATTTAAGGACATCAGTCTCCTATTCATCCCCAGTTCGGAATCCACGTACTCCATCTGTCTGCGTTTGGAGTTAATAGTGTATTCAAGTGTGATAACGATTTTCAAACGTTTGCATAGCGTGTATCTGAGGCGGATCGTGGGCTCCAATCTGGTCCGGTAGTCATCTAGTGGGGTGGGGGAAACTGCCTAAAACACATCCACCTTGATTCGACACGGGTCGCGGTCGCCTCTCCAAGTCCAGGATGGGTCGTGTTAACGTGCTCGATTATTCGGCCGAGTCTCAAGTTTCTACATTGGCAAACAGTAGCTAGCTTTATACATGTACATCGAATTCAATTTTGTTTCCAAAACGTTTACTTTTTTTTTAATGGGAACAGAACAATAGATTTCTTTAACTCCAAGCTAGATGTATTCCTCCCAATGTTCCATGTGGGAGAAATGAAAAAAGCAACCGCCTTTACAACCACTTTTGCAGTGGCTCTTCAATACATCTATTCTTCAATTAGCTTTCCTACTACTGACTTGATGCATTCGCTCAATTTCAGATCACATCGCAGTTTTACAGCCAGATACTTAAACGAAACATGCTCCAATATTTTGCCACTAACCCTGTAGCCCGATATTACTGAGTTCTTTCTCCTTATCTTTGGTCACTGATTGCACTGTTGCGTTTATCAACATCAAATTAACTATAGCAAGAGTAAATAATAAGTCGTATTTTTCCCTGTAATCCTTCAACGACCAAGCTTTACTTGAGCAACAGCATCATCAGGAAACAATAAGTGCTGCCGACACTATCTTCTGATGGATCATTTATGAGCGTTAGTGATCATTTTACTATTCTTTCATACACTCAAGACGTTACCGACACTTTCGTTGAATATTCTTAGTCTAATTTAACGTACTGGGTTCTCTGATGCAACTTTTTCGAGTCAAACCTGTGTATTTCTGTATTTCTGTTATTAGTCTACCACGGGATACAGCGATGAATGTTTTTTGGAAAACGAGAAACAAGGAATGTATCTATTTAACTCCAGTTTCCTCCAGTTTTGTATGCTGGAGCTCAGAATATCATCTTAAATACTGGAAGACGGACAGACTCATTGTCAGTATCTGTTTACAAACGCAAAAATACTATCGGAGCACAAAAAGGCGCATTTGCTCTCGTTTAAACGACTGAAAAACGGGGTACCAGCTGCCTCACTCTACCTTCCTCTGAAACTTTAAAAATTTGCTACTATCCTATTCTTCTTCGTTGTGATTGCCATACACTGTCTCATTATCACCGGCTCTCACTCACTCCCACTTTCTCCTTCTCTTTATTCCTGTCCCAGTCCCACGGTCTCCTCCTCTCTCAGCATAAGAAAGGACAAATATATTCGTGCGCAAAAATTTTTGGGAAATATTTAAAGGTGCCGAGGAAGGACGAATGAGGCAGCTGGTTTCCCACTTGTCAGTCAGTCTCTTAAACAGGCGCATATTCGGCTCTTTTGTGCTCCTACAGGCGATTTTACCGCTGGTTTCGTTCTTTTCCCCGCTATAGCAGGGCATGTCACTCATATGAATAGAAATTCATGGGTTAGTAAAATTTTGATAGTTAACTTCTGTAAAATTGAAATAACGCAAAACTAATTTTACACGACGGACCAAATTTTACGGGCATAAAAATTTTGCTTCAGTACTACAACATAGAATGCACAGAACCCTTCTGATTATAACGGAGATACTTTACAGCATACTTCTCCGGGCTATATCATTGTATAAACTAACGTTTCCGTCTCTCACCGGATTTTGAGTGTACAAGTAGGGTAAATTTGAATCTGTTTTTCAGAGACAAATAATGATACCAAGAAAATTTTCGAGACTGTTTGGGTTCGGGATCTTAGGAATAAATCATGAAAAAATTACAGCCGTTTGCTGTGCATAGCCACCTTTGAATCCGCGGCGGGGTTTCGGTACCCTAAAAACGAGCTTTTGGGGTGTTTCTCGATTAAAGATAAAGATTTTTTTTGATTACGAAAAGATAGCACTTCTAGATAAATGTGTATAGAGAATATAACGTTAAAATTTGAGCAGTTTGCTGCAGTTAGTTATTTAGATATCCGCTGCTGACGGCAAAAATAATTGTGAAAACGCTTTTCTCGCGAACCGCCAATGAACTAATTTGTGCCTCTGCAAACCCCTTACAGTGTACCTTAAACCAATCTAATGCAAAAAGAACCAACTGATTTCCTCTATTTGCCTAAGCTGGAGGAAATGTGTAACATTCAAACTTTGGTCCTGTACTGAAGGACAGTTATAGTAAGGCGATTCTTCTGGTGGTATACAAATAGTCCCTCGACTAAGGACTATCTAAAACATTGACCCTACGTTTCTATCAGCAATAGAACCCGAGGTACGAGCTCCGGAAGAAATCTCGATTTTACGCGCGACATTTTGGAAAATATTGGTAGCTCAAGTCACATGCGTAGCGATTTGTTCTATATTACAGGCTGCTATATGATAGGTCACATTTTCTCCCTCGATTGTATTCCTAGATGCATAATGATTTACACAAACCCGACACCTCGGACGCAACAGAAGGACGGTAATGACACGACCACGTAATGTCATGCATTCATTCCTTTACCATTTTTGCGATTTTTGGGGGGGGGGGGGGGGGGGGAGGGGAGAGACTTGCTCTTTTCCTGTCACCTGTACGCTGGGCGACACTTCTCATTATCAGCCCGCTATGGGAAGCTAATTATTCAGGGTATTCATTCATTGTAAAATGTAATAGGAAGTCCGTAAACATCCGGTGTCTAGTTCGTTATGGACAGTTCCAATCGTTTTTCAATAACGGTAATGATTATTTCAATGTCAACCATCCGTAAGTTTGGTGGTAGCTAAACGGCATTTGAATCGTCATGTGTGTATGCGAATTTATAAAATATTTAAAAAATATTTCATGAACCATGAACCATGGACCTTGCCGTTGGTGGGGAGGCTTGCGTGCCTCAGCGATACAGATAGCCGTACCGTAGGTGCAACCACAATGGAGGGGTATCTGTTGAGAGGCCAGACAAACGTGTGGTTCCTGAAGAGGGGCAGCAGCCTTTTCAGTAGTTGCAAGGGCAACAGTCTGGATAATTGACTGATCTGGCCTTGTAACAATAACCAAAACGGCCTTGCTGTGCTGGTACTGCGAACGGCTGAAAGCAAGGGGAAACTACAGCCGTAATTTTTCCCGAGGGCATGCAGATTTACTGTATGATTACATGATGATGGCGTCCTCTTGGGTAAAATATTCCGGAGGTAAAATAGTCCCCCATTCGGATCTCCGGGCGGGGACTACTCAAGAGGATGTCGTTATCAGGAGAAAGAAAACTGGCGTTCTACGGATCGGAGCGTGGAATGTCAGATCCCTTAATCGGGCAGGTAGGTTAGAAAATTTAAAAAGGGAAATGGATAGGTTGCAGTTAGATATAGTGGGAATTAGTGAAGTTCGGTGGCAGGAGGAACAAGACTTCTGGTCAGGTGACTACAGGGTTATAAACACAAAATCAAATAGGGGTAATGCAGGAGTAGGTTTAATAATGAATAGGAAAATAGGAATGCGGGTAAGCTACTACAAACAGCATAGTGAACGCATTATTGTGGCCAAGATAGATACGAAGCCCACACCTACTACAGTAGTACAAGTTTATATGCCAACTAGCTCTGCAGATGACGAAGAAATTGAAGAAATGTATGATGAAATAAAAGAAATTATTCAGATTGTGAAGGGAGACGAAAATTTAATAGTCATGGGTGACTGGAATTCGAGTGTAGCAAAAGGGAGAGAAGGAAACATAGTAGGTGAATATGGATTGGGGGACAGAAATGAAAGAGGAAGCCGCCTGGTAGAATTTTGCACAGAGCACAACATAATCATAGCTAACACTTGGTTTAAGAATCATGAAAGAAGGTTATATACATGGAAGAACCCTGGAGATACTAAAAGGTATCAGATAGATTATATAATGGGAAGACAGAGATTTAGGAACCAGGTTTTAAATTGTAAGACATTTCCAGGGGCAGATGTGGACTCTGACCACAATCTATTGGTTATGACCTGTAGATTAAAACTGAAGAAACTGCAAAAAGGTGGGAATTTTAGGAGATGGGACCTGGATAAACTAAAAGAACCAGAGGTTGTACAGAGATTCAGGGAGAGCATAAGGGAGCAATTGACAGGAATGGGGGAAATAAATACAGTAGAAGAAGAATGGGTAGCTTTGAGGGATGAAGTAGTGAAGGCAGCAGAGGATCAAGTAGGTAAAAAGACGAGGGCTAGTAGAAATCCTTGGGTAACAGAAGAAATATTGAATTTAATTGATGAAAGGAGAAAATATAAAAATGCAGTAAGTGAAACAGGCAAAAAGGAATACAAACGTCTCAAAAATGAGATCGACAGGAAGTGCAAAATGGCTAAGCAGGGATGGCTAGAGGACAAATGTAAGGATGTAGAGGCCTATCTCACTAGAGGTAAGATAGATACCGCCTACAGGAAAATTAAAGAGACCTTTGGAGATAAGAGAACGACTTGTATGAATATCAAGAGCTCAGATGGAAACCCAGTTCTAAGCAAAGAAGGGAAAGCAGAAAGGTGGCAGGAGTATATAGAGGGTCTATACAAGGGCGATGTACTTGAGGACAATATTATGGAAATGGAAGAGGATGTAGATGAAGATGAAATGGGAGATATGATACTGCGTGAAGAGTTTGACAGAGCACTGAAAGACCTGAGTCGAAACAAGGCCCCCGGAGTAGACAATATTCCATTGGAACTACTGACGGCCGTGGGAGAGCCAGTCCTGACAAAACTCTACCATCTGGTGAGCAAGATGTATGAAACAGGCGAAATACCCTCAGACTTCAAAAAGAATATAATAATTCCAATCCCAAAGAAAGCAGGTGTTGACAGATGTGAAAATTACCGAACTATCAGCTTAATAAGTCACAGCTGCAAAATACTAACACGAATTCTTTACAGACGAATGGAAAAACTAGTAGAAGCCAACCTCGGGGAAGATCAGTTTGGATTCCGTAGAAACACTGGAACACGTGAGGCAATACTGACCTTACGACTTATCTTAGAAGAAAGATTAAGGAAAGGCAAACCTACGTTTCTAGCATTTGTAGACTTAGAGAAAGCTTTTGACAATGTTGACTGGAATACTCTCTTTCAAATTCTAAAGGTGGCAGGGGTAAAATACAGGGAGCGAAAGGCTATTTACAATTTGTACAGAAACCAGATGGCAGTTATAAGAGTCGAGGGACATGAAAGGGAAGCAGTGGTTGGGAAGGGTGTAAGACAGGGTTGTAGCCTCTCCCCGATGTTGTTCAATCTGTATATTGAGCAAGCAGTAAAGGAAACAAAAGAAAAATTCGGAGTAGGTATTAAAATTCATGGAGAAGAAATAAAAACTTTGAGGTTCGCCGATGACATTGTAATTCTGTCAGAGACAGCAAAGGACTTGGAAGAGCAGTTGAATGGAATGGACAGTGTCTTGAAAGGAGGATATAAGATGAACATCAACAAAAGCAAAACAAAGATAATGGAATGTAGTCTAATTAAGTCGGGTGATGCTGAGGGAATTAGATTAGGAAATGAGGCACTTAAAGTAGTAAAGGAGTTTTGCTATTTTGGGAGCAAAATAACTGATGATGGTCGAAGTAGAGAGGATATAAAATGTAGGCTGGCAATGGCAAGGAAAGCGTTTCTGAAGAAGAGAAATTTGTTAACATCCAGTATTGATTTAAGTGTCAGGAAGTCATTTCTGAAAGTATTTGTATGGAGTGTAGCCATGTATGGAAGTGAAACATGGACGATAAATAGTTTGGACAAGAAGAGAATAGAAGCTTTCGAAATGTGGTGCTACAGAAGAATGCTGAAGATTAGATGGGTAGATCACATAACTAATGAGGAAGTATTGAATAGGATTGGGGAGAAGAGAAGTTTGTGGCACAACTTGGCCAGAAGAAGGGATCGGTTGGTAGGACATGTTCTGAGGCATCAAGGGATCACCAATTTAGTATTGGAGGGCAGCGTGGAGGGTAAAAATCGTAGAGGGAGACCAAGAGATGAATACACTAAGCAGATTCAGAAGGATGTAGGTTGCAGTAGGTACTGGGAGATGAAAAAGCTTGCACAGGATAGAGTAGCATGGAGAGCTGCATCAAACCAGTCTCAGGACTGAAGACCACAACAACAACAACATTTCATTTTGTGCCTTTTTTGGTTAGTTTCTACATCAGACGGATAGTGACTGCTTGGAATGTTTGGTCCAGTCTACTGACTTAACGTGGGCCCACGACTTCCTACGATGTTCTGCTGTTTTACGGCCACGATCATAACAGTGACATTTTTACGAATGGACGAGCTGTCGCTAGGGATGGAAAAGACCGACCGGTTAAAACCGATACCGGTGTATTAGGTCCGAGTAACCGGTATTTTTCGTTATTTGTGTAGTCTTAGTTTTAACAATTTATTTTTTATAATAACCAGGTAAAAACCGGTGTATCAAATTGTCGTAGTAGCGGTGTTGAAATTTTTGATTTTTAAATAAAACTTTAAAAAACGAGAGATGTTGCCTGTAAAATTTCCATTGCTTTGAAATACCGAGTTATTGTAGAAAATGGGAGAAGCGATCAGAGAGATTTTAATAACAATGCCGATAGTTACAAACAAGCAACGACCACGACATTAAGAATCGGTGCAGCATTGCTGAAGCGTTGAAGTACGTACGTTATGCCGTGTGGCGTGACCTATAACACGATGCGCGTGTACGAGCAGTGTGCATGACTTGCCCCCACCTGATCTACGTGTATACGGTAGTTTCGCGCTGTCGTCGTCTTTAACATCAGTTCTACTACAGAATGGCACCGTCCCCAGTCCGAGAGTATTTTATGAAATGCGGTAGCAATGAAGCGCAATCACCCAACTGTTAAAAGATTACAAACGGGAGGATGTACAACAAACTTGCGACATCATATAAGGAGAAAACACCCACAGTATTCATCTTCAACTTTCAACATACTGCAATAACCCACAATTTCGCTTGGAAACGAGAATAAATTTAACTGATGTAGCTGTAATTATATTGCCAAGCTATAAACTTGGGATAATAACTTGACACTTATTTCTGTGGTTGCATCATGATGAAAAACTTGTACCACCATCCATAAGAGATGATGTAGGGAAGTTATCAATTGTGATCTTCCGCTCTCGCCGTCAGCGCGCTTGTCTTCTTCGCCTTCGCCATCTTTGCTGGAGACACGGAGAGAGACTGATTTCTGCCACATCCCCAATCTTATTCCCTCTCCTTCATTAAAGGCTGATCACTCTCTTCGAAAACCAGGAAGGAACTTCTCGCTATCATAATAAGCTACCTAATTTCCTGAATCCTGTGATAAGAACTGAAAGGCAGACCTTAACTAAATATTTCAAACGTACGTTCATAAAGAGATAACTTTAAAGCTAGGGAAGCCACATCAAAAAACAGTTACACATAATTGATTGACAATTCAAACAGTACAACAGGTGTTTAAATACAAGTGATGAAATTATTAAAATATAAAACTGAATGAAAAGTCCAACAGTCCACTGAAGCTGTATTTATTTACGTCGATTAGAGCTCCACACAACTTAAAAGTTGCGAAATTGGTTGTGCGCGCCTCTACGCGACTGAAATAAATACAGCTACAACGAATTATTGGATGTTCATTCACAGTTATATTTTAGTAGTTTTAACGCACGATTTTAACATCTGCTGTACTGTGAGAATTGCCAATCAATCTTTTTTCTTAAGAGATTAATAGTATTCAATGTGTAATATGTACACTCTTTGACATAAAACTTGACCGGCGGCCGGCCGCTTCAGAGGCTAAGTCCGCGCCGATCGCGACATGGGACAAAAAAACTGGCCAACTCGCTAATTCTCTAAGTCCGGTTATCTGCACAATCTGGCAACACTGTAGACTGCGGCACTTCCTGGAGGAAAACTTGTCCCATGATAGAGAAATTCTAGGCTGATTACGCCTGTGGTCTAGCGGTAGCGTGCGTTGTTTCTGTTCATAATGTCAGTGGATCGAGAGCAGCTGGCATAAAATATTTTTATAGCCTCTTCTGTCTGAATGCTGAAGACGTGAATGTAATGGTAGCGCAGATTCAATCTATTTCGCTTTGTGACACACCGATATCAAAATTTTGTCCAGTAACGATTTTGTGGCAGATTTCCTGCAGACTGTCCTCCTCTGGACGCCGTATGCGGCAAAGCTCCGGGATCCATTTGCTGGCTACTGGCAGCGGCCGTGGCGACAGCAGCGGCGCTGCACACCCCCGTTCTTTATCGAAAGCGCCTGCTACCGCTCATCGCTTTTGATGATTTAAAACGTTTTATTATTAAATGTTGCTCCACAGAAAATTTCTACAATTTCCATTCACGCTCAAAAGCAACGGAGACAGACGCCCTGATTAGTAGGCGGGTATTATATTACATTAATCGGCAAGAGCTGAGTATGGCCCGAAATTAATTTTATAGACTGGGACGAAATGAAACCACCTCACTACATTCGATGAATTTATAAATGCTTCATACCTCGTTTCTTTTCCTTTCAAACTCAATTATTTGTGCAACTTTTGGTCAATGTTTGGATGTTTTCGTCAAGCCAGAGTGAGCGTCTGTGGTGTAAAGTGTATTACAGTTCTTGTTTCATTCCTTATGGTAAGTCTATGCGATAAACTGTGTGAATACCTTGCAATGCATGCTCTGTAGCAGTGCAGGAACACTGCACATTTGGAGTTCATGAAGTATTTATTGTTGATCGGAAGTGATAGTTAAGGTCATCAGATTTAAACCAGAAAAATTTGTCGTTTTGAAGGTTTCAGAGAACGGAAAGGAATTGCTAACGCCGGTGTTAGAAAACGTCTACAGTTAAATGCTATTGCAAAAATTTAGAAGAAGGGAACTATATTAATGAACATGTGCACTTCATAAACAACCTTCTGACATGTTAGACCTATATGACGAACAAAGCTCAAATTTATATCGTTGACAGTCGGTTTGAATCTTTTCAGGGTCTATTTTACAGTGAAGCACCTTGGAATTTGCAAAGCAGAAATCCATGATATTAACTTAATTTACTAAGTCGAAATCGGACGAAGATTGATGTTTAAAGGCATTCTTCAGATTTCGCATAAGAAATTTTTAGTAGCAGTTTGCAACTCCATTAATTAAAATGGAAAATAAAAGGTTGTAGTCAGCGGCTTCAACCGTGATTCGAACTGCTATGTCTTATAGTACAAGCACTGCAACGCACAAGGGAACCTCTGAGCTAACGACACACTGGCTGCCAGAGGCGGAATATAGTCACTGCGATGTTGCGTGAGGCTCAAAACGCAACCTTAAACACACGAACAGAGGAGGTGGAGATTACTGTTTTAACGTCCCATCGACAACGATGTCATTAGAGACGGAGCACAAGCTCGGATTAGGGAAGGATGGGGAAGGAAATCGGCCGTGCCCTTCCTAAGGAACCATCCCGGCATTTGCCTGAAGCAATTTAGGGAAATCATTGAAAACCTAAATCAGGATGGCCGGGCGCGGGATTGCACCGTCCTCCTCCCGAATGCACACACAAACAGGTGTTACTTATGTGAAGAACGCCGTTCTTGGAGTCCAGAAATTAAATATACTTTCTAATTGTGTCATCTTGCAGTGGATTATATCGTACGAGTCTTCGATGTGGAAAACGAATGTCAAGTGAATTTAGCGAGGTAACGCCGGCCTACACCCGGAAGTAAATGCACTATCAGAGTGTTGACAAATACTTGCTACGACGCTGCCATTTCTAGGCTCTCTGACGAGGCAGCTCTTCAGCGAAATGCTGGCCGTGATTCTCCGATACGGTCCTTCGGAGTGGAGACGCGCGCGCACGTTTGGTTTTTATGCGGCGTTCTCCCCTGATGGTTTCTGACGTCGCCTTGTGGGCTATGTATACGTATGAGACATTCAATTATCATTAATCCAGAATCATACAAGTTTCAGCTTCCGGCGTGGAAGAAGGCTGTTGACGCCGACATTATATCATTTCAACGTAGGGAAAGCAAAACGGATCATTCAATGTTTCTCATTCAACATAAAGCATGTGAAATAATTTTCCGTAACGTTCATAATCATCTAAAAATACAAACGAAGTAAAAATACACCGGAAGCTTATTCGAATTGAATATAACGCTTTGCACCTCGATGTCGAATTTGTCCACTTGCAATCTTTTGCAGCATACACATAGAATGTCATGATTACCACGAGAATGAAGAAATATGTTGGTAAGGATGGAAGCAAGAAGAGACGCAGTCAACAAATATTCTATTCCTCATGGCATTCATTTCATTTGACACGTAAGAAGAGGTAAAGCGGGAATTTACTTTCGTTAACACGAAAGATATGCCGCACATATTGATAACGAGGAAGTCTGCGTCTTCATACGTTTCCTCCTTGAAATCTGTATGCTCTATTATATACTAAGTAGCCCGATCATTGTTTCAGTAATGTTACCCTCTTGTTTGACCCCGTAACGATGAACAGATTCCAAATACATGTCTCCCTTCCTGGGTTGTTTTTTGTGTTTTATTGCTTGGAATTCCTGAATCAGACCACTGTGCCTTCCCCCCTCGTGGGTTAGGTCTCAAAACTAAACCGCTTTGTATCAAATGGCATAATTTATTCAGACAGCATCAGCATAAGACTATCAAACAAAGCCTTCCATTTACAGTTGCAGCACTCTAACCAGCACTGACCAGCACTGACCAAAGTGTAATCCACGGTCATGGTCCTAAATTACCAGCTGTCTGCTACTGTGGCAAAGTCCGTACTATTTTTTCGATTCCGCAGCACCATTTTATCTGGTAACACTGTGTAGTTGCACAGTTGTGCTACCAGGTCTGTCCTCACACTGTCAACTTTATGTATCTCACTTCTCCTGTAGTGTAGATCACGAGGAGCCGAAGTAAATGAGTGTATTCTGCATGACGTAACATTCAGTATTCCCTTCTTTCATAGCCACTCTTCATGTGCATCGATACCAAATAGGAATGCGAAAACTCTTGCGGGTGAGAGAATGACAATAACAATCGTAACAAGAACAAGCAAATAATAAATGATGTTTATTCCAACGCAGAACGAGAATGGCTTTAAATATAAAAATCTGTATCTATATCTATATCCATATCTATTGATTTTTGAGTTGGCACAATGCAAATATATTCTTAGCATTTAGTTACTGAATTTAGTTCTGGATGTTTGCAGAGAAAAGGAAAAGTCGGTACTTCTCGCTAGTGTAATATAATGTGAACCAGCAACTACCCTTTCCTTAGAACACGACTCAAGCAGGTCCTCAAGTAGGTAGCAAGGCACTGCTGCATTCTGTTCCCTGACATTGCTCTGATGACGGTTAATGCAGATAGTTCCGATTATGAAATACAAAACGTATTGCAGGTTAGTTCCTAGGATAGTAACATTAAATTTGCGGTGTAGACGACACATGAACGTGACGACTATCCATATTACTCATCAATATAAAAAGACAATATTTTGTGAATTTAGCAGGATTACTCAAAATGAATTCTGAAATTGGGTGACTGACTGCACAGGTGCTAAACGTCGTCAAGAGTATACGATGTCCTAATCGCATTAGGAATATGAAGATCGTCTTCGACAGCTCGCAACTTTCACATTGCTATCTCCACCCTACTCCAGACAGCCATCGGTGGAGTTGCACTACGTTGCCGATGTTATGGAAGGCCTTCAAACCGACAACAGACCACATATTGAAAAATACAAGCGAATTCTCTTGCAGCGTAAGCTTATTGTAACTAATCTAAAAATTATTGGAGAGGAACATTGTCCTATTAAAAAAAAAGTAAAATGTTACACACTGTTGACGTCAAACGGACATTATCTATGTCCTGTCTTGTGTCCTACTCATCTATAATATCAAGTGTACTATGAAAATGATTATATATAATGGATGATAAGGTAATGCATTGATACCAGATGGTGGGGGCCGGCCGGTGTGGCCGTGCGGTTCTAGGCGCTTCAGTCTGGAACCGCGTGACCGCTACGGTCGCAGGTTCGAATCCTGCCTCGGGCATGGATGTGAGTGATGTCCTTAGGTTAGTTAGGTTTAAGTAGTTCTAAGTTCTAGGGGACTGATGACCTTAGAAGTTAAGTCCCATAGTGCTCAGAGCCATTTGAACTATTTAACACAAAATGACATTAAAAATTAAAGTTATTCACGAGCAGCTAGTTGAGAATATGTATGAACATTAAATGACACGACGAACTGAAATAATATGACGAAGAGTTCAGCGCTCACTGGGAATAGAGCCCCACACATATCGTTGTTGACTACACACAAAGAGACGTCAACTACCGAATTTTTCTCCACCAGCTGCTCAGAATAGCATCTTGAACTTACAGTCATCTCGCAAATAGTTCTGTGTCTCACTGGGAGTTAAAAACGTCAGATATCGTTAGTGTTGACAACGAATGAAAATACATTAAAAATCAAAATTATTATCCACCAGCAGATAGGTGTTCTCCTGATAGAGCTTGATAATACATAATTAAATCTTTAGTGCCGGGCCAGGATTCGATCCCATTCACGCGTAATATGTGAAGGTGTTGAGGAATCTGCAGTTTTGAACAAACAACAAATTGTAGCCGAGCTGTATTGCCACGAAGGGATCAAATTCCGCGTTAAGGGCGGTCTGAGTTGCATTCCCAGTTTAGAACCAATTTTATCGACATACAGAAGCTCAAATAAAAGATGGAATAAGTGTCCTGTGACCATACATAGCGTTTGTGTTGTCACTTGAAATAAATAACTAGTATAAGAAAGGTTACTGGTGATAGAGTTTCTACATGTCGCCACTCCAGACTTTATTGTGGTTCAACCTACCGGCTACGTGGTAAAGAAGGAATATCATCTTTAATGTGAATTTTCAGACCACGCAGCCATTATATCTCCTTCACTTGGTGTAGCCAGGAGAGAATGGAATCTGTCTCTCCCTATCTAAAATCATTGACGGAAGTGGGAATCGAACCCAGACCATAGGTATAACAACCTACCATCCGTCCAACAGACCACGAAATCCTCTTCTCTGCGAGTCATTTTTCTATCGTAACGCAGTTGCGCCACACTGGATGAGAATTCTGACACACAGGCTCCCTGTAGTAATTTGCAGCATGTTCAGTAAATTCATTTACTTGGTTGACCGAATCACCATGAACTAGCTGCCTCGGCTACCCAGTGCATACATTCGACTATTTTGTAATCACAGAAATAAAATCACGTAACTGCCACCTACACACAACTGCCAACAGTGTAGGATGCAGAAGTTTAAATAGGAAGTGTTCCTTTCCACTTGAGCTATTCTATTGCGCTATCTGTTACTAGAAAACGTCGTTCAGTCCAAAAGAAAAGCTGTAACTGTTTGTCTCTCAGAAGTCAAGACCTGGCCATATGCATAATCTCACAGTGCTGTGGAATCCAAAAGTTCTGGAGGAATAGTTGCCGAGCTCTGGAGCTTATGTAGCTACGTGTCAGCTTGTAGCATAGATAAGATGTCGCGAGTTCGAATACATTCAGTGCTACATTTTTTAAAACGCAATTCTGCTCTCTGCCGAAGGTATCAATCTAATGGAACTTTGGACATAATTCCCTTCACTTCTCAACCCAAAGTAGTCGCATGTGGAAAAAGGGCTAACTACTGTGACATTTTGTTCTATTCAGGTTTAATAGACAGCAGGCAGCAGATGCATCTCGAAGATGTGCAGGGAGAGCGCATCGTGCCATAATATGTCAGAAAAGTATTTTCTACATTAGCCGTCGTGTGGTAGTGATATTTTATTCTTCTTCAAACTTTGTTTGACAGCTTCAACTCAGAACAAGTTTTCTACATGCATGTAATCAATAAACTGCATGTGCATTGTCAGACTGTCATAGGTAACATCAGAGAATTCGCATATATCGTTGATGATTAATTTCTCTCTCATGTTTACTATTGTTTTAACAACACTAAAGGAAACCTTACGAAAATTGTCCACTGTATTATAAGAAATGAAATAAAACTAACCATGATAACCTTACGACGAAAGTATCTGTACACAAGCATGCCTCTATCGACACGAATTAGTAAAATACTACTCACTTAGATTTTGATTGGGTCTGTGTTTAATTGGTATGCTGTGTCATACTCAAGAGTTATACAAATGTAGCAATTCATAAATATAGTTACGTATTCCTAGAAACCCAAAATTCGCTTGGCAGCAGCGGAAAGAGGCCTTACCTGTTGTGCAGCATTGTAAGTTTTTCTACATTGCACTATGAGCTGAAAGCATTTTCTTGCGATTTCCTTATTGATGTTTGATCTGACTGCTTGTAGCTCTTTCACAGAAGGGATAAAAACGTTACAGTCAGTGAGACTGGAAGTGCGAACCGTAACAGACGCTTTTTCTTAGGTCAGCACGTTACCACAGAGCTGGCGAGGAGGTATGGGTCTGAACTTCCTATTACGAGGTTAATAGGAACCCGAACTAGTAAACCGCTATTTGAAGGTCGAGATTAGTTGTGGTTTCCACCTGCAACGACTTTCCTGGGCTAAAAACCGTAAATTTTCAATCTTTTGTTACCCTTCAAGCGATAATAACTCAGATTATTCAATAGAAATGACAGGTAAAATCAAGTGAACTTTGAGGCTTAATTCCGTGCACACCAGGAAGTAACTCGTCGATCACAGAGTTGCCAAACATACGTTGCCTTGTTGCCAAATCTCAGTTACAGTACCAGCAGGAAGAAGACGAACCGATGTGATCCTACAGCGGTCTGGGAAGTGACCATAGCTGGTGTCTCCAAGTCGCGGCTGCTACGGCCTGGTATACGTAATGCGTCTGATTCGCTTTCTGTAACTAGGTTTCGGGACTGGAGCGTAGTTACTAACAATACTCAGAACTGACTGCTAACTGAGCATCATAAATCAGTAACTCTCATTGTTGTTTTTATATTTCTTTCGTAAGTGTACTCAAAACTAAGAAAGTCATTCACACGCGTTTTCGTGCCTCGCCGATAGTCGAGCACAACATACAAATAAAAATAAAAAAGAATGTGTGTGTGTATATGTGTGTGTGTGTGTGTGTGTGTGTGTGTGTGTGTGTGTGTGTGTGTGTGTGTGTGTGAGAGAGAGAGAGAGAGAGAGAGAGATATAAATAAAAAGCAATGAGAGAGAGTGTAAAAAATTGTTGTAAAGAAATTGAATCATGGTATTTAAAGAAATCTTTCATTAAAATGACACGTTCCACATCATTACGAAATGTCGTATTCATGATCTATGGAACAAGAGTTAATCTAATGAAATCTAATCTAATCTAATCACATCATATTGATGTCATGAATTACCGAAATTTTGGCCCATACCAGTAACCAAATCTAAACTTGAAAATAAAAGACGACAATTTTTGTAATAAACCGTGACTCCTATCAAGACCCTTTCGTCCCTGTTATCTAACCACGAAACATGTCTGATGTGCCTCCATTCTGAGGTAACAAAGTGTGCATGCATTTAAAGATGAAGTGCATGATGTGAAGTTCTGTGACGGAGATACGAACCCAACACGTAATCCGATTGTTAACTAAGAAATATCAAATGTTACGTATCGGTTTTTCTTACGAACCGCTAGGTGTCTGAATCTAAAATAAGGATACAAACTTTTGTGCCTAAGCGACAATCGAACTGCACACCTACCGTGCATCCACGAATATAGCTTAAGTATCAGTTGCTTACTCATGAACAGTAAGATGTGTGCGTGTTTGACCAGAAATAACGACACCTGTTGCGATTGTTGGAAACACATGAACAGACATTGAAATTGCGCGTTAATTTTCGCTAGCAGGTGGGTGTGCACTTGATAAAGCTAGAAATGAAATTATGAATATTTTTGTACTGGGTCATGTTTCAGACCCACATACTTACCTTTGGAGGAGACCTAGAGAAGATTGCAGTCTTGGGAAAAGGAACGAAATGACTGGACTATACTGTTCCGAGAGATTCAGATCCTCGAAAGAGGAGATACGAATTCGAATCACAGTCCAGCACCAAATTTTTAAACGTCTCTAGTTCAATCAAGTACAAGTAAAATAAGAGCCCTGTCCCTTTAAATGGCTATCGGTTCATCAAATAAAATAAAATTTTCTAATGTAAGTAAGCTTACTGGCGACTATATTTCTGTTTACCATGACTTCCGCTGTGTCATTTCCCAACGTAAACCGGCTCTGCCCAGTTGGTAATGAAGGAACATGATGTTTAATGCGGATTCTGGATTATAACGTCTTTCTCTTGAGGTTACCACAGGTAAATTAAATCTGTTTGTGCCTCTTAAAAGTAAATGCCTGAACCCACGCATTGCACCTGTGATAGTTCGTTCCACCAGACCATTGTGGCCACATTACCCAGCCCCAAGAGTGTGCTGTAACGGATGATGTGCTTAGCTTACAAAATTAGGCACGGTGGAAAAAATGCGAGTCTATTAAATGGTCAAGTAGAAGCAAGCTTCTGACGCAGAGATTATGCTATTCTCATGTCAGCAGGATGTAAAGACTCTTCTAGGCAACATAGGCTGGATGTGAAGCCATTTTGATTTTTCACAAATTCAGCAAATTTCTTAGTTCGAGAAAATCCACTGTGAAGTGTGAAGTTGCCGGATAATTCGATTATTACTGTTATTATTACTATCATTTTATTCATACCGCTGCTGTAACACAAGTGCTTGAACATCATTTAATTCCTTTTGGTCACTATAGATGTAGTTTCCCAAGAACAGGTTCTTTCCCTGTCTACGGAATCTTTTTCATGTTAATATCAAACACCAGCAATTACTCGTAGATTACTTTAAAACTAAAGTAATTGACGAAGACGTTACTTGGTAACAAAAATGCACTGCCTTTCTTCATTTACTTTCGGCTAGAAATGGCTATCGAGTACTGACAAACCAAAAGGCAAGAGATCTTACTGCCTTCCGATATACGTTGCTGTTAGTTCTTCCACATGATTTGGTCGACATGACCTGTTTCAAGTTGTGTATGACAGACAGTGTTTTAGAAAATCTATTGTTTCCCTTTGAAATAAACAGAAGTATTTTCATTCTAAGCTGTCCAAGTACAAAATTTTCGCAATATTAGTTCAAATTTAATATTCGCTTCTATAATGTAGGAAAGTATTTCACAGTCGCAAAACTCGCATCCGAAACGTTGACCTTACACTTAGTCGCTGACCATAAATTCTAGCTCAGAGTGACACCAGTTTAAATAACCTAATGTAGCGAAGACTGTTTGCCAGTGCTCTTTCTCACCGGAAAATACGCAATTCACTCATTTGGCTCCATAAGTACACTGTAACAGTAATTTCTGTGTGAAATTTGTCAGTAAGCTTTTGCCTTCCAACCAGCAAAATACGGCAGAGTACGGCCGGTAAACAATTCACAAACCACGATTTAGTGCCAATAAGACGATTTCTTTAAACATTGTCGAAGCTGAGGGAATTTAGTTTCTGCTTAAATAGTCTTAAGCAGCAACGTTCACAGATACCTCAAATAGGAAAAAGCTGAATATCCAGGTACGAAGGTTGTAAAACAAACTTCCCACAGTTTGTGTCAGGTTGATCTTTTCGTCTGATAACACTGCTTAAGTATTTTGTCTAAGAGGTATCACAAGTAGTATCCCTGTAGCTGTGGGAATCATTGGTTGAAAACGAGTTTAACACCAATGGGTACAGTGCTGCTAAATTTTCACAATTATTATCAACCTAAGTCTGAGTTCATCCACAAACTGAGGCGTATTTTTAATATTGGAGCTAGACTGTGTACCCTTGTCTTTCTTGAGTGGTCATTGGAAGGCGTTACACACACGTATACAATACTATGAATACTTCGAACGCTATGGTTAACGTTGCTCTCATAAACTACTTTTTTTTAAATTCTTCTGGGTCTTCAGCGTGCAATATGTGTTGTAGATACAGTCTCAGACCAAAAAATTGACCGCCGAGTCGTTCACGTAAGGTGGACAATACAGTCGTGCTCCTCTCAGAATTCTATGTCTGGCAATATGCTCGATCTAGCAACATGTAGACTGCGGCACTTCCCAGAGGAAGTCTTGACTCCAGTCTTAGTACATTACTCTTGACTACGACCGTAGTCTTGAGGTAAAACGCGAGACCAGCTAATATGATATTGTAGATTCGCTTGAATTACACTCATAGCTTCAGCACCGAGAGGAAAGGGGCGATAAAAATTTTGTCGATATGTGCTTTCGGTCGGCAGACGTCATATTAGCTGGTCTCGCGTTTTACCTGAAGACTACGGTCGTGTTCCAGCAGCGGTATGAATAAAATGATAGTAATAATAACAGTAATAATCGAATTATCCGGCAACTTCACACTTCACAGTGGATTTTCTCGAACTAAGAAATTTGCTGAATTTGTGAAAAATCAAAATGGCTTCACATCCAGCCTATGATGCCTAGAAGAGTCTTTACATCCTGCTGACATGAGAATAGCATAATCTCTGCGTCAGAAGCTTGCTTCTACTTGACCATTTAATAGACTCGCATTTTTTCCACCTTGACTAATTTTGTAAGCTAAGCACATCATCCGTTACAGCACACTCTTGGGGCTGGGTAATGTGGCCACAATGGTATGGTGGAACGAGCTATCACAGGTGCAATGCGTGGGTTCAGGCATTTACTTTTAAGAGGCACAAACAGATTTAATTTACCTGTGGTAACCTCAAGAGAAAGACGTTATAATCCAGAATCCGCATTAAACATCATGTTCCTTCATTACCAACTGGGCAGAGCCGGTTTACGTTGGGAAATGACACAGCGGAAGTCATGGTAAACAGAAATACAGTCGCCAGTAAGCTTACTTACATTAGAAAATTTTATTTTATTTGATGAACCGATAGCCATTTAAAGGGACAGGGCTCTTATTTTACTTGTACTTGATTGAACTAGAGACGTTTAAAAATTTGGTGCTGGACTGTGATTCGAATTCGTATCTCCTCTTTCGAGGATCTGAATCTCTCGGAACAGTATAGTCCAGTCATTTCGTTCCTTTTCCCAAGACTGCAATCTTCTCTAGGTCTCCTCCAAAGGTAAGTATGTGGGTCTGAAACCTGATCCAGTACAAAAATATTCATAATTTCATTTCTAGCTTTATCAAGTGCACACCCACCTGCTAGTGAAAATTAACGCGCAATTTCAATGTCTGTTCATGTGTTTCCAACAATCGCAACAGGTGTCGTTATTTCTGGTCAAACACGCACACATCTTACTGTTCATGAGTAAGCAACTGATACTTAAGCTATATTCGTGGATGCACGGTAGGTGTGCAGTTCGATTGTCGCTTAGGCACAAAAGTTTGTATCCTTATTTTAGATTCAGACACCTAGCGGTTCGTAAGAAAAACCGATACGTAACATTTGATATTTCTTAGTTAACAATCGGATTACGTGTTGGGTTCGTATCTCCGTCACAGAACTTCACATCATGCACTTCATCTTTAAATGCATGCACACTTTGTTACCTCAGAATGGAGGCACATCAGACATCTTTCGTGGTTAGATAACAGGGATGAAAGGGTCTTGATAGGAGTCACGGTTTATTACAAAAATTGTCGTCTTTTATTTTCAAGTTTAGATTTGGTTACTGGTATGGGCCAAAATTTCGGTAATTCATGACATCAATATGATGTGATTAGATTAGATTAGATTTCATTAGATTAACTCTTGTTCCATAGATCATGAATACGACATTTCGTAATGATGTGGAACGTGTCATTTTAATGAAAGATTTCTTTAAATACCATGATTCAATTTCTTTACAACAATTTCTTACACTCTCATTGCTTTTTATTTCTCTCTCTCTCTCTCTCTCTCTCTCTCTCTCTCTCTCTCTCTCTCTCTACCACACACACACACACACACACACACACATTCTTTTTTATTTTTATTTGTATGTTGTGCTCGACTATCGGCGAGGCACGAAAACGCGTGTGAATGACTTTCTTAGTTTTGAGTACACTTACGAAAGAAATATAAAAACAACAATGAGAGTTACTGATTTATGATGCTCAGTTTGCAGTCAGTTCTGAGTATTGTTAGTAACTACGCTCCAGTCCCGAAACCTAGTTACAGAAAGCGAATCAGACGCATTACGTATACCAGGCCGTAGCAGCCGCGACTTGGAGACACCAGCTATGGTCACTTCCCAGACCGCTGTAGGATCACATCGGTTCGTCTTCTTCCTGCTGGTACTGTAACTGAGATTTGGCAACAAGGCAACGTATGTTTGGCAACTCTGTGATCGACGAGTTACTTCCTGGTGTGCACGGAATTAAGCCTCAAAGTTCACTTGATTTTACCTGTCATTTCCATTGAATAATCTGAGTTATTATCGCTTGAAGGGTAACAAAAGATTGAAAATTTACGGTTTTTAGCCCAGGAAAGTCGTTGCAGGTGGAAACCGCAACTAATCTCGACCTTCAAATAGCGGTTTATTAGTTCGGGTTCCTATTAACCTCGTAATAGGAAGTTCAGACCCATACCTCCTCGCCAGCTCTGTGGTAACGTGCTGACCTAAGAAAAAGCGTCTGTTACGGTTCGCACTTCCAGTCTCACTGACTGTAACGTTTTTATCCCTTCTGTGAAAGAGCTACAAGCAGTCAGATCAAACATCAATAAGGAAATCGCAAGAAAATGCTTTCAGCTCATAGTGCAATGTAGAAAAACTTACAATGCTGCACAACAGGTAAGGCCTCTTTCCGCTGCTGCCAAGCGAATTTTGGGTTTCTAGGAATACGTAACTATATTTATGAATTGCTACATTTGTATAACTCTTGAGTATGACACAGCATACCAATTAAACACAGACCCAATCAAAATCTAAGTGAGTAGTATTTTACTAATTCGTGTCGATAGAGGCATGCTTGTGTACAGATACTTTCGTCGTAAGGTTATCATGGTTAGTTTTATTTCATTTCTTATAATACAGTGGACAATTTTCGTAAGGTTTCCTTTAGTGTTGTTAAAACAATAGTAAACATGAGAGAGAAATTAATCATCAACGATATATGCGAATTCTCTGATGTTACCTATGACAGTCTGACAATGCACATGCAGTTTATTGATTACATGCATGTAGAAAACTTGTTCTGAGTTGAAGCTGTCAAACAAAGTTTGAAGAAGAATAAAATATCACTACCACACGACGGCTAATGTAGAAAATACTTTTCTGACATATTATGGCACGATGCGCTCTCCCTGCACATCTTCGAGATGCATCTGCTGCCTGCTGTCTATTAAACCTGAATAGAACAAAATGTCACAGTAGTTAGCCCTTTTTCCACATGCGACTACTTTGGGTTGAGAAGTGAAGGGAATTATGTCCAAAGTTCCATTAGATTGATACCTTCGGCAGAGAGCAGAATTGCGTTTTAAAAAATGTAGCACTGAATGTATTCGAACTCGCGACATCTTATCTATGCTACAAGCTGACACGTAGCTACATAAGCTCCAGAGCTCGGCAACTATTCCTCCAGAACTTTTGGATTCCACAGCACTGTGAGATTATGCATATGGCCAGGTCTTGACTTCTGAGAGACAAACAGTTACAGCTTTTCTTTTGGACTGAACGACGTTTTCTAGTAACAGATAGCGCAATAGAATAGCTCAAGTGGAAAGGAACACTTCCTATTTAAACTTCTGCATCCTACACTGTTGGCAGTTGTGTGTAGGTGGCAGTTACGTGATTTTATTTCTGTGATTACAAAACAGTCGAATGTATGCACTGGGTAGCCGAGGCAGCCAGTTCATGGTGATTCGGTCAACCAAGTAAATGAATTTACTGAACATGCTGCAAATTACTACAGGGAGCCTGTGTGTCAGAATTCTCATCCAGTGTGGCGCAACTGCGTTACGATAGAAAAATGACTCGCAGAGAAGAGGATTTCGTGGTCTGTTGGACGGATGGTAGGTTGTTATACCTATGGTCTGGGTTCGATTCCCACTTCCGTCAATGATTTTAGATAGGGAGAGACAGATTCCATTCTCTCCTGGCTACACCAAGTGAAGGAGATATAATGGCTGCGTGGTCTGAAAATTCACATTAAAGATGATATTCCTTCTTTACCACGTAGCCGGTAGGTTGAACCACAATAAAGTCTGGAGTGGCGACATGTAGAAACTCTATCACCAGTAACCTTTCTTATACTAGTTATTTATTTCAAGTGACAACACAAACGCTATGTATGGTCACAGGACACTTATTCCATCTTTTATTTGAGCTTCTGTATGTCGATAAAATTGGTTCTAAACTGGGAATGCAACTCAGACCGCCCTTAACGCGGAATTTGATCCCTTCGTGGCAATACAGCTCGGCTACAATTTGTTGTTTGTTCAAAACTGCAGATTCCTCAACACCTTCACATATTACGCGTGAATGGGATCGAATCCTGGCCCGGCACTAAAGATTTAATTATGTATTATCAAGCTCTATCAGGAGAACACCTATCTGCTGGTGGATAATAATTTTGATTTTTAATGTATTTTCATTCGTTGTCAACACTAACGATATCTGACGTTTTTAACTCCCAGTGAGACACAGAACTATTTGCGAGATGACTGTAAGTTCAAGATGCTATTCTGAGCAGCTGGTGGAGAAAAATTCGGTAGTTGACGTCTCTTTGTGTGTAGTCAACAACGATATGTGTGGGGCTCTATTCCCAGTGAGCGCTGAACTCTTCGTCATATTATTTCAGTTCGTCGTGTCATTTAATGTTCATACATATTCTCAACTAGCTGCTCGTGAATAACTTTAATTTTTAATGTCATTTTGTGTTAAATAGTTCAAATGGCTCTGAGCACTATGGGACTTAACTTCTAAGGTCATCAGTCCCCTAGAACTTAGAACTACTTAAACCTAACTAACCTAAGGACATCACTCACATCCATGCCCGAGGCAGGATTCGAACCTGCGACCGTAGCGGTCACGCGGTTCCAGACTGAAGCGCCTAGAACCGCACGGCCACACCGGCCGGCCCCCACCATCTGGTATCAATGCATTACCTTATCATCCATTATATATAATCATTTTCATAGTACACTTGATATTATAGATGAGTAGGACACAAGACAGGACATAGATAATGTCCGTTTGACGTCAACAGTGTGTAACATTTTACTTTTTTTTTAATAGGACAATGTTCCTCTCCAATAATTTTTAGATTAGTTACAATAAGCTTACGCTGCAAGAGAATTCGCTTGTATTTTTCAATATGTGGTCTGTTGTCGGTTTGAAGGCCTTCCATAACATCGGCAACGTAGTGCAACTCCACCGATGGCTGTCTGGAGTAGGGTGGAGATAGCAATGTGAAAGTTGCGAGCTGTCGAAGACGATCTTCATATTCCTAATGCGATTAGGACATCGTATACTCTTGACGACGTTTAGCACCTGTGCAGTCAGTCACCCAATTTCAGAATTCATTTTGAGTAATCCTGCTAAATTCACAAAATATTGTCTTTTTATATTGATGAGTAATATGGATAGTCGTCACGTTCATGTGTCGTCTACACCGCAAATTTAATGTTACTATCCTAGGAACTAACCTGCAATACGTTTTGTATTTCATAATCGGAACTATCTGCATTAACCGTCATCAGAGCAATGTCAGGGAACAGAATGCAGCAGTGCCTTGCTACCTACTTGAGGACCTGCTTGAGTCGTGTTCTAAGGAAAGGGTAGTTGCTGGTTCACATTATATTACACTAGCGAGAAGTACCGACTTTTCCTTTTCTCTGCAAACATCCAGAACTAAATTCAGTAACTAAATGCTAAGAATATATTTGCATTGTGCCAACTCAAAAATCAATAGATATGGATATAGATATAGATACAGATTTTTATATTTAAAGCCATTCTCGTTCTGCGTTGGAATAAACATCATTTATTATTTGCTTGTTCTTGTTACGATTGTTATTGTCATTCTCTCACCCGCAAGAGTTTTCGCATTCCTATTTGGTATCGATGCACATGAAGAGTGGCTATGAAAGAAGGGAATACTGAATGTTACGTCATGCAGAATACACTCATTTACTTCGGCTCCTCGTGATCTACACTACAGGAGAAGTGAGATACATAAAGTTGACAGTGTGAGGACAGACCTGGTAGCACAACTGTGCAACTACACAGTGTTACCAGATAAAATGGTGCTGCGGAATCGAAAAAATAGTACGGACTTTGCCACAGTAGCAGACAGCTGGTAATTTAGGACCATGACCGTGGATTACACTTTGGTCAGTGCTGGTCAGTGCTGGTTAGAGTGCTGCAACTGTAAATGGAAGGCTTTGTTTGATAGTCTTATGCTGATGCTGTCTGAATAAATTATGCCATTTGATACAAAGCGGTTTAGTTTTGAGACCTAACCCACGAGGGGGGAAGGCACAGTGGTCTGATTCAGGAATTCCAAGCAATAAAACACAAAAAACAACCCAGGAAGGGAGACATGTATTTGGAATCTGTTCATCGTTACGGGGTCAAACAAGAGGGTAACATTACTGAAACAATGATCGGGCTACTTAGTATATAATAGAGCATACAGATTTCAAGGAGGAAACGTATGAAGACGCAGACTTCCTCGTTATCAATATGTGCGGCATATCTTTCGTGTTAACGAAAGTAAATTCCCGCTTTACCTCTTCTTACGTGTCAAATGAAATGAATGCCATGAGGAATAGAATATTTGTTGACTGCGTCTCTTCTTGCTTCCATCCTTACCAACATATTTCTTCATTCTCGTGGTAATCATGACATTCTATGTGTATGCTGCAAAAGATTGCAAGTGGACAAATTCGACATCGAGGTGCAAAGCGTTATATTCAATTCGAATAAGCTTCCGGTGTATTTTTACTTCGTTTGTATTTTTAGATGATTATGAACGTTACGGAAAATTATTTCACATGCTTTATGTTGAATGAGAAACATTGAATGATCCGTTTTGCTTTCCCTACGTTGAAATGATATAATGTCGGCGTCAACAGCCTTCTTCCACGCCGGAAGCTGAAACTTGTATGATTCTGGATTAATGATAATTGAATGTCTCATACGTATACATAGCCCACAAGGCGACGTCAGAAACCATCAGGGGAGAACGCCGCATAAAAACCAAACGTGCGCGCGCGTCTCCACTCCGAAGGACCGTATCGGAGAATCACGGCCAGCATTTCGCTGAAGAGCTGCCTCGTCAGAGAGCCTAGAAATGGCAGCGTCGTAGCAAGTATTTGTCAACACTCTGATAGTGCATTTACTTCCGGGTGTAGGCCGGCGTTACCTCGCTAAATTCACTTGACATTCGTTTTCCACATCGAAGACTCGTACGATATAATCCACTGCAAGATGACACAATTAGAAAGTATATTTAATTTCTGGACTCCAAGAACGGCGTTCTTCACATAAGTAACACCTGTTTGTGTGTGCATTCGGGAGGAGGACGGTGCAATCCCGCGCCCGGCCATCCTGATTTAGGTTTTCAATGATTTCCCTAAATTGCTTCAGGCAAATGCCGGGATGGTTCCTTAGGAAGGGCACGGCCGATTTCCTTCCCCATCCTTCCCTAATCCGAGCTTGTGCTCCGTCTCTAATGACATCGTTGTCGATGGGACGTTAAAACAGTAATCTCCACCTCCTCTGTTCGTGTGTTTAAGGTTGCGTTTTGAGCCTCACGCAACATCGCAGTGACTATATTCCGCCTCTGGCAGCCAGTGTGTCGTTAGCTCAGAGGTTCCCTTGTGCGTTGCAGTGCTTGTACTATAAGACATAGCAGTTCGAATCACGGTTGAAGCCGCTGACTACAACCTTTTATTTTCCATTTTAATTAATGGAGTTGCAAACTGCTACTAAAAATTTCTTATGCGAAATCTGAAGAATGCCTTTAAACATCAATCTTCGTCCGATTTCGACTTAGTAAATTAAGTTAATATCATGGATTTCTGCTTTGCAAATTCCAAGGTGCTTCACTGTAAAATAGACCCTGAAAAGATTCAAACCGACTGTCAACGATATAAATTTGAGCTTTGTTCGTCATATAGGTCTAACATGTCAGAAGGTTGTTTATGAAGTGCACATGTTCATTAATATAGTTCCCTTCTTCTAAATTTTTGCAATAGCATTTAACTGTAGACGTTTTCTAACACCGGCGTTAGCAATTCCTTTCCGTTCTCTGAAACCTTCAAAACGACAAATTTTTCTGGTTTAAATCTGATGACCTTAACTATCACTTCCGATCAACAATAAATACTTCATGAACTCCAAATGTGCAGTGTTCCTGCACTGCTACAGAGCATGCATTGCAAGGTATTCACACAGTTTATCGCATAGACTTACCATAAGGAATGAAACAAGAACTGTAATACACTTTACACCACAGACGCTCACTCTGGCTTGACGAAAACATCCAAACATTGACCAAAAGTTGCACAAATAATTGAGTTTGAAAGGAAAAGAAACGAGGTATGAAGCATTTATAAATTCATCGAATGTAGTGAGGTGGTTTCATTTCGTCCCAGTCTATAAAATTAATTTCGGGCCATACTCAGCTCTTGCCGATTAATGTAATATAATACCCGCCTACTAATCAGGGCGTCTGTCTCCGTTGCTTTTGAGCGTGAATGGAAATTGTAGAAATTTTCTGTGGAGCAACTTTTAATAATAAAACGTTTTAAATCATCAAAAGCGATGAGCGGTAGCAGGCGCTTTCGATAAAGAACGGGGGTGTGCAGCGCCGCTGCTGTCGCCACGGCCGCTGCCAGTAGCCAGCAAATGGATCCCGGAGCTTTGCCGCATACGGCGTCCAGAGGAGGACAGTCTGCAGGAAATCTGCCACAAAATCGTTACTGGACAAAATTTTGATATCGGTGTGTCACAAAGCGAAATAGATTGAATCTGCGCTACCATTACATTCACGTCTTCAGCATTCAGACAGAAGAGGCTATAAAAATATTTTATGCCAGCTGCTCTCGATCCACTGACATTATGAACAGAAACAACGCACGCTACCGCTAGACCACAGGCGTAATCAGCCTAGAATTTCTCTATCATGGGGCAAGTTTTCCTCCAGGAAGTGCCGCAGTCTACAGTGTTGCCAGATTGTGCAGATAACCGGACTTAGAGAATTAGCGAGTTGGCCAGTTTTTTTGTCCCATGTCGCGATCGGCGCGGACTTAGCCTCTGAAGTGGCCGGCCGCCGGTCAAGTTTTATGTCAAAGAGTGTACATAATCTATTCACGGGGGTGAGGTGGGGATTGTTGAGAGGGGGGGGGGGATGTGACGCTAAACAACGCATTGCTTTTTATAGTCTAAGAAGACACTTGCCTCACTCACAAGTAGATCATGTTACTCACTCCACTGAAGTTGTGGCGCCATTGCATAAGACAGCCATCATAAAAAAAGTAAATACTTACAACTCAATGAACGCAAGTTATCTTTTAAAAGTAAAGAGAAAATATTATATTTATATTTGCAAGTCAATAACTAGTTGGTCCACCTCTGGGCCTTACGCAAGCAGTTATTCGTCTTGGCATTGATTGACAGGATTGCTGGATGTCCTCCTGAGGGATACCGTGCCAAATTCTGTCCCAACTGGCGCGTTAGATCGTCAAGGTACTGAACTGGTTGGGATCCTGCCCATAATACTTCAAATGTTCTCAGCTGGGGAGCAAACCGCAAATGTTCTCAGTTGGGGAGCAAACCGGTGACCTTGCTGCCCAAGGTGGGGTTTGGCGAGCGTGGAGACAAGCAGTAGACACACTCGCCGTGTACGGGCGGACATTATCTTGCTGAAATGTAATCACAGGATGGCTTGCTATGAAGGACAACAAAGCAGGGCGTAGAATACCACCGACGCACTGCTGTGCTGTAACGGTGCCTCGGACGATAACACCACAGGGTGCCTGCTATGAAAAAGATGGCACCCCACATCGTTACTCCTCGTTGTCCGTATGTCGTGAGATAGTCAAACTGGTATCCCACCACCGTCTAGGGCGTCTCCAGACACATCTTCGCTGGCCATCGGGGCTTAATTCGAAGCGGAACTCATCACTGAAGAAAATTCTACTCCAGTCAATGAGATTCCAGGCAAATTACGTGTCTGGGGGCGCCCAGGACAGCGGTGGGATACCAACCTGACTGTTGCCCGCCACAGGGCCCGACAACCAGGAGTGAATGTCTGGGGTGCCATTTCTTTTAGTTGCAGGACCACTTTGGTTGTCATCCGCGGCTTCCTTACAACTCAGCAGTGCGTCGACGGTATTCTACGCCACGTTTTGTTGCCCTTCATTGCAAGCCATCCTGTGCTTACATTTCAGCAAGATAATGCAATCCCAAACAGGGAGTGTTTCTACAGCTTGTCTTCGTGCCTGCCAAACCCTATATTGGACAGCTAGGTCGCCAATTCCCTGATCAATTGAGAACGTTGGGAGCATTATGAGCAGGGCCCTCCAACTAAGGATTCTGAGCTCTTTCTCTCAAATATGGTTCAAATGGCTCTGAGCACTATGGGACTTAAAATCTGAGTTCATCAGTCCCCTAGAACTTAGAACTACTTAAACCTAACTAACTTAAGGACATCACACACATCCATGCCCGAGGCAGGATTCGAGTCTGCGACCATAACGGTCGCGCGGTTCCAGACTGAAGCGCCTAGAACCGCTCGGCCACAGTGACCGGCCTCTCTCGAATAAATCGTCTAATTTTTCTGACACTGTACATTTACATCATATCCGCCGATTTTCGCCGTCCTATTCGGATAATTCCTTCGCCGTGCGTCGCTCTTTTCTTTTTCTTAGTTGTGTGTTTTACCTATTATCATTTTTAGTAGTCTATCTGCTGCATGTGTCTGCATAATACGCCTTTATCTGCCTGTAGTCCTTGGAAACGGACAACTTAAAATGAAAAATAAAATTATCGAACCTCAGTTTCCATCATTTAGCGCTGACTATTCGTAATTACCAAATATTAACATGATCCTTGATTTCAACACGATTTTTGCACAGAGTGTCAAAAAATTATAATCAACAGATGAACACTAGTGGTTGTTTTATACAGGGTGTATACGCGGTCAACAATAAAATTCCCGAATTTTTCCCGGTTAAAAATACCCCTTTTTTGGTTGAAAATGTACTTTTTCCGAGTAAACATGCACTATACCCCGTGTGAAAGTACATTTCTTCCGTGTTAAGTGAAATTATACTTTCCGTCGGAGCTGTAAAACTATCAACCTTTGAATGGCAAGGGTTTTATCCACAGGCGTTGAGCTTTCCGGCACTCCTAGCAAAAACAAAACATATTTTGTAACGACTTCTAATGCGTGGCAACATGTACCTGCAACATGTACATGCAAGAAAGGCTAAGTTTTCACACATTACATTGGTCTCAAATTTTTTTCTAGAGTGTGGTTAGGGCAGTACCCGAAGAGCACAGATCAATTTGTAGCAGCTGAATATTTCTGACAGGCACGATTGTAAATTTTACTGCAGTGTACCGAGCATTTCATGGGTTACTCGGTTGAATGCATATTTCGTCAAGTGCTTCAACTTTTCCATAGAAAAGCCGATTAGGTGTCAAATTGCTCAAGAACTCACCTTGCACTTTTTTTTTTTTAAGGATACTTATAGTTTCTGCCATAGTTATTGCGTAATTTGTAATCTATGAAAGAACTGAAATAATCATCGTACATTCTCACACGTAACATAATTCGTCTTGCGTAAAAGGAAATTTACTAAGTAACAACGCTTCTCAAACCACAATTCGCAATATTTTCCCACGACCTGTTACAAAACGAAACAGTTGTGACAACACGCTCATCTAAAGCATTTTGCTGTTACGAAATATTGCATAGTCTTCGTCTTAAAGGCATTGACACAGTTCGCTGTCGACAGGCGAATGCATGTGCACTGTTTGTTGTTGTAAATAGCGTATTTTCTTTGCGACTAAAGTTTTATTTTGATGTTATTCTCGCGTTTATGTTTTATTGCTGCAGTATTATTCTGCAGTAGCGGCTAAAATCAAATTCTTTTACAGAAATCTAAGTCAAAACTAAAATAGTGAAAAATTGCCAGCTATTTCCCGGTTTTGTCCCGGATGAAAAAATTCCTGGTTTTTCTAGGATTTCCCAGTTGTCCCGGGGCGTGAACACCCTGTTGTAGCTTTCAAAACCTTGCAAATTTTTGAGGAAAGCAGAGAACGGTGGACGGATTGTTCTCTTTTATTTACCTATTTTAACTGATATTTTGATTGTACGTATCTTGAAACGTATAATGTAAAAAAAAAAAAAGTCTGACGGATTATCAGAATATTTCAGTCTTGGCTCGATATCTACGTGTATTATTGAGAATAACAGCAATAAAGATCCGAAACTAGGACATTTAAGAAACTGGTTATTTTTTGGGGTTTCAATAGATTAATCTGGAGATAAAACAAAACCGGTATAACCGAAAACCGGTTATTTCAGCGACAACTGCATCCCTAGCTGCCACCCATTTACTAGTCTAAGGAACATATAAACCTGGAGGGCCAATATTCCAGCCAACTGCCCGACTGCATAGCGTGAGGTCTTAAAGCACAGACCTTTTAATATGAGCTCTTTTAATGTGGATTCAGTTCGATTATTCATCGCGATCCGACACTTAATCCTCTTGGCTCGACTATTATTGAAGTTGCATAGGATACTCGAGGTCAGAGTGCCGATCTGCACTTCGTGAATAATTCGTTTTCTGTCTCTACTGAACGTTCTCTCGACTCCACTGGCAAGATGTGCAGAGAACTCAGCAGAAAGAGAGAACAAAATACGCCTGTGTACTTAAGGATGCCAATGTGGAGACCTGGGGAACTTTCTCCGTTTTCACTGCGTGACCGCGGATTGCGTCATCGTCAGCAGCTGATGAGACTGTGAAAACAAAACGCTTCCTACACTTCAGTGAAGCAAAATAACATCGCTTTCACATATTCAGAAATAAATAATTTAACTCTAATTATGCTCCACGACCGAATACAAATCATGTTAATTCCATATGTGTCGTTAAAGATTATTCGCAAGTGGGCAGACAATTACGTGTTTGTGCTAGTTTCAGTGACATTCGGTTTAGTTTGCTGTCTTGTAGCCGTTTCTCATTAAAAACGACGCTTACCGCTCAGTATATTTGTAAAACTGCTTCAATAGAAACCAAAATTACTGAAGCGTTTCTCTCGTACTGAAGAAGGGAAAGTTAACAACCAGTACGGAGAACCAGTTGCCGACGCGAAAGACACCGCGACAGTGCAAACTCAAAAGTTTGATATGTGCTCTTTGTGACATATTTCTTTTCTTGCACGCATTAAAGAAAAATATTTCACTACAATGTCGATTGCGGATTGCCAAACACATACTACTTTTACATTGTGTTACACATTAGTGTACCCCTCCAAATCAGCAATGACGTAATAACAGTTACATATGAACTAACAGTAACTGCGCAACTGTTGAAATAATTCTTTGTACTCAAAGACAAAAAACGTATTTGAAAATACTGTTCAACAGTAAAAGCAGTAAAAAAAATTGAAATGCTGATGTCTATTACTTAAATTTTACTGTTCTATTACTCTCAATTATTGCAAACTATAAGATTGCTTAGATTTCCCCACCTCCCCCAACTGTAGCAAGTATAATTATATAGTAAAATCGTATACTGAATGAGTGCACATGCGAGCGCTATATTGCTTAACTTGCTTCGGTAAGGTAGCGTGGTGCAACACACTTCTTATTTGAGACGAACTAAACAAAGAGTGCGCGGTACCGATATAGCAAGACTGCCCAGACGAGTATCATATGACACATACTGTCCAATCACATTAATGTGATCATCGCCGATGTTCGACATCAACGTGCAATAACTACTCTCAGACGGCAGACGGCGGCAGCAGTGAAGGGTATATAAAGCATGTCGGGGCACGCAGAAAACAGTGCAGTCGTTCTCGCAATGCAGAAACGGAGCGATTTCTCTGACGTCCAAATGGGCATTAACATTGGCTTTTGGGCCAAGCGTGGAAGGATTTCCGAAATGGCTAAGTTTGTAAAACGTTCGCATGCCGCATTCCATACATGTCAGAGGGAAGGAGGGGGGGGGAGGGGGTAGGGGTAATTAACGGCTGCGAAGATGTGTACGGGCAAATGGAAGTGCAACAGTTAAGCAACTCCGTCCAGAGGATTCGAAATGTCTCCTCAACGACCTTTCAGCGAATGTTGCTGCGTATGGGCCTCCGCAGCAGGGGCCTGATTTCTTCACACAAGCTTACTGCGGTTCGTCGGCGACGAAGACTGAATTTGCACGCCACAATCGCAACTGACGTCCACTGAGTGGCGACAGGTCGCGTCTTCTCCTTGGAACAGGTGGCCGTCTACATGTACGGCATGAAAAGCCTGGAAGCAAACACCCAGCAACGAGGAGGGAGCGTTATGAACTGAGGAATGTTTTCGTGGCATTCCCTGGGTGATGTCATTCTGGAAGGCACGAAGGATCAACACAAATCTGTATCTATCCTTGGGGAACCATGTCCGTCCCTACGTGCAGTTTGTTTTTCCTCGGCACGATGGCATCTACCAGCAGGTCAATGCAACGTGTCACACAGCTCGCTGTGTACGTGCGTAGTTCGAAAAGCACCAGGAAAAGTTTGCCGTACTCCCCTGACCACAAATTCTCCGGAGTTAAACACAATCATCGAGACTCTGCGGGACCACTTCGACCGTGTCTTCGCGCAATGGATGCTCAACTAAGAAACCTAGCACAGCTGGCCTCGGCGCAGGAGTCGGCATCGTTCTACGTGACTGTCGGTACCTTCCACAACCTCACTGGCTCTCTTCCTGCACGTCTCGCTGCAGTCTGCACTGGAGAAGGTGGTTATTCAGACTTCTGACAGGTGATGACAATGTGACTGGACAGTATTTCTCCTACAGTTCGTGGAATGTACGAAAACATTTGGGCTAAACTGTGTCGCTTTCCGCACGTGCATACGAAGTAGACCATTCTGTTTCCTGCTCCACTCAGATATCCTCAAACGTTTGCATTTTGTAGTTTCTATTTTACAGTGAGACCGTAAGGCATTCTCGTCCCGCTAGTGACTGCGACCTGGCCACATACTTTCCGCATTCTGTTTATTCTGTTTCACCGAGTCACATGCTAGAAATAGAAAACGCAGCCCTGCAAGCATAGCTGTGTGGATTTGCTACTGAGAATGCAGCACAGGAAAACATTACATTCACTTAATAATAATAATAATAATAATAACTTTCGCACTTTTATCGTTTTAAATAACGACAGTACTTGGAATAAGTGCAGTCTTCGGATAGTGGTAGTTACGAGAACGAAAAGAAAACATCTTTAAAAATGAACCGAACGACGTGAAATGGTTATGACTTTTTGATACACCCTTGTATATACATTTCCTTGTGTTTAAACATGTGTTTTGCATTCGGAATGTTAGTTCTGCTGTCTATGACGAGCAGAGATCAGGGATTGTCAGAAGGGCCGCATAATCTATAACTTTATATCGGCAAACATTTTCAATTACAATGAGCACGTTAGGCCGTAGTAGCAATGGGTAAATCACGATTTAGCGCGACAATGACACACATGTTTGTCGTTTCGGAAAGTATAATCGTTTAAAATAGTCAACTTGTACGAGGGGCAGAGATAATGGACAACCGCAGTGGCCACGTTTATTATCTTTTACAGCGCTGTGTACAAATTATCCAGTTGATAAGTACTTTACAACAAATAGATTGGTATTTGCAGTAAGGTGATATGAAAAAGCCGTGTCTTATTCGCGATTAATAAGTTAGCTTCGTAACTACAGGTATGAAGAAGCTGGGCATCTATGATGCCTTATTGCCTATGATAGTCGGAAGTCTCTTATGTTAAAATTTTCCACAAATAGTAAGTTTTATCGCAAAATCGGCATGCAATGCGAGAAGCAGTTTAAAAAGCGTTTCTAACGATACCTCATTCATTCCTATAAATATCAGTATGTGTTGAGGAAATTGAATGTTTACTTGAAGAATAATATATATGATGATAAAACAGCAGATTCACTTGATGCTGCTCCGAAGACCTTTCGATCATTAACGCTGGAGTCATAACCTCAGAATAACCTACATAATATAATTACAACTTGTGAACTTGAAAATATGCTAAGAACTAGGGAAGGTAATTGGTGAAAACTGAAAAACATATAAAGAGATACCGCCCCTGCTTCAGATAGGTTTTACGTAACAAGCGATACCTGAAGAAAGTGGCGCTCCTTGTTGATACAAGACCAAAAGGTAGGCTTTAAAATGGTTTTTTGTCACCTAAACTACGAGCTGTGAATAAACCTGATAAGTGATTGAATGAGTGAATAAATGTATGGGAAAGGGGACAGGCGATATTCACGCTCAGCAAAGAATTACAAAGAAAGGCGCTATGAATGAGCGAGTATTATAAATGATTTACTTCTTCTACGAAACTATTAGTTTATAGTCGCACATTATGTGATCAGAAGTATCTGTACATCCACATTAAATCGGAACTGACCACGAGATGTCACGAGACGCGGACCCGTCGGTATAAAAGGAGATGGGGAGTATTGTTTGATGAGTAAAGAAGCAGTAGCAGCAGAGTGGGTCGGTTGGTTAGTTACATGTTCCGTAGGTCATTTGGGCGATTCTTTTATCGAAGTGATGTGGTACGAGTCAGTTCAAAGTACATGTATACATAACCTGTGTTAACATTAATGAACACATTATTTTATTCTTACTCATACCCAGTGACTTCGGACATTGACTAGTTGGGGTTGATTTAGAGGAAGAGACGAAACAGCGCTGTCATCGTTCTCATCGGATTAGAGATGGCCGTGCCCTGTCAGAGCTCTCCCGGCATTTGTCTAAATCGATTTAGGGAAATCACGGGAAACCTAAATCAGGATGGCCGGACGCGGGATTGAGCCGTCGTCCTCCCGAATGCGAGTCCAGCCATGGACTAGTCATTGTATGTCACGTGAGTAACAAAATCGTAGAGAAGATTTCAACGCTTCTAAAGTTGTCGAAGTCGACTGTTGGTGATGTGGGTGTGAGGTGGAAACGCTAGAGAACAACCACAGCTAAACGAAGACCACACAGACGTCATGTACTGACGGACAGTGACAGTCGATCACTGCGGAGGGTGGTTGTTAAAAAGTTTTGTTGGTGACAAAGCGCTACCAGCAATTCAGCTAGCTCAATTATTGTGCACAGAGAGTTAAGAAGATAGACAAGGGTCGAGCAGCTCCTCACACGCCACTAATTTCAGTGGTCAGTGCTAAGCGACGCTTGTATTGGTGTAAAGAGCGACGCCACTGGACTGTGGATGATTGAAAACTAATAATTCGGTGTAATGAACCACGCTTTACCGTGAGAGAACTCGTTGGAAGGGTTTAGGTTTGGCGAATGCCTGGAGAACGTTACCTGCCACCCTGTGTTGTACCAACAGTAAAATACGGAAGAGGTGTAATTTTCGTGCTTGGGATGTGGTCTCCTTATTGCTCTTAAGAAAACGCTAAATGCGGAAAGGTATGAACGCATTTTACAGTGTTGTGTTTAGCGTAGAGTATAGGCTGGCTGACTGTCCCAACGTGACAGCTCATTTGTCATAAAGCAGCACCTGTGAGGGAATGGTTTGTGCACGATAGCGTTCCTGAAATGGTCTGACCTCCCAGAGTCGCGACCCGAACCAAACTGAACACCATTGGGATGAGTTAGAACGTCAGTTTCACTCCAGACACCCGCGTCCAACATCACCACACTCTCTGGTTTTGGTTGTTTAGGATTTTCAGATACCTCACTGAAAGAGTGTCCAACAGATGTCAAGCAATCATAAAGGCGGAAAAGGTGCACGTACCCCATATTAACGGTCTTTAATAGATGGTCCGGATACTTATCAGATCGCGTTTGTATCAGTAAAGGCGATGTTTCACTTCGACAAAATTTAATTTCTAACGTCTGCTGTCACATAGAAGCGCAAGCAGTGATTCAGGGTGAAAGGTATCGCAAGTGAGAAGCATTCAAAAATCTCATTCGGTGACTGATTATATGTTTTCCCGGTTACTGTAGCAATATATACGTCTACGAAATGCAATCATCCCAAGACGGAACCAATCGTCTGAGTCCTGAGACAGTACTTGGCTCCCTCACAAGACTACCTGTAAATTTGAGAACCATTTGTTTTGCTTTGTGTGTTTCGTCGTAGCTCACGATTTTCATAACTTCCGCAGGTAAAGCTCTGACCGTCTGAGCTATCAAGGCACTATTCTTGGAAAAAAGCACTCCTGCCTTCTTTGCTAGAATAGCAATCCTTGAAGGAAGGGTATTCCGCAGCAACAGAAAACTTGAAGCTGTTACGACGACTCAGTCAATCAGAACAGCACTGTCCTTCGAAAGCTAAGGTCTCGGGTCGGGCCGCGGACCATCACACAGCTTTAATCTACCTAGCAGTTTCGATAAAGAGCACACTTCTCTGCAGGTGGAGGAATAACTCTGGAAGTGTACACACTTGCCAAACAAAACAATATTTGAGGAAAAGAGCAGGCCGTAGTTTTATTTATAGATCCACGTAAGCGAATTCTCTATTGACTCTGGGCTCACAGAAGAAACGTGAAACAATGAGGGGACCAGGATTCCAAACACGCACATTGCACCACCAAGTTAAGCTTTCTGCGACTGCGCTAGAGAATTTTCCACGACAGTAGAGGCTAACTGGTATACCCGAGAGAAATCGAGATTTTAATTAGTACTACTACTGAGTAATATTAATCAGGACGGTCAGCAGAGCACATGGAGGAATGGAAAAGAGTCATTACAGTTGGAGCCAATGCTGTGCAAGAGGATCTCAGTTTCTAATTGATGTTCGATACAGAATCCGCGAAAAATTTGAATGATGCTGAAGTGTTCTACATGCATGATTTGTAAGTAACAGGGAACACGTCTCTAATTCAACTGCATCAATGCATTTGCAGCTAGAAAACTGTTTCGGGCACAAGAAAAACGACATATTTCTCATATTTAAACACAACAATTTGGAAATTAATTTGCTTTGAAAATTCCACGTGCGATTGAGTAGAATCAAAACATGACAGGAAGAAAATGCTATTTGCTAGGAAAACGAGTGAGAAAATTACAATATAGCAATTTACAGCAAAGAAAACGCCAAGAAGTTAGCAAAAGTATTAAGAAATACGGAGAAAAATTATGCAGAATTCTTCACAGTGACAAAATGCTGTCACCAACCGCGAAATATTCATGAGCTAATTCTTGCCGGTGCCTCCCACCGTACTGTCACGCCTGTGCCTGCGTTGGGGTACCGTGGCTGTTCTGAAGCGATCCTCAGCGTGAAGGAGAGGGGATGGAGGGGAGGGGAGGAGAGCATGAGAAACAACCAATATATGCTTCGAGCAAAGAACACAAATGATGCACTTTATGGAAGGCACATATGTAACTACGTTTTAAAACTACACTCCTGGAAATTGAAATAAGAACACCGTGAATTCATTGTTCCAGGAAGGGGAAACTTTATTGACACGTTCCTGGGGTCAGATACATCACATGATCACACTGACAGAACCACAGGCACATAGACACAGGCAACAGAGCATGCACAATGTCGGCACTAGTACAGTGTATATCCACCTTTCGCAGCAATGCAGGCTGCTATTCTCCCATGGAGACGATCGTAGAGATGCTGGATGTAGTCCTGTGGGACGGCTTGCCATGCCATTTCCACCTGGCGCCTCAGTTGGACCACCGTTCGTGCTGGACGTGCAGACCGCGTGAGACGACGCTTCATCCAGTCCCAAACATGCTCAATGGGGGACAGATCCGGAGATCTTGCTGGCCAGGGTAGTTGACTTACACCTTCTAGAGCACGTTGGGTGGCACGGGATACATGCGGACGTGCTTTGTCCTGTTGGAACAGCAAGTTCCCTTGCCGGTCTAGGAATGGTAGAACGATGGGTTCGATGACGGTTTGGATGTACCGTGCACTATTCAGTGTCCCCTCGACGATCACCAGTGGTGTACGGCCAGTGTAGGAGATCGCTCCCCACACCATGATGCCGGGTGTTGGCCCTGTGTGCCTCGGTCGTATGCAGTCCTGATTGTGGCGCTCACCTGCACGGCACCAAACACGCATACGACCATCATTGGCACCAAGGCAGAAGCGACTCTCATCGCTGAAGACGACACGTCTCCAATCGTTCCTCCATTCACGCCTGTCGCGACACCACTGGGGGCGGGCTGCACGATGTTGGGGCGTGAGCGGAAGACGGCCTAACGGTGTGCGGGACCGTAGCCCAGCTTCATGGAGACGGTTGCGAATGGTCCTCGCCGATACCCCAGGAGCAACAGTGTCCCTAATTTGCTGGGAAGTGGCGGTGCGGTCCCCTACGGCACTGCGTAGGATCCTACGGTCTTGGCGTGCATCCGTGCGTCGCTGCGGTCCGGTCCCAGGTCGACGGGCACGTGCACCTTCCGCCGACCACTGGCGACAACATCGATGTACTGTGGAGACCTCACGCCCCACGTGTTGAGCAATTCGGCGGTACGTCCACCCGGCCTCCCGCATGCCCACTATACGCCCTCGCTCAAAGTCCGTCAACTGCACATACGGTTCACGTCCACACTGTCGCGGCATGCTACCAGTGTTAAAGACTGCGATGGAGCTCCGTATGCCACGGCAAACTGGCTGACACTGACGGCGGCGGTGCACAAATGCTGCGCAGCTAGCGCCATTCGACGGCCAACACCGCGGTTCCTGGTGTGTCCGCTGTGCCGTGCGTGTGATCATTGCTTGTACAGCCCTCTCGCAGTGTCCGGAGCAAGTATGGTGGGTCTGACACACCGGTGTCAATGTGTTCTTTTTTCCATTTCCAGGAGTGTGTTTCAAATCCACATCCATTCAAACAGTCGCGCAGGTGCCGCCTGCATGAGAAGGGCTTTTACGCTTTACCTGATGATATCGAACATGGGACAGGTATTTTGTTTATAGTAGTAAGATCAGCTGCAACAGGGAAACGTTACGCTTATACCAAGCAGCTGCAAGTAAAACCCCTGTTTTACAAGATCGACTTCTTTTCTCTACTGAACACTGGCGGCAAGTTAGTCTACTACTGCTTCCTGTAACGAAACTCGACTGTCGCTGGTGATCGTTTTCCTGTACACAAAGGCGCCAAAATTTCATGTGTTGTGAGTTGTATCTGCTGCGCAGTTTGGGACCTGAATAGTGAAAATTGAGGTTATGAGGGACAAGTACCTCTTACATAAGTTTGACTATAGTAACAGCATTAAGGAACTAGCAAAGATAGTGGGGTCTATTAATAACTAAATCAAAATTCATAGTGGGTTTCCTTGCTGAAGGATGAATATTAATTTCTCCACACAGCTGAGAACTTAAAGAACAAAATCTCGTTCAAACATTTGAAATCAACGTTTATTTGCTTTACAAAATAAATACAAACACACAAAACATTATTTAGAAGGTACCCTTTTATTTTATCCTTTGGATATTACTTTTTTCTAAGTGCTAAATAACATAAAATGTTAGTTTTCTCCTTCATGACTTTTGTGCCATTGAAATAATTTTCATCGAAACGTTTTTTGTGTATCTACATTCTTATTTATACACAACGAAGACTTTGGCACAAAGCCGAGTGGTGTGTCTGAAATCAGAGGCTCAGACTGTTCTACGACCATATAGGCTGCAGAATCCTAGACTTGCGCCACAGAGTGGTGAGTTTTGGTCAGGGGTCCACTGCATTCAGAAAACGCCTTCACAGGCAGTGGGGCTCTGTGGAGGCGACTGGGCAGTTCCTTTTTCTATTTGAGGGTCTCAGGAAACTACAGAGTGGGCATCAGTCTAAAAGTGTGTCGTAGCTGTGTATGAAAAGAACCAGAGCTCTAACAGCTAATAGAAAGCACACTAGCTCAAGTCGTTATGAATACTAAAGCTGTCTAAAGTTTGAGACAAGTTCATCTCAAATTTTTACAAAAGGCCTAGCGCGTTCAGAAAGGGCAGATTAGATGCAGTTGGAGGTGGAACGTTCTAATGCTGTCAGAAATAATTTATCTTGTAGTTAAATTGAAGTATATAGTTCCTGCGAGTTAATATTGACACAGGTTATACATGACAAGCGGAATAAATTAACAATAGTTTCCTTTTACCGACTGCTGCTAAGGTCGCAGTTTTGAATTCTGCCTCGGGCATGGATGGCTGTGAAGTCCTTAGGTTGGTTAGGTTTAAGCAGGTCTAAGTCTAGAGGACTGATGATCTCATATGTTAAGTCCCATGGTGCTTAGATCCATTTGAACCATTTTGAACCTTTTACCGACCCCCGACTCAGATGATGCAGTTGCTGAACAGTTCAAAGATAACTTGAGTCTCATTACAAATAGGTACCCCAGACATGCAATTATAGTTGCTGGTGGCTTCAATCTATCTACGATATGTTGACAAAAATATCAAAAATATATAGTTAAAGTTAGTAGTACGCGCGAAACGCCATACAAAAAAGTACTGTACATGTCTTCTCAGAAAATTATTTTGAACAATTAGTTCAGGAGCACACTCTAAGTGTAAATGGTTGCGAAAACATAATAGACCCCTTAGCAACAAATAATCCTGAACAAACAGAGAAAATTATGATGGATGCAGGGATTAGTGGCCACAAGGTCGTTGTATCAAGAGCGTAAACTGTAACATCCAAATATACCAATAATAAATGCAAAATATATATGTTTCAAAAAGCAGATAAAAATTAGTTTGATGCCTTCCTAAGAGACAGTCTCAACTGCTTCCGATGTGGCTACGTAAGCGTAACGTGGTTTAAATAGTATCGACGGCAATTGACAGACGTGTAACAAACAAATTAATAAGAGATGGTACTGATTCATCATGGTACACAGAACAGGACACAGCACTATTGTAGAAGAAACGAAAAAGGTATGACAAATTTAAAAGAGAGCAAAATCTCCCAGATAGGTAAAGTTTCACACACGCTCGAAATTTAGTGCGAACTTCAATGCGAGACGCTTTTAATACTTTCCACAACGAAACTCTGTCTTGAAATACGGCCGAAAACCCGAAGAAATGTAAAGTACACCTTCACTTCACGATTGAAGTGATGTTACCACAGACAATGCCACTAAAGCATAGTTACTAAATACGGTTCTCCGAAATTCTTTCACCAAAGTCGATGTGAATATTCCTGAATTCGAATCAAGAACAACTGCCAACCCGAGTAAGCGAAGCCGCTTAAGACACTTAAGAAAGGCAGGACCTCCGCTCCAGATTGTGTAAGAGTAAGGTTCCTTTAAAAGTACGCTGATACAATAGCTCCATACTTAGTAATCATACACTGCCCACCACACGAAGTTAGATGCCGCCTGGTCAAGCTGCGGGCACCCTAGCGAAAATATGAGCTGCAAATGGGGAAATCCATTGAGATTAGCGACTTTGACAAAGGGCATATTGTTATTACACACGGCCTGTGAACGATCATTTAGAAAACGGCGAAGCTGGTAGAATATCTACGGAAACAGGCAGGACAGTGGAACTACCACAAGGCGCTAAATGGTTGGATGTCCACGACTCTTCACAGAACGTGGGGTTCGGAGGCTTGTCTGCTCTATAAAGTAGGATTAATGGCGATCTGCGGCACCTCTGCCGAAAGACTACAATTCTGGTGCACGCATAAGTATTTCGGAGCACACCATTCGTGGTACCTTGTTGAACATGGATCTCCACCGCAGACCAGCCCTTTGTGTTCACATCTTAACCCAACGACATCGTCAAGTACGATTGCAGTGGGCACGGGACCATCGGGATTCGACTGTCGATCAATGGAAACTTGTCGGCTCCTCGGATGAATCACATTATGGCTACACTAGGTCGATGGTAGTCGGCTCGAAACGTGCAGTGCGCCACGGACGCGGGCTGGTGGGAACAGTATTATGCTGTGGGAGACATTCTCCTGCGCTTGCACAGGACCTGTGGTAGTAATCGACGACACGCTGACAGCTGCGAACCACCTGCATCCCTTCATGATTATGTCTTCCTCGTCAGCGATGTCGTCTTTCAGCATTATAACTGACCATCTCTAGGAGCCAGAATCATGCTACAGTGGTCTGTGGAGTATTATAGCGAACGGCAGTTAATGTCACGGCGACCAAATTCGCCAGATGTAAATCTCACGGAATCCATCTGAGTCGCTATCGGGCGCCATCACCGTGTACGCAAATCAGCGGCCCATTGTTTACGCGAATTACATGACCTGTGCGTATACATCAAAGGCCACATACCTCCACAAACCTACCAACCCACCGTCGAATCCCTTATAAGAAGAATCAGTGATGTATTTCGTTCCAAATCGGACAAATAAGCTGGTTGGTTGGTTGGTTGGTTTAAAAGGGAAGAAAGGGACCAAACTGCGAGGTCATCGATCCGTTGTTACCAGTAGAACAATTACCCAAGGGAAAGAAGAAAACAAAGACGACGTACGGCACAGTAACAGGAGAAAAGAAGAACCAGAAAAACGAGAAGGACAACAAACACTACAATGGACAAAACAGGACAAGAAAACCACAGAGAAATGCAAGAAACAGGGAGAAGAGATTAAAAACAAGAAAGCAGATTATCATGGCTGGCTGACCATGAGAATAAAAAAGGAGAAGCCGGCCATGCTGCAACACATTTAAACCTCCACCCTGAAAGTCCTAGGGTGGAGGACACAGAGGGACAAAGGACATGGGACATGTGCTAAAACTCAGATCAAATGATAAAACCCATCCTCATGAATAAAACGTAAAACTAAAGCTACTGGTGAGGCATTGTCGCCCAAAACGGAGGTAGGGTGCTGGGAAAATTAAAAGTCCGCCGCATAGCGGCAACAAGTGGGCAGTCTAGCAAGAGGTGGACGACTGTCATTTGGGAGCCACAGCGACACTGAGGTGGGTCCTCGCGACGGAGGAGGTAACCAAGTGAGAGACACGTATGCCCAATGCGGAGTCAACAAAGGACCACTGATTCCCTGCGAGAAGCCCGCAGGGTAGACTTCCACACAATCTCAGTCTGTTTAATGGCACTCAGCTTGTTGTGCGCACTGTTATGCCACCCCGTCTCCCAAAGTCGAAAAACCTTGCGGCGTAAGACAGAACGCAGGTCAGTTTCAGAGATGCCGTTCTCCAGGAGCGGTTTCCGCGTAGCCTGTTTGGCCACCCTGACAGTAAGTTCGTTGCCTGGGATTCCGACGTGTCCTGGGGTCCACACAAACACAGCTGAACGACGGGACTGTTCCAGGGCATGGATGAAATCCTGAATGGACGCTACCAAAGGATGGCGAGGGTAGCACTGGTCGATAGCTTGTAGGCTGCTCAGGGAGTCAGAACAGGAACGGATGTACTGAAGTGCACGAGATATAGCCACAAGTTCTGCAGTGAATACATTGCAGCCAGCGGGCAAGGAATGCTGTTCAATATGGCATCTATAGACATAGGCGGAGCCAACATTACCTTGAGCCATAAATGTAAACAATTTCATAGTTCCGGAACATGTCAAGAATGGAGAGGAAGTGACAGTGGAGAGCGGTGGGGTTAACGGAGTCAGGGTCATGCCGAGGTGTACACCACGGAGGTGAACGTGAATGGACCTCAAGTAGAGGTGGTAAAAGGAAGGACTCCAGTTCGGAGTACGCGAACCACAATTGTGGGCCGCCGATGCGGGAGATGAGATGCCGCGGGTGCGAAAAGGAGACGTTAATTCGGATGCTCCAGAGAACTACACTACTGGCCATATTTTATTGCTACACCAAGAAGAAATGCAGATGATAAACGGGTATTCGCTGGACAAAAATATTATACTAGACCTGACATGTGATTACATTTTCACGCAATTTGGGTGCATAGATCCTGAGAAATCAATACCCAGAACAACCACCTGTGGCCGTCATAATGGCCTTCATACGCCTGGGCTTTCAGTCAAACAGAGCTTGGATGACGTGTACAGGTACAGCTGCCCATGCAGCTTCAACACAATACCACAGTTCATCAATAGTAGTGACTGGCGTATTGTGACGAGCCAGTTGCTCTGCCACCATTGACCAGACGTTTCCAATTGGTGAGAGATCTGGAGAATGTGCTGGTCAGGGCAGCAGTCGAGCATTTTCTGTATCCAGAAAGGCCCGTACAGGACCTGCATCATGCGGTCGTGCATTATCCTGCTGAAATGTAGGGTTTCGCAGGGATCGAATGAAGGGTAGAGCCACGGGTAGTAGAACATCTGAAATGTAACGTCCACTATTCAAAGTGCCGTCAATGCGAACAAGAGGTGACAGGGACGTGTAAGCAATGGCACCCCATACCATCACGCCGGGTGATAAGCCAGTATGGCGAAGATGAATACACGCTTCCAATGTGCGTTCACCGCGATGTCGCCAAACACGGCTGCGGCCATCATGATGCTGTAAACAGAACCTGGATTCATCCGAAAAAATGACGTTTTGCCATTCGTGCACCCAGGTTCGTCGTTGAGTGCACCATCGCAGGCGCTCCTGTTTGTGATGCAGCGTCAGTGGTAACCGCAGCCAAGGTCTCCGAGCTGATAGTCCACGCTTCTGCAAACGTCTTCGGACTGTTCGTGCAGTTGGTTGGTATCTTGCAAACGTCCCCATCTGTTGACTCAGGGATGGAGACGTGGCTGCACAATCCGTTACAGCCATGCGGATAAGATGCCTATCATCTCGACTGGTAGTGATACGAGGGCGTTGGGATCCAGCACGGCGTTCCGTATTACCCCCCTGAACCCAGCGATTCCATATTCTGCTAACAGTCATTGGATCTCGACCAACGCGAGCAGAAGTGCCTCGATGCGATCAACCGCTATCGCGATAGGCTACAATCCGACCTTTATCAAAGTCGGAAACGTGATGGTACGCATTTCTCCTCCTTACACGAGGCATCACAACAACGTTTCACCAGGCAGAGCTGGTCAACTGCTGTTTGTGTATGAGAAATCGGTTGGAAACTTTCCTCATGTCAGCACGTTGTAGGTGTCGGCACCGGCGCCAACCTTGTGTGAATGCTCTGGAAAGCTAATCATTTGCATATCACAATATCCTCTTTCTGTCGGTTAAATTTCGCGTCTGTAGCACGTCATCTTCGTGGTGTAGGAATTTTAATGGCCAGTAGTGTACTAACGTGTGCAACGTAACTGGCGAGCAGTTGTGCACGCCTGACCTGCAATGGAGGGACTCCAGCCTCTGCAAGAACGCTGGTCATCGGACTCGTTCTAAAAGCTTCTGTCGCTAGGCGAACGCCACAGTGGTCCACTGGGTCGAGGAAACGCAACGCTGAGGGCGCCGTCGGACCGTAAACCAGACTCCCATTGTCAAGGCGGGATTGAAGAAGGGCTCTGTAGAGCTGCAGCAGCGTAAAGCGATCTGCACCCCTGTTGGTGTTGCTCCGGCAGCGGAGGGCACTGAGGTGCTGCCAGCACTTTTGCTTAAGCTGACGAAGGTAAAGCAGCCAAGTCAATCGGGCGTCGAAAACCAGTCCTAAGAATCGATGTCTCCACTACAGTGAGTGGATCGTCATTAGGATAACGTTCTGGTTCCGGATGAACGGTACGACGCCGACAGTGACAGCATCCAGACAAGCGGAGACCGACGGCCCTACAGGCTGCTGCTAGGCCGGTAATGGCCACTAAAAACAGACACACACTCAATACGGAGCCCTTTCTCCAGGACCTGACCATAATTTTGCAGGACAATGCTCAAGCACGTACAGTGCAAGCTGTTACTGATTTGTTTGACTGATGGTGCTGCTAAGGCTATACCATCTACTGCCCTCCCCTGACTTAATCCCTCGTGAGTTCAACTCGATTTCTAAATTGAAGGAAACACTTTGCGGCATTCGCTTCAGAATTGCTACAAATTCGTCGGGCAATAGACCGCGCCGCTCGAACTGTTAACACAACTGGCACTGCTGGTAATGTGTCATCCTCGAAGGCACCGGTGGCAGCCTGATATCCCTTGGACCCTGACGGACGCGCCGGACGAAATGAACTCCTCGTCGCTCCAAGTTGGCGCGCAGCTCGTGGTCAGACTGCAAAAGAAGGCCCCTGTGGAATATAATACCCTGGACCATATTTAAGCTCTTATGAGGCATGATGGTAACGGAAACATCCCCCAGCTTGTCACAAGCGGGTAATGCCCGTGACTGAGCAAAGGATGGCGTTTTTATCAAGACTGACCTTGATCGCATTTTGTAAAGCCCTCCGCCTCCCCAAACTTGTCCTCTAAATGCTCTACAAAAAAACCGAGGCTTCATCGAAACAAAGGAGTCCCATCAGCTCTCGTACATACGAGGTACCCGGGCGAATAAGGTTCGCTGCCATCCATAGCCTGGCATTCCTCCCATGGTGTGGTCAGGGAGAGGAACTATTTACGATCATACTTCCTTGCACTGTACTAAGACTTGGAACGCTTAGAGACTGCTGGCGTTTGATCACCAGCAAATGATGACGCGGTACGCTTCATCGCGCGTCATCCGCCCTGATGCCACCCACTCCGACCAGGGGCCCTCCCCACGGGCGCCACCCAGCTGCAGCAAAAACCACCTGGCAGGATAGCCATTGCCGGGAGTCCCAATGCCCCAAGGTGACGGGCATCTACTCCTTGGCATACGTGGGGAGTTAACGGCGCAGGCATCAGCAGAGTGATCCCTGCGTAGTCAGGGGGCTACGACCAGCAGGGTACATGGCGGCCCCACCACAACGGACTGGCTACCGTGCTGGATATCAGGTGCAAAGAATTCCATGGTTATTGTCAGCGCAGAAAACTACACTGCATAGTGGGTGGAGGAAAACGCACCTACGAAGGTGTCCTCGCCCAAGAGATGGAGGATGAGCGGGTCTACAATGCCACGACGAGAAAGTGGGCTAAAAATCTCAATGCACGATGGACACGATGCAACATGTAAGGCGCCCTTCCCCAATTGGCTCGCTCTTCGGGAAAATTTTGAAAAATGGAGGTCAAATCCTACAGCGGACCATCACATAAAGGCCGAAAGGTGTGAGACTCCGTTTAGTCGCCTCTTACGACAGGCAGAAATACTTCGGGCCTATTGCAATCCCCGGGCCCGCAGGGTGGTAAACACGTGGTCATAAAATGTAACAGCTCGCTCGTCGAGAGGTCCATACCTGAAGACTGGAAAGTTTCACGGGCCACACCAGTACTCAAGAAACTAAATACGAGTAATCCGCTGAATTACAGACCCATATCACCAATGTAGATTTGTAGTAGGATTCTGGAACATATACTGAGCTCGAACATCATGAAATAGCTCCAAGAAAGCGATCTACTGCCAGACAACTCAGCACAGATTCAGAAAATATCGTTCTTGTCCAACTCAACTAGCTCTTTATTCTCATGAAGCAATGAGTGCTATCGAGTGGTGATGAACTGATTCCATATATTTACATTTTCAGAAGGTTTTTGACACAGTTGCCAAGAAGTTACTTTTAATCAAACTGCGTGCCTATGGTGTATCGTGTAAGCTGTGCCACTGGATTCGTAGTTCCTGACAGAAACGTCACAGTCCTTAATAACTGAAGAGAAGTCATGGAGTAGGAAAGAATATCTGGCGTTCTCCAAGAAAGTATTGTAGGCCCTCTGCTGTTTCTGATTCACATAAACGATTTAGAAGACAACTTGAGCCACACTCTCAGATAGTTTGCAGATGATGCTGTAATTTAGCGTCTAGTAATGTCCTTAAGAATTCAAAACCAATTGCAAAACGATTTAGACAAGCTATATGTATGGTGCGAAAAGCTGAATGTAAATAATGAGAAGTGTGGAGTAATCCACATGAGAACCAAAAGGAATCCGCTAAATTTCGGTTACACGATAAAACACACAAATCTAAAGGCTATAAATTCAATTAATACACTCCTGGAAATTGAAATAAGAACACCGTGAATTCATTGTCCCAGGAAGGGGAAACTTTATTGACACATTCCTGGGGTCAGATACATCACATGATCACACTGACAGAACCACAGGCACATAGACACAGGCAACAGAGCATGCACAATGTCGGCACTAGTACAGTGTATATCCACCTTTCGCAGCAATGCGGGCTGCTATTCTCCCATGGAGACGATCGTAGAGATGCTGGATGTAGTCCTGTGGAACGGCTTGCCATGCCATTTCCACCTGGCGCCTCAGTTGGACCACCGTTCGTGCTGGACGTGCAGACCGCGTGAGACGACGCTTCATCCAGTCCCAAACATGCTCAATGGGGGACAGATCCGGAGATCTTGCTGGCCAGGGTAGTTGACTTACACCTTCTAGAGCACGTTGGGTGGCACGGGATACATGCGGACGTGCTTTGTCCTGTTGGAACAGCAAGTTCCCTTGCCGGTCTAGGAATGGTAGAACGATGGGTTCGATGACGGTTTGGATGTACCGTGCACTATTCAGTGTCCCCTCGACGATCACCAGTGGTGTACGGCCAGTGTAGGAGATCGCTCCCCACACCATGATGCCGGGTGTTGGCCCTGTGTGCCTCGGTCGTATGCAGTCCTGATTGTGGCGCTCACCTGCACGGCACCAAACACGCATACGACCATCATTGGCACCAAGGCAGAAGCGACTCTCATCGCTGAAGACGACACGTCTCCAATCGTTCCTCCATTCACGCCTGTCGCGACACCACTGGGGGCGGGCTGCACGATGTTGGGGCGTGAGCGGAAGACGGCCTAACGGTGTGCGGGACCGTAGCCCAGCTTCATGGAGACGGTTGCGAATGGTCCTCGCCGATACCCCAGGAGCAACAGTGTCCCTAATTTGCTGGGAAGTGGCGATGCGGTCCCCTACGGCACTGCGTAGGATCCTACGGTCTTGGCGTGCATCCGTGCGTCGCTGCGGTCCGGTCCCAGGTCGACGGGCACGTGCACCTTCCGCCGACCACTGGCGACAACATCGATGTACTGTGGAGACCTCACGCCCCACGTGTTGAGCAATTCGGCGGTACGTCCACCCGGCCTCCCGCATGCCCACTATACGCCCTCGCTCAAAGTCCGTCAACTGCACATACGGTTCACGTCCACGCTGTCGCGGCATGCTACCAGTGTTAAAGACTGCGATGGAGCTCCGTATGCCACGGCAAACTGGCTGACACTGACGGCGGCGGTGCACAAATGCTGCGCAGCTAGCGCCATTCGACGGCCAACACCGCGGTTCCTGGTGTGTCCGCTGTGCCGTGCGTGTGATCATTGCTTGTACAGCCCTCTCGCAGTGTCCGGAGCAAGTATGGTGGGTCTGACACACCGGTGTCAATGTGTTCTTTTTTCCATTTCCAGGAGTGTAGTTAAGGATTACAATTACGAATAACTTAAGTTGGAACGATCACACAGATAATATTGTGGGTAAGGCAAACCAGAGACTACAATTTATTGGCAGAACATTGAGAAAATGCAACAGGACTACTAAAAAGACTGCCTACACTGCGCTTGTATGGCCTCTTCTGAAGTCGTGCTGTGCGGTGTGGGACCAGCATCAGATAAGATCGACGGAGGACACCGAAAAAATTCGAGAAAAGGGCAGCTTGTTTTTTACTATCGCGGAATAAGGGAGAAAGCGCCGCGGGTGTGATACGTGAATTGGGGGCGGCAATCAATAAAACAAAGACTTTTTCGCTGTGGCAAGATGATCTCATGAAATTTCAGTCACGAAACTTTCTTCTCTGAATGCGAAAATATTTTGTTGGCGCCCACCGACATAGTGAGAAATGATATTATAGTAATATATGAGAAATCAGAGCTTGCTCGAAAAGACTGAAGCTTTAGTTTTCCCCGCGCTCTTTTTGGGTGTGTAAAGTTAGAGAAGTAGCTTGAATGTGATTCGACGAAACCTTTGTCAGTCACTTAATTGTGAACGCCTTGTTAACACGTAGACGTAGAAAACAAAAGAGCACAAAATTCATTACTACTCGTATAACTTGAGCGAGCCTAGCGATAATTGGTTTTAATGTCTGATATTAGCAGACGAAGCAACTGTCCCCTGTCTGCGCATGTGCAATATTCATTCAGCCTACTAAGGATTTTAGAATTCTACACTCGACACAATTAATTGCCAATGACGTCACTAACTCACTAACGACGCTTGTTGACAACCTTAGATGTGATGCGCACCAAGCAGGAATAGTCGCTCCTATGAAACAGACTTAATGCCCGGGTGGAGCCTCCAGCGACAGTGGCGCCGCGGTGCGACCAAGTGCCAGGGAGCTGTGGGTCGCCCTGCGCTACGCTACGCTATTCCTAGCGGCGAGCTGCACCTCGCCGGCAGTTGCCGTGGAAATAGGAGACGGGTTCGCGCGACGGACATGTACTGGGGAGGCCTTCACGTGCCGCCGGCTGATATCGCGAGCCGCTATTGGTCCTGGAGCGTGAAGCAGAGCACCTGAAATACTGCTACTATTTTTCTGGTATTGTTTCCTTGGGAAGCAATTTTTCTAAAAATCGAAATTTATAGCCAGCCTGTGCGAGAGCTTAGCTCATTCATTCATGAAATGTGCCGAACAGGTTATGTTCGACTACTCTGAGACCATTTGCAGGCGTTCATCAACTTCATGTTCCCAAACAACGACGGAATTTTTATGGATGACAATGCGCCATGTAAACTCGTAAGAGTAAAAAAAGTGCAAATGGGAAGTACTACCAGAGAATGAAATCACTACCAGAGAATGAAATCACCACCAGAACAGGGAAACAGTGGATTGAGGAAAGAAAGGGAATCCACAGAGGAGATATGATAGCAACTTGGAAACTCCAAGACTGAAATACGGGGTGATTCACGAAGATGTGAAAATATTTTGATATATTATTCTACAAGTAAAACTGAAGAAAAAAGTTCATACAAACATAGGTCCGCAAATGTTTCGATACGGAGTTAAGGCTAATAAAAGATTTTGCCTGAAATTTAGCAACTTCGCTAAATATGAAGCCATCGCAAAATTGTTCAAGTTTAAAGTAAATCATTATTTCCTTTTATTTAGTTGTTATTGGTCTGGTGAATCTAATAAAATGCGTCCCAAATGCGTATCTGCATTACTTGCTCGCTTTATGAATGCAACAGACGAAATTAAAAACCACCCCGTAAATGTGAAACGAGCAACAAAATCTGTTCATATACGTGCAGCTGAATGCATTGAACTCGGTGGAGACATCTTTGAACATTTATTGTTAATGTATTGTGAAATTGTATGTGCACTGTATAATTTCTTTAACATTGAGCTTTTTTTTCAGTTTAACATGAATTCACGTGTGCTATGGTATTAATAAAAGTAGATGATCTAACACATTCATACCGTTTCAGTTAACGATATTTTCCTCATTTTTCCAAAATTAAATTCTCTACAACTTCCTTTGAAATTTTTTGTGATTGTCTGGAAATTAGACCAAGTAGTTAATAAATCAAAAATTTTATGAAATTACATCTTTGCTTCTCTGCATGTTCTGGAGAACTATTGCAGGTATACGTCTGAGACGTGTCTTATTAGATTCACCAGATCAATAACAACAAAATAAATGGAAATCGTGCTTTACTCTAACCTCGGACAGTTTTGCGATGGCTTCATATTAGCGAATTTGCTGGATTTCAGGCAAAATCTTTTATTAGCCGTAACTCCGTAACTAAAGATTTGCGGACCTATGTTTCTACGAACTTTTTTCTTAAGTTTTACTTGTTCAATGGCATATTAAAATGTTTGCATACCATCGTGAATCACCCTGTATAATAGCCTTGCTTGAACCGACAGGGTTCCATCACGTATAGTTGTAAACAAAACAATATTCACCGCTAATCGATCAGTTTTTGTACTGAATATTTTAGTCGTGCCCAACGATTGCTAACTTAACGACAATCCGCGAGTCCTCGGTTATGCTTGCGAACTAGTGTACTCGCTGTTCTCCCTACGTACCGAGCGACGTGGTGCAGTGGCTAGCAAACTGGACTCTCATTCGGGAGGACGGCAGTTCAAACCCGCATCCGGCCATCCGCGTTTAGGTTTTCCGTGATTTCCCTAAATCGCTTCAGGCAAAGGCCGGGATGATTCTTTCCAAAGGACATGGCCAATTTCCTTCCCTAATCCGAGCTTGTGCTCCATCTCTTATGACCTCACTGTCGACGGGACATTAAACACTTATCTCCTCCTCCCCATTTTTCTACGCTGGTCAAATCCCTTTCACCCGGCAAGGCTCAGCTAACTCTTCAATGGGTAGTAGCAGAGACTCGCGTGCGATTCTCCGAGCTTACGGAGACGGCGAGTTCGGAAATGACGTCATTATACCTGCTGACATAAAAGCGACTATACGGAGCTCATTTATGATCCCTGGAAGCCACAGCAAAGCAGTGATACAGTGGCGGTTTGCGAGGCGGTACCGCCAACTACTTGGTGGCGCGATCTTAACGGCGGACAGCCAGTAGCCAGCCGGTTCCCTAGCGCGCACCCCGAAGCCAACTTGGCGCGCCGCGCCGGACGTACACTTGGCCGCAGACAAACACAGTGTGGCGGGGCGGCTGGGGGGGGGGGGGGGGGGCGGGGGAGGGGGGCTAGTGCGGACGACACGCCACAGACACTGCGCCCTGCGCCTGCGCCGGTAGTAACTAAGCGCGGACCGAGCGAGGTGGCGCAGTGGTTAGCACACTGGACTCGCATTCGGGAGGACGACGGTTCAATCCCGTCTCCAGCCATCCTGATTTAGGTTTTCCGTGATTTCCCTAAATCGTTTCAGGCAAATGCCGGGATGGTTCCTTTGAAAGGGCACGGCCGATTTCCTTCCCCATCCTTCCCTAACCCGAGCCTGCGCTCCGTCTCTAATGACCTCGTTGTCGACGGGACGTTAAACACCACTAACCTAACCTAACCTAACCTAAGCGCGGACAACTACCCCGTAGCCTACAGTACTTCACCTCGCGGCTCACAACGATATGCGGCTCAAATAATCTAAATTTGGCCTAAACAAACTAGAGGGAAGTCGCAGAAACGTTAAACATCCACTGCGTTTATGACTACCGCTCTTCAGTGTGTTCTGGTACTAACCAAGATATGAATTCTCGCTAATTGAAGATGTTACCCTCAACGTTCGTGTAACAACACTCACAACACGCCGACCAGCCTAAGAGATTTGTCATCAGACTGTCAGTAAGCGCTTGCAATCACGAAGCTCCTTGGAAAGAAAGCAAGCGTTTGCAGCTCGGCAAGGTTTCTTCCACGTCGATAATCCAATAATTAAACTTTCGGGGTTCAACCTTCCGCGAGTAATCTCGCTCACTGAACTGAACTTCAGGTGCGACAGGAAGACCTGTTGCTATAATTAACAGCTGGAAACGGCAAGATGTCAAGTTTAACTGCAGTGAAGTAGCACGAAAACAGTAGGACTTGGGGGCGAAAGAATAACCGTTGCGTGCTTGCAATGCATGTTGCTGGATCCACACAAAACTGGCTCCGAAACAGTCGTGTGGTTGGGAAACTGACTCTTTACATCAGTTTTTCGTTCTATTGATGACACTGGATTAAGGTGATACTGCAGCTGTTGTTATTTAAAAGTGTTTTACTGGATGTGTATACGTCGTTTTGGTCAAGTGTGTGGCGGAGTGGAAACATATCTCCATATAAATTACTAATGAGTTTTTGTCCGAATTTTCATCGTCAAACAGAGAGTGGAAAATGGACAGATGAGGGTATCAAACTGAGCTGTATGAGATCTAATTTTGCATAAAAATATTTGATGACTTGAAAGTTATCAGAGTAACTAAGAAAAATTACTGATTTGAGGGAAAATTGAAATATCTCACAAGCAGTTGCTGCTAACTATGTGAGCAAAGTGTCAAAAAGTTACTCTCTTCAAGGACTCGTTACTTTGCGCATAAGAAGTTGTATTGGTGTGATATGTACGTAACAAAAAAAGACTACTATCAAATCAAGGGCTAAATTTAGGGCATTTCGTGAACAGAAGACAATAGGAAGACTAATAAGGCGCGAACTTCCAGCATGCTATAATAATTGCAACTTATGTTTATCAAATCAACGGAAAAGCAGCCAAAGTTGCAAATTTCACTTTGCTTATTTACTCATGACTAGATTCAGGTCAGGGCCCATTTTCAAATTATCCTATTGGAAAGAAAACCAAATTTACTCTCATGTCCAATACATGTATTACCAAATTTTTGAACACGTGCCAAATATACAGAACATATCATTTCAACACTTACGTAACAGACAGTCAAAACGGTATTTCCAAAAAAATACAAAATCATGTCAAAATATATACGTGTTACGAAGTGCAAATTAACAGTTACAGTTCATATAGGTAACTGACAGTCTACTACTGCTGCCGTAAGGGAACCTCAGGACATAGGAAACCTTTTTCGTTTTATTACAATATTCTCCGACCATAAAAAATACAACAATTAATACAATAACAGTACAATTCAACAATAGAACTAATACTTTTAAAATCTTTACCAAAAACAGTCCAATACTTAAAACCAGTGAACACTAAAACACAGCAGCGCCACAAACGGCGCGTATGATAATGTTGAACGTCATACTGCCACGTAGAAGTCATTAAATGTGGACCACAACACTAGTATTAAAAGAAAAGAAAACTGGACATTAAAAGATCATCATATCCAACCCTTTACAAGAACAAAAACTATCACAACAAACTTTACAGAACATATAAAGCTGAAACAATCTTTTTTCCTGATATGTCACAGGTACAGACCGACATTAAACAGCAAAGTTGTTTACTGGTTAACTATGTAGGCTTCATCACTAAATTATTTAAAAATGTGTTCGGGTTCTTTTTTGTTAGCATATATTAACTGTACGATTGATTACTCCTCAGTAACGTGTTTCTGGTTACTCTGTTGAATCCGTTGGTCTATGATAGATAGTATTTATTTGATTATAAAAATGGCAGATAGTCTTTTACGGTACAATTTCAGTAAGTCTGTTTTACTACAACTGATATGTTATTTACATTCTTGTCATGTTGCCTATTTGGCCATCTTTTTATGCCACCCCCCCCTCCCTCCCCATACAACCCTACTCCCGCTCCATAGGCCCATGAGTGTGTTTATGCCATGTATACCCCAGGATGGCAAGTACATTTTTGGTGCTTTGTGAAAGACAACTTTGTGGTTTAATGTTTGTTTGTACCAGGGACATGTCAGGAAAAACTTTTATCTTTATATATTTTGTAAAGTTTGTTATGGTACAGTTTTTGTTCTTGTAAAGGGTTGGATATGATGAAGTTTTTTAATGTCCTATTATTTCGTTTTCTTTTAATACCAATGTTGTGGTTCATATTTAATAATTTTTATGTGCCAACATGGCATACAGCTTTGTCATACGAAAATGCTGTGTTTTACAGTTCAGTGTTTTTAGATATTATTTTTATCGTTGACTTGTACTGTTATTCTATTGTCTGTTGTATTTTGTATGGTTGGAGAATATTTTAATAAAAACATTCCTATACTCTGATATTGCGCCATCTTCCCGAGGTTTCCTTCGGCAGTAGGAGGAGTAGACTACCAGTTATCTCTACGCGCTGAAATTGTTCATTTGCACTTCGTAACACTTATATACTTTGACATGATTCTATAGTTTTTGAAATATCGTTCTGACTACTTATCACTATGTTTTGAAACTATATGTATTTGCTTAAAAATTTGGTAATACATGTATATGTGTGTAAAGATGGTTTTCAGTCCTGTAGGATGATTAGAAAATTGGTTCCGGCCCGATACTAGTCATCGAGTAAATAAAACAATTTCCAACTTTGGTTGGTTTTTCGTTTTACATAGCAATAAGGTGTCAAAAAGTTCATCTTTTCAACGCCTATTTTGCGCATATAATGTTACACTGGTACGATATTTAACCGTCCAAATGGCTTCCTTCGAATCAAGTACTATACTCGGGACATTTCGAGTACAGAAGACGCGAGGAAAGCGCATGAGGTGCAGAACGATCATGCTTTATGAAAAATGTCTAAAATTTAAAAAAATGAAAAATGGTCAAATGTTTTGTGAAACGATTTTCTAAAAGTAAGAAATAAATGAGATTACAGGCACGCTTGATGCGCCTTTGAATAATGCCCGAAATCGTGAACAGCAATGTTTCTCTAATATATTTTATCTCTTAACTTTAGATAAATCTTTACACAAAAATTTCACCGTTTTTCTTCAGTTTTGTTGTTAATGTATATAACTGTGTGCGAATTTTGTAATTTTGTCGCTAACTCTAAAAATGAAACAATAAGGATAACAAAAGATTCACACGGATGTTAAATAACTATTACTACAATACAGCTGTACTAAATGACATTACATGCTAACTGGAGGCACTACCGCCAGCTTTCGTCATATGTACACATGCATGTTGGGTTGCTGAATACTCAGTAGCTGCCGTACGAACATTACTGGAATACCCAATTCTCTTGAGTTGTGAAAAGATCCCATCACTGGTGACGGATTCCAGGCAGATAAAATCAGTCACTGCCACAATTTTCATCTATCTGTTTAAGGCAAGAATTTTACAGCAGATATGTCACTGTGCTCCAATGGAAGAGAAAAACGTTTAACTTCCTGCGTTTCCTGTCTAACACACAGAAATGTTGTAAGTTTACAATCATTATCATATTACTTTTCATTAATTCTGCCACTATCACTAACATTTCGATAACTGTCTATATGCTACCCTACCTGCAATTACCCTATGGCATCGTTTACCGCTCTCAGTCGGGTGATATTTCATGTTACAGAAAATCATTGTACAGTTTTTATACGTTCAGTCTATTTAAACCACAATGCACATGATAATTAATGGTTCACTTTTTAGAAATTTTTGGAAACTTCGTAAATGTCTCCCGATAAGACGCAGAAGTTTGAAATTTGTCTCAAAGGTGCCTACAACCTTCCATTTTACTGGTGCAAAAGCGTGGGCACCCTCGTGCTCGGCGAAGGTGTCGACACATGCGGACAAAAGGACAGAGCTTAGAAGTTCCTTTTACTTGTAAGGTGGCTTAATGATGTCACATTGGCGCCAAATCCCACCAAAATTCTGTCCAACGCCACCGTGGACATGTCGCACCCCCTCTTACCCACGTTTCACCTTCTTTTGGCGCCTTTGCGAGGGAAGTCGAATTCACGACGCCCAGGGCTGAAAACACGCGGTTTCCTTATGGTTGTCCGAAATAAACCATATGAGACGCACGTTGCCACTCAAGATCGACACCAGAAGACCTCTGGATGCCGCGTATGGGGCGTCAATAAAACATTGGGGCGTTGATTCCCACACACTTCGCTGTCGAAAACGACCTCGCAATGCGATGAGCCACAGGACGACGTTCCCGACAACCTTTGACAGTACTTATACCACAGGCGATTCAAACCTTATCGAAGGACGTCATGGGGCTGCAACCCCATTAACGTGATCTGGACAGTTTGGAACGCAATAAGATATCGCAATGTTTGTTCTGGTATACAGTGTGGAAACACTAGAGACCTTTCAGAACCATTCGAAGAAATCTGAACGTGATCTGAAGCAGCAAAGGGTGTTTATGCTTTTTCAGCTCTGCTTTTTCGCGCCCTCCTGTGACGCTGTGGTACGATAACGTGAGCAGGGGAAGGGGGCGACATAGACACATGCATTAATAAAACAGCAAAGCGTTCCCCTAAGCGGTTGGAACACTTGCACGGAATGACATCTGCACGGAGTCTGGGGCTCTTGCCGGACTAACCGGCTTTTCACAGGTACAGGAGCACTAAGAAGTTTAGCAGTTCAGCAACCATGTATCGCTTTAGGGTGGATCATTAACACGTTTCGTGGCAAATTTATTTTTAAGAGTGTTGTATTAATGAGACAATGAAATTAAACATCTCTTTTAATATTTTGATGATGCGTAGAACGGAGGCAGCTATGTAAGAAACATGGTATTTCTTACGACTGTTGCTGCCTCATGCTATCATTTTAGGACGAAATTTAAATTGACTGACTTATATTTCGTTACCATTTTATTTAAATGTTAAAACATGAAAACACAAAATGTCACTAAATATTACTTATTTTGGTTTTCACTAAAGAATCAATGTTTGATACCACTTTTCGCCTAATGCTTATTCGAAGACAAGTTGGAAAGCTGAAATCTGTCAGGGAGCTTTCATGGGTGGATTTCGTTCTCGCCATTGCGTAAAAAAGCGGCATGTAAATATAAGTCTAAACATCGATACAATCGTAGCTGCAGACTTGTTAAGTCGTGACAATTTACATACAGGGAACAGAACTCTACGAGATTAATTTTGCTATGAAACTAATCACGCAAACGTCACATTGCAAGTGTGTAAGTTCTAGCTGTAGCCCAGTTTCCACAGTCAGCATAACCCGAAAATCAGTGAAACTGTGCAACTCTTTGCAGGCTGAAAAGCAGAGTGGTAACTTGATCTAATTGCAGATTCATTCGTTGAGTTCTTCTCCTGAAAATAAAAATGTTTTTAATAGTGAAAATGTTGGGAAAATTACTGAGACTTTTATTTAACCGCTCCCATATGATGAATGCTTTCTTCGGTCATATCGCTTAAAAAGCATTTTTCTTCTCTCTTTCTTTTATTTAATTTCTTTTTTTTTTCGTATCGGCTCTCGCTCTTCGCCTCCCAAGTGTTCATAATCTGTTGCATGGAATCTGTTGTAATGCTGTTATAAACTGAATTTTTTCGCCGAGCACAAAATTTTGAAAAGCACATTAACAGAAAACTAGGCTTATCTAGACACTTGCATAGAATAAACACACAGACCAGACATCCTGCACTGATACATTAATGTGTTTGACGCTTGGAAGTTCCTAACCAGACCGTCATGCTACTTTTCACCCCTTTAAAAACAGCTACTCTCCATTTTAAGAGGAGACTTCACCCTGACAAAACGTTTCGCACTCCATTTGCTGCTTCATCTGAAAAACAAACATGGCTACCTTCCCTTAAAATTGAGTCATTTCCTGTAGATAGTCTTCCTTTGCATTTATTCTTTTTAAGGTTTACACAACGCCAGTAGGCCACTTCTTGTATGTATAGTCCACTACATACTGACGCTCGTTGTAAATCAGTAAAGACTTTCCTTTGGCGGTCTCGTTGAACTCCATTATCTCACCATTAAAACAGGGGACACTACTCGCCAGAGGCCAACTGCAGTACTGAACTCTGGGAGAACGCCACGCACACTACGAACTGTTGCGGGGACAGGGAACTTTCCCAGCATACGCCGCTGGTAGCGGCGGAAAGACCGGTGTACCCCACTTCTGGAACACACTGTCCACTACCTACAGTGTTCTGTGCTCCGTACAAATGTCAAAGCATTCGCTCTCCATACAAAAGTCCCCTCTAAAGAGTCCCCCCCCTCCTTCTCCCCCCCCCCCCCCCCCCCCCCCCCCCCCCCGTGTTCGGCAACACTCTCGGTGCCATCCGCGCACCTTTGAGGGGTACTTCAAAAATGTCCCTGAACAGCGATAGAATTCACTGATTCCTAGGCGCCGATGTGACAGGCAAACATTTCGACACACCTCAGCTGAGTGGCGCCTGTAAGTCACGAACGATGGCGGTCGAGTTTAGGCTTGTTCTGCCCACCTACGTCGCGCTACTCCGACAGCTAATGAGCGTTCAGTAGTGTTCTGAGCGCTCTGCTGTGAATGCCGTAGCTAATGCGAGCATTAAACGTGATTGTAGCGAGTTGTTTAGTGAATTTATATTTCATTTGTTGTGAGTCGTCATCTCTGATGGTGGTGATACATTCTACATAAGCAACGAGAGAGACAATTTGCAGGATATACACTTCCTTCAAGCGGAAAGCACGCGTACGCGTGTACCGTAACTGTCGCTTGCAGTCATCAGCAATGCCATTCCCGTCCGTGCCTCAACATGCACGAAAACCCATCGTTCGTGGACCAGACTATAACTATGGTCTACAGGCCACATGACTGAATTTAAATAAGGCAAGTTGGAAACTGTGCAGAAGCTTCGAGGCAAAGTAACTCATGGCTCGCAAATTACCCATATTATGTTCATCCACTATTTGAGAATGAGAGCAGCAGTTTCAAGTAATTTTACAGGTAATTTCAAACATTTTCGAAATTATCTCCCTGACACCGCAAAAAAAAAAAAAAAAAAAAAAAAAAAAAAAAAAAAAAAAAAAAAAATGATGAAAGGGGAAGAAAGTTAACCACTTATTACATTTTTACTGTTCAGGGAATACAACCTCCTCATCAGGAAATGACATTTTAATTTATTCCTTCTGTACTACTATTTCAAAACATTTTGCAAACACTATACGCATATACTAGTGAACGTACCAGCAAAATTATATCTTTGTACGAGACACAGTTAAGGTAATATGACGTTATAAGCATACAGACGCGTGAAAAACTAGTTGATCTTAAAATGTAGCTATTTTATACATTCGTTTCTATAAACAATCGGAGATGAGGGTTACTGGTAGCAACTACTATGCCTATAATTACATAAATTAGTACCTCTATAATATTAACAGGCATTATTATTTTTTTTCTTTATCGAGTTGAGCCTCTATGGACTGCGTGGTAACAACCAATTCCATTTTAATGTCTAGGTCTTGTTCTTATTCCTGCTTTGACTTCCTGGCAGTATATTTTGAGCCTATCAAGAAGTGCCTGTTTATGCTCTTCGGACAACGGTCGTCTCCGTCTTTTGGACGCTGGTGGCATTTTAAAACCTTGGTAGTTGTTCACGAATCTTCTAAATTTGTTCCTGTCAGGAATTTCTTTCCCTGACATACCAATCTGCCTAAGATCTTTTTCACACTCTTCGAACCATCCCGGCCTTGTTGTCTTAGATGGGATGAAACTCTATATTCTTTTTGTTAGTCGATCACCGTCCATTCTCATGAGATGACCGTAAAGTAACAATCGTCTCTTCTTAATGGATGCTGTGATAGGTTCTGTCATCCTGTATAAATTATTGCAAGTTATTAATACTATCTTCACTATCTTGATTTTATTACAGCTGCTGGCGCTTCTGCCGCCGCCGCCGCCGCCACCACCACCACCACCACCACCACCACCCCACCACCACCACCACCACCACCACCACCACTTTTTCTTCTTCTTCTTCTTCTTCTTCTTCTTCTTGTCGCTGGTTCTCGGCCCACAGTTATACTTACATTGTCTTGTGTCAGTACACTCATTCATTCTTTATAACAGAAAGACTAGCACTCCAAAGTCTGTATGTAGGAAATATCAGACAAAATAGAGTACTAATTTAAAACCCGATGCAAAAATACGGGAAAACAACTGAATACATGAAACTTTCAGCTTAAAACTGTGTGTCGAACTGAGACTCTTAACTCTGGACCTTTGCCTTTCGTGGGCAAGTGCTCTCTACCAAATGAGTTCCTTAAGCAAGACTCACGACCCGTCGTGCTTGGGTAACTCAGTTGGTGCCGGCACAGTAGCTGAGCGTTTTTGGTCAGAAGGCTGGTTGCCATCTGTAATAAAGAAAATCTGAGTAAAGGAATCAACAATTAATTTGACCGGAGCAGTGGTAGCCACCGGAGATTTCTAAATCTTAAGTCGCCCGCTATATCTGCAGTGTTGATACCTTATAGAGAAACGATAGTCCAAAAAAGGGTGGCTGCTTACCACATACTCCTACTTCGAATGAAAAATCGCATTATAATGTAAATTCATCAGTGATGGCAGTATGAGGTTGTAAGAAGGCAGATCTGGCCCGACAGATGTAGATAGCAGAGGAGGCAGAGCACGAACTCTGACTGGACACTGAACGGGGCAAAATATCGACTGCGATATATTGGAAAAAACCACTCACACGGAGCAGTTCGGGGAATAAGCTGAAAACGTAAACTACGGCGTCCTTTAAGATGTAATGTGAGGAAGCACTAGAGGAAATACAGATGTATTATGCGGAAAGAACCGATTGTCGGGATCAGATAGTCTTTCACAAAGCTGTGTTTTGCGAGACCGTGGAGGGTTTAAGACGATAATTAAGTAATGCTACCTACATAACAGCAAATGTGTTCCATTAAAGGAGGACTAATACCTGGAGTAAGTTTCACGCTGTAGTCCACGCTTCAGACGAAAAACATACAAATTTCGCCCAATGCAAACAAACTCTACCATGAGAAAACTCATGTGTTGCGCCAAACTAAAACTGGACACAGAACAACGCCACTTTTATATCCCTGCGAGCTCGCTATTTCTGAAATCATTTGGCCACGATAACTTCCATTTATGGGCTAACAGCGACTTTGGTACCTTATAATTCATATTCATAATTTATTTTAATAATTACTCACCGTTTAGAGATTACACTTCATCCTTAGGCCACGTTTTCTGGCACTGTCGTTACAGACTTGTTAACACCTCGAAAGTATGTCAATGTAATAGTTAGCATTCTCTGAATAGAAACTGAATATTAAAATAAATTTACAGCAGTCCTCCGAAAAAGTTTTATCTACAGAAATGTACGTGTAAACAGAACAATATTCACAGCTAACCGAAAAGTCATTATATTGACAAATAACTCGCCTCTGTCATTTAGGTAGAACGGACATTTTGTGACATTTCGACTTGCACTTGAGAATGGCTATAAAACCGGAAACGTGACTGTATGAAATAAATAAATAGTAATTTACAGTTCAATGGCGGAAATTTCTTTCAAAATGGTTGCATGTGTAGCGAGACTGCCGCGAGGCCGAGGTCATACTTGCCAACTCGTGTACTCGCCCTCCTTTCTGAGCGAGTCGAGTGGGCAGCTGCGGAGACACACGAGTCGAGTCTAGCGGCACACACAGACAGCGTGTTCAGACAAGACGTCACAGGATTCGCTGGCGAGTTTAATGCGAGCATACGGAGGTCATTTCTGATCTCTGCCGGACACACGACCTTGTTAATATCCTTGCAAGGAACTCCGGACGTATATTAATCTGCCGCCGGATGTTACCGAAGAAACAGCTGAAGATATAAATTCTACAACTGCGATAGTGTCGGCTCTCTAAAACGATGTGAGGAGCTGAAGACTTTAAAGAGTGAATGGTGGGCTGAAAGGTTGAAATTACAATTACAGTGGGGTTATTGAAATGAAAATGTGAATTGCCAAGGAATTTTAATAAATTTGAATGTGAGCCACAAAGAACTACAAAGAGAAATAATTCGAGTAATTGTAGCGGGACCTACACGGAACACAATCTCAAACGTCTGCACGGCCAAGTAATTTATTTTTATTTTCTTTGTGGGATAACGGTATCCATAACTTCACTGTGCTACAAGGGTCGACTGAAAAGTAATGCCTGTAAAGTAATGCTCTTCAACACATGGCAGCATCGGTATGGCTTGTTCCGTAGCCTCTTCTCTACTGCTCCAATTGGCGGGAGGCCTTAGCATTGAACGATTCTGTTGTTGACAGTGTGAAGTGTGGAAACCTACGCAGACAATCGGTCAATGCGATTTAAGCAACGTGCAGTCATTGAATTCTTGACAGCAGAAGGTGTCACCCGAAAGGAGATTCATCAGAGAATGAAAGTAATTTATGGTGATTGTGTTGATGTGAGTACTGTGCGTTGTTGGGCGAGTAAGTTTAAAGATGTTGAGGCGGGAACATCCGACCTGCTTGACAAAGAGTTGGACGTCCTGTGACAGCAACCACCACGTTTCACAAGCAAAATGTTGACAGACTGATTCAGGACGATCGTTGTATCACTCAAGAGAGAAATTGCGAACACAATTGGCATTTCACAAGAACGTGTGGGTCATATTATTGCTTTGCTTGGCTATCGGAAGATCTGTGCAAGATGGGTACCCCGGATGCTGACTTCTGAAATGAAAGTGCACAAATTTGAAATTTGCCAGGAACTCCTCTCGCGTTATGAGAATGAAGGTGACACCTTTCTCCATTCAATTGTGACAGGAGACGAAACGTGGGTACACCATTACGGCCCGGAGACAAAATGTCAGTCTATGGAATAGCGACACAAAGACTCGTCCCAGAAAAACAAATTCAAGACGCAGCCCACTGCTGGAAAAATCACGGCCACAGTGTTCTGGGACGCAGTTGGTGTTATCCATGTTTATTTCCTTGATCGTAAAACAACAATAAATTCAGAGCGTTACATCACAACGCTGCGAACTCTAGAAAGACGGCTAAAAAGGGTCCGAAAGGAAAAGGGAAATGTTTTCCAGCAGCATGACAGTGCCAAACTGCACACTTCACGTGCCACCACAGCAGAACTTCAGAGACTGAATCTTACCACCGTGCGGCATCCTCCATACAGTCCAGATTTAGCACCGTCTGATTTCCATTTCTTCCCAATGATGAAAGACGATCTGCGGGGACATCATTATGCGTCTGATGAAGACGTTGAGAGAACTGTGAGACTGTGGTAGAGGAAACAGCGTGTCGACTTCTTCCGTGACGGCTTCAGAAAACTTGTTCATCGTTGGCAGAAATGTATCCAATTAGCTGGTTATTATGTGGAAACGTGAATATTGACAATTTAAGATCACATTCTAAGGATTACTTCTGCGTTTGATTTATAAAAATATTCGCACGCAAACCAAATTAACGAAAGGTCGAGGCGTTACATTTCATTCAACCCTCGTAAATGTCATTTTCCAAGCGACACACACAAGAGCACCTTCTTGTTGCACAGCAAGCTTTCGTGAGAACGTAGTTCTTCGCAGTTTGTCAGATGCAGTGTAAACCTTTCAGTCAAGGTTCATTTAACATGCATAACGTGGTGGCGTTTGCAGGAGTCATCTCAGAGAGCTTGACAGACATGTCGGTGGTAGCACATGTTGAGGTCCGGCGCTTGCCGCCGCAATCGGCTCGAGTGCAGTGCGGCGCAACGCACCCTTCAGGGCAGACACAGTAAATACATTAAAGCGATTAAACAGAGCCACTAATGAAATTAGGCCGCGGGCGCGCACAGAGGGGCGGCCAGCCGGCAACTCGCGGGCCCGCCACTGCCTAACGGCTAAGCGCTGTCCTCAGCGTTCCCCACTACGTCCTGTCCCTGCAGCCTGCTTCTCGACTGTCTCCGCGCGACACAAAGGTCTGCACCAGAGGACGCATATTCAGGTCAGGGAGGATTTTGGTTGGATCAGAAACTTACTAGGACCTGAACATGTACCTGCCGTAAAAGGCTTCGCAAAACCACTTACAATTTCAGAAGTGTTTCGAGCAGGAATTTGGAACAAGACCGGTGTAGACCCTGATTAGCCACTTTTTGTCGTATGCTGAGCCGCCATCTTAAAACGACCAGCGGATTCGTGGACTACAATAGCATTAATGTAAGCGCTGTTAACTAAGGGAACTACGTAACAACTGTCACAATTAAAAACTTCAGAAATATTTGTTGCCATCGTGTCCAGAACAGTATTTCGTAGTCCAGTAACCGTACTTAGAAATACTTAAACATCGTGGATTACTTTTTGCACAGAATTATCTTCTTCACAGCAAAGATTCACAATACGAAATAAATTAGATTATTACAAGTAACTACAGCTGGCAAACAGAACGTTGCTAGCCGTAAACAAAAAGAACGCGCTGAGGAAAAATATGAAAGCATAAATGTGACGTTAGCACAACCCCCTCCGCCCCTGGTGTTTTAATGTGATCTGTCTTCATTCGCTACAAGTTTCGGTGGTTCCATTCTGTCTCCTTGACGGAGAAGGCTAATCTCCATAAAAATTTAACTACATTTTCATTATGTTCTGACTTTTCTGATCTCCATAGTTATGATTCATTTACGCTTTATCAGTTTTGATTTTGCAGTACTTCTTAAACTTAATTTTACTTCAACGCAATAAAAACAAACCATTTAAACACGTGCTTTTCATCAAAATGCTGATAACCTCTCGTCCTTTGTGACAATAAAGTTAACAACGCACAAGTTGCTGCCTTTCTTCGTTTTAAAGGTTGCCTTCCGTACGACCTTAGGTATAGCTATGCTCCACGAAATCTTTTCCAGCGGAATGCTGAACTACTACAATGACGAATTTTCCTTTGATGTGGTTTCAAGAGCCATCTACCTCACTTTTATTGATATCCGAGTTTACTAATCCAGGAAAGTTATGTGATAAACAATAATATTAGCAACACAGGACATTTATGGTCGATGGGATATAAAATCGCTACCATTAACTATAAGCCACATATGTAGTCAGAAAAAGGTAATCTGATACCTAGTAACTAATACACAAATCATTATTAACAACATGCGACCCATCCGCTGGCTCTCCTTATGAGAGGATTAGTATTTACTTACTGAACAGGAATGATTGACAACTCACCTGAAACAACAAACAAAAATAGAATGTTAGAACTGTTTACAATGTAAAAGACAAAAAACACACAAAAAGCGCTGAAGAACTGATTATCTAACAGAGATATATCTATAATCATGACAGCGAATCGAAAGTGGTGGAATCTTAAGTTCCTGGTACTTCCCTGGCTGTTACTTGTAATACTTTTTGCTATATTTTCCCCATTTAATTTCAGCGAGACAGTAATTCTTTTTATGTACTCAATGTGCTATGAAAGTTCATGAGCTAACTGCGGTTATGAAAAGGCCCCAAGTTTCTTACTACATTGGCTCTAAAAGGCTCTAAGCACTGTGGGACTTAACATCTGACGTCATCAGTCCCCTAGACTTAGAACTACTTAAACCTAACTAACCTAAGGACATCGCACACATCCATGCCCGAGGCAGGATTCGAACCTGCGACCGTAACAGCAGTGCGGTTCCGGACTGAAGCGCCTAGAACCGCTCGGCCACAGAGGCCGGTTTCTTACTACAACTATAGTACACTTCGTTATTTTCATTCAAAGATTGTCACTGGCAAAAGGAGTCAATACAATACACGAGAAGTTAAGATTACATATGCAGCTGCTTTTGGAATGAAGAACACCAGCGAATGGGAAATGGTGGAAAAATTCGACGAACTATAGGCAAATCGTAGACAGTGCAGTGTTTTCCAAGTACACAACTCCTACATGTAGGAAGTCCTTGTTCATCCGGAGATTGTATATGAGAGAGAGATTCCGAGTTTCACTCTATATTACTATGTACGCGGGTGACACTGGACGCAAGATTTCTGCGTTATTGTGAAAATGATGCTATGCAAAGCAACAGAAATTGCAGCAAAAGCGCTCTGTGAACAGGGTTTAACAGCCTGGTTACTCAAGGATACAGGTCGTGACATTATGCGAAATAACGCCCGCGGAACAGGAATCATGTGAATAACTCACGATTTAACTGAAATCTTGTTTTAAAATGTAACAGAAGTACGTTTTACTTAAACTGAGCAGCGTTAACTGGTCACAAGGCTTCGATAGTGCAACATAAAATAACACGCAACCCATTGTTCAATCAAGTAGCATTTGAAGTACACTTAAGTCAGCAACAAAGCTTGCATGCTGAGCTCAAATTTCTTTAGAGATCGTGGGGGCACAAATTTCCTTGTGATCCACACATACGTAAAAATTACTACAGTTCAGCTAAAAACATCAACAACTGCCTTTGTAGGGGTCCGTGACAGAAATTCTGCAGGTTTCTTATTACACAGCTTCAGGGTTTATTTGATCCGCTGAGCAACAACAAGAGATCTATTTAAGTAGAGTTTAGAGTACCGGAGGAGACAGAACACAACTAGAGTACGAAAGATATCAATACATTTATCAATAACGAGCCTTTCTTAACAGTTTTCGTGCACCACAAAACGTGTTACTAGCCTTGCGGTTGAAAATGTGTACGCTCGTAATTTTAAAAATATAAATTCAGAGTAGATGCATTTTTTTCTTATTTGATGGATGGAATGTACACGGGAATTGGGTCTACTGAAGCACAGGATACAACCCGTCGGCTTTGACGAATGACGTCATAGGTTGCTCGTAGATATTAATGTGTTTACTTTCCAGCCATAGATAATAAATCGTTTGTCTGCTGCGGATGAGCGCCATCATTATACATTAAAAAATTGAATGCGGTTTTAAAAGACAGCCCTAGATATTGCGTAAATTTTTTTTCTTGTGCATTGATTTAAGTAACTGGTTGTTTGCAATTCATTCGGTACTTAATTTCGTTCTTAGTGAGTTTGAGAATATTTGGACTAATAGTTTTTTTTTATTTTAGGAGAATTTTTAGTTTTTTGTTTTCATTAGTAATGAATTTATCTATTCCAATGAATCTGGATGATTTAAAGGAGGCTATGGGCGTAGACCTGATGGCCACGATTCGATTTTTACAAATGTATGTTCTTGTTGCCGATCACGTTCGATATCGTGAGTGCGGCGAACATATGCGCCTGACAAGTGTGTCCGCTCGCCGTACCCACGACTTATTCGTATGGCGGTGCAGCAAAGATCGGTCGTGGCGGTCCAATAAGACGAGGAACATGGTTCGAAAATCTAAGCTCGCCTTGAGGGATATCATAAAAATTACGCACTGTTGGTGTTCGAAGTATCCTATGTGGCTGTGTGTGTATGAATGTCGTACGAGCGAGCGTACAGTTGTAGATTGGTACTCTTTTTGTAGGGAAGTTTGTGGGGAATACTTAAAGTATATGGGGCTGTTGGGGTGGGGGTTTATAGTCGAAATCATACTTCGGTTTTTTTTGCGGAGGAGTTTCCGTGTGGGAAGTTCAGATTTTTCTTTTTTTCTTTTATTGCATTTGTCTATTTTGACGTATTTAATTGTTGTATTACACCGTTACGCATTTTTTTCTTCAACTGCAGTACGTAATTAAAGATTTGCAGCTGTTGCTCTTCTTCCCTTTCCCAGCACTAGTATCATTACGATTTTTTCGAGTCTATACTAGCAATACTGAAGGCGAAAACACGGACATAAGTAAAATTTGTCTCCCGTACTTCAGTTGACATATGCAGCTCAACGGAAGGACGTGATATTGGTGCTAGCTATACTACAAAAGCGACATATGAAACAGTGATGTGATTTACCTATGGTTACAAATGTTATTTATGTCGCTATTTTTCACCTTCGCTAACACTTGTATCCTATTCTTCAGTTGACCTACATAGGTCGGTTAAAGTACAGGACAGACAAGTTATAAATATCGTTATTACCCATTCGCTAGCACTAGTATCCTATTCTTCAATTGACCTATATAGCTCAACTGAAGAATGGGGTACAAATTTCACTGCTGTTGGTTTTTCTGTCGTCGCTAGCAAAAAAGACAAAAAAAATTGTGTCCTGTACTTCACTGTACCTATATAGCTCAACTGAAGTAGGGGGACAAATTTTGCATGTGTCTTTTTTTCGCCTTCCCGTAGTTGAAGTGACGTACAAATTTCCCGTGTTAGGTACTTCGATTTCCTCGTTTTCGTTAGCAGTAGTATCCCATACTTCAGTTGACGTATGTAGATCTTTTCGCCTTCGCTAGTAGTACTATCTACGTAAGAACAGGGCGCTAGTAATATCGGAGGTGAAAGAAACAATACCTGTAAAATTTGTATCCCTTACTTCAGTTGACCTACAAAGTTCAAGTGAAGAATAGGATACTAATGCTAACGTAAACGAAGAAATCGGCGCACGTTAAATTCGTATCCCGTACTGCAGTTAACCTATGCAGATCGACTGAAGTTCGAGATACAACTCATTTTCTATGCTACAGCTACTTCTATCCCTTTTTTACTTCACTTTTTACAGAATTACTAGGACACAAACAAGCGATATCCTTATTATTAAGGTCGAAATATTACTCGCCTTGATATATGCCTACCATATTTTTTCTCTCCTGTATTCCTTTGTTTCTGAACACCCCTCTCAGCTGTTACATCTGTGTAATAAATGATCTCTGGCAAATTCTGACGTCATTGGTCAAAGCTGACGGGTTGTATCCTGTTCTCCAATAGACCCCAAGAATTTGATCTAAAGATTTGATCCAGTTACGAGAAGGCGAGTTTGTCACCGTCCCACGCGATTAGGTTCTCCATCATTGTTGTGTGAGAGTTCTCAGGATATAGTTGCGCGCATTAGAGAGAGCGTCTCTGTACGTCCTGACGACTCACAGCGCGTTACTGGAAGCAGTGTGAGAGGTGATAGACGCAATTACCAAACGGCACAGCTCCGCATTAGTAGAGCGTTTAACGCCTCGATGGCAAGGCACTGGCACTCACCCTCCACCAGTCTTTATGGTGGACCTTCATTCAACGAAAACGTTGTATGTGTGTCAACTAAACAGTATCACGCCGCAATGCAAGCTGTTTATGAACGTCAGAGATTAATCTTTCCCTCGTCTAAGTGACAAATGACTAACGAATCACAGCGTGTGGATGCACACTGGCTAATGAGATGCTACACAGTTTGCTGTCGAACCTAACTCTGTCGTAATACGTGTGTCATTGTCAGAGTTGCAAATGCCGCCAATTCCACGTCATGAATGACATGACTAGGTTTATGAGAGCTGCAGTTAGTTGTTACTGACAGTTCCCTTGGCGTTCTTAGTATTAGCGTCGGCCGTATGAAGAACTTCCATGCAGTGACTGACTGCAAACGACGAACATCGTCCGCTGGAGTTTAATCCATCTCTAGAAACCTCATGCCATGATACTGGATGTACGTGGCATGTTGTTGAGTTCCCTTTCTTCTTGATGTTACTTTCAATTAGCGCAAAGAATATCCAATAGGCACAGGGAGCTAAGCTTCGTGAATTCAATCGGTGACTGACTGCTGGATATGGCAATGCAGCATTAGCGTTTTGTTATTTGCCGTGTATGTCATAGAAATAAGTAAGGAGGGCTTATTACTAGTCAAGATTTACTATATAAACAGCTGAATAGTTATTTCTTTACTCTTCGGTGTACGTTTGCTTCGTGAGCGTACGCATTTATCATGCGCAAGCGATAATCTTGCGTCTTCCGATAACATTTTTAAGTCGCTGTCCTCTTATTATTGCAATTTCGCGCCAGCAAATTTCTCTGGCCTTACTTTTCTGTACGTAACGAAATTTAAATAAAAAAACTAAGTCCCCTCAGTCGGAATATTACACACCTGATAACTATTTTCGTGAACTGATTGTGTAACTTTGAAAGAATCTGATTTTGCTGCTAGAATGTCACAAATATCGGGATCTTTTTCACCAACGACTGTATTTACAGTGAACAGCTAAAACGCACGTAATTAATAACTCTTCATGCATTTTAAGCCACAAATATGGACCCTCAAACTTTTATTTTCTTATTTTTGTTCAAATCCGAACTTAGTGGACAAAGTAATCTCTTTTCGTTAATATTTTGGTACTATAAAGACTCGAAATTTTAATGACGAAATACTCTTTCGTAACTATTTGTATAAGTATGTATTTGTAAAATCAGCCACTTCGTTTTAAAATTCAATTATAGGCACTTACGGTTGCTAGCTATTTATTTAAAAGTTGTTCATTTAATTTTAAATACAAAAAATTCTAGCGTTCTAAGCGAATAAAATATTTCATTCTCATATAAACCTACAGCTTTCGCCAAAAGGTTACCCCACCACAAAACACTGATGAACACTTCTTTTCGAGGGTGTCACCCTACTGTGCAAAAGCAAACCTTACTAGGCCGCTTCAGGTCTTTCTATCCTATTCTCATCCAACTAAGTAACTGCACATAATTATCAGCTCACTAACTGCTCTCGCCAATTTGGGACACAGTACTGTTGTATTTCAGTAATACAAATCGGTTAGCAGCCATAGAGGAGACACTCTCACAGACTCCACTTCTGTAGACCTAAACCAACTCACTATTTCAATATACCAAAAGAACAACGCTTAGACCCCCTTACAATAATGTACTTGATTGTACCATAGTTTGAAGTGGTTTCAATTTGTGGTCGGATACCCGGTAATGCTGTCTTGGTCCAACAGCGACACTCTTAGACGTGGGTTTTCATAATGTCAGCCAGTCACCGCCACCTCTGCTGCCAAATATCGTTATTCTCATAACGGTCACTAGATGTCTCTCGTAATAACCATGAAACATATTACAATATTTAAATTATAACACTCATCACCTCAATAACAAAATTAACTCAGCTCCGTGTTCATTCCCTGATGTACACCACTCCTGGTGGGAACAACTTAAGACAATAAGATTTTCTCGCAATAAAAACGCTCTGTTTGCAAATGAGGTGTTCCAACTCATTGTTGCATCGCTCAATATACGAGGGTTGGAACTTAAATAGTGGCAATATATATTCACAAACTATACAAAAGAGTTACATGTTTGCACCTGTTACCGTCCTTCAAAGTAGTCACCAGCGTTGTGTAGAACCTGTTGCCAGAGATGTGGAAGGCGTAGCATACCGTTAGCAGAGCCTGTTCTGTTGATGGTGCGAATGGAGCGGTCTAAAGTTATGGTGATTCTCGTGTACGACTGTGATGGTTTTATCCTAACGCATTTTTTTCCTCCACGGCAGACCGTCAGTGCACAGTATTACCGTTCGTTTTGGAGCATCACCTGCGACCAGGTTTGCGAAAGACGCGGCGACACTTTCTGCGCAACCCATCCATCATTTTGCACGACGATGCGCGGGCGCATACAGCACAAGCTGTGGCTGCTCCGTTCGGTCGATGGGACTGAGAAGTACTGTACCATCCACAGTACTCCCCTTGTGACTGATTTGATTCCGAAGATGAAGGAACCACTTCGTGGCATTCGCTTCATAACTGTTCCAGAGACTCGACAAGCAGTAGACCGCTCCATTCGCGCTATCAGCAGAACAGGCTCTGCTAACGGTATACTACGCCTTCCACACCGCTAGCAGCGGGTTCTACACAACGCTGGTGACTACTTTCAAGGACGGTAATAGGTACAAACATGCAACTCTTTTGTATCGGTTGCGAATAAATAGTTGCCACTATTTAAGTTCCAACCCTTGTATGATGGGATGCTTCAAGCTGCCTGCGAAGTATTCACAAAATTGTATCAGATACCTATATTAGTCGACGCTGCAAAGCCTGATCTGCCTTTTACTAAACACTATTTACTAGGACCATTTTGGACGCACTGCGCGGCTAATACTGTGAGCTGTTCGTAATGCAATTTTTATCCTTTAATATCACCGATATACCGCTTTACCGCCTCGTGTTTCTCTGCGCCTGGAAGCCTCCAGCAGTGTGTAACAATATTGCACGAGAGCTTATTAACCTGCCTCTGGGATCCATATAAAGAAGCCAAGAAACTGTTTAAAAATGGTTCTGAGCACTATGCGACTTAGCTTCTGAGGTCATCAGTCGCCTAGAACTTAGAACTAATTAAACCTAGGTGATTACTTCTATTTGAGATCACAACTCATTACACAGAAACTGTAATAAAATTTTTAAAAAATAGTATCGTCAATGTTGAAGAACAGACATGTTATTCAGAGTTTTTCGCGAAGAACTACGTCACTTCCCGCGTAGTTTAAGAAACCCTCGATTAGACAATACACATCATTCCGCCCTTACAATCAGCGTGCCCGACGACGCAGCCATAAAGGTTAAGATAGCTCAAATAGGCGATCTTACATCTACCAGCTCGGTAACAACGTTTGTTAACGGCTAAACATTTCATTTTTGTAGAACTTAAAACATGGCGAAGATGGCTGTCGAGAAATTGAACAGCGTGTAGCTAACAGAAAGTGACATACAATATTTAGTAGCGTTTAATTTGGCATTACACGTACATTATTTTCCTAAGAATTTAAAGGTCTGGGGTTCAGTTCCATGTGACTCAGGATTTTTTTTGTCATTTGGCATTTCTTTCACCTCCGACTATGCTTGTTAATGTGAAAACAGTCAACTTGTAACGTTGTTCGTACTCCACGTTACATTTTAGATCTCCTTATAGCTGGCTGGGTAAGTCAATTAAAAGGCAGGTGGGAACAAGGACATGTTACTTTCAATAGGACCATGTCCAGTACAGAAAAGTCGAGTTCTAACCAACCCTCCAGTTGATGAGAGCTTTAAGGACAAATACTATCACTCCATGATTCCTCGATACAAATGCCTTTCAGCGTCACTAATCGGTTTCATCAGATGCTAGTCTCAGCAGAAAATGAAACGAAAAGGAAAATGGGCTGCAGAAGTATACTGACTACTTCAGAATCAGTGGACTTTACAAAAAAAGATCATTACTGTAAAAAAGAAAATGAACGTTCGAATAATTTCATATCGTATTACACATTTACTGAAAAATCTTACGTAAACAGTACAGAGCGATTTGTATCTGTCTCTCCTCGCATTTCTAAGTACATACTGCTACCCCCAAAACAGATTGGTTTGAACAGAGCAGTGTCACACTAAGTGTGGTCCAAAGAAACAGGATGTAACGTGTAGGAGGGAAAAGTCAAACAAGGGAAGGCTCTGGCGCAGAAAGAAATCCTATTTAGCCTTCAACACGAAGCTCAATAGACCAGTCAAACAAAGCTACGATTTATAACTCTTCAAATCATAAATAATAGCGCTATTTGAAGAGCTTCGGCGAGTACGCATTGAAATGATCAATCAACGTTGTGCTGCCTCTTGTGGAAAGAGCTTGTCTGCTAAATCCGAGAAACAGACATACTTGCGCGATCAATATCACAGTTATTTAATCTGGTCCTAAACCTCTACCAGAATATTGATAATAGGTTATCTTTGTTGTAAATAACTACGTAATTTTTTGAAAATGTTTCGAAGACACACCTACTGCAATTATTTTTTGTGCCAGTAAGAAAAACAATTTGTCTCTGCAGTTTAATGTCATCTATGGTCATCGAAGTGACGCATTTCCATTTTTTAAATGATGCAAGCTGAAAATTATGTAGTCGTCGCAAAGCTTACTGCAACAGATATGACATCACAGTATGACTGAGCGAGGTGGCGCAGTGGTTAGCACAGTGGACTCTCACTCGGGAGGACAGTTCAATCCCGCTTCCGGCCATCCTGATTTAGGTTTTCCATGATTTACCCAAATCGCTTCAGGCAAATGCCGGAACGGTTCCTTTGACAGGGCTCGGCCACTTCCTTCACTATCCTTCCCTAATCCGATGAGACTGTTTGGTCTCTTCTCCCAAATCAACCCAATCAACCATCACAGTATGTTTTCCATTTCAAGAGAACACGATTAACAAGTACCAGCCATTAGTCAAACGAGCAAGGCTTTTACCCTTCTGTATTGCTAGTACAACTCGTAAAATAAAACGGCGTAATTCTTAATCGTCTGAAATCCTCATCAAACGAGGTTATCAGCCTTGGAGGAACTTTTAAGGTTGACAACAAGAAGAAAATTCGCAGTTTATTCAAATTACTTGCTTTAGACCGAATAAGGGCATCTTCAGATGTAATAGCAGAATAAAGTAAAGAAAAATCCATTATTATTATTACCTACCATATACATTATTTACATGAAATAAATATGTAACAAAAGTACAACGTTGAAGAACATTGAGGAGGATTTACATGAAATAAATATGTAACAAAATGTACAACGTTGAAGAACACTGAGGAGGATGAAACTTCCAAGCAGATTAAAACTGTGTGCCGGACAGAGACTCGAAATCGGGACAGTTGCCTTTCGCGGGTAAGGCAAATGCAAATGTTCTGAGTTCGAGCCTCGGTCCGTCACACAGGTTTACTCTGACAGGAAGTTTCATATCAGCGCACCCTCCGCTGCAGAATGAAAATTTCATTTTGGATAGGAGGAGGATGATTGCTACCACCGAAGTCAGCTGATGCGTGTCGTTTCAAGTGAGAAATAATCAGAAGCTCCAAGGATAATAATGAAAGTAACACGTACAGGGTGTTTCAAAAATGACCGGTATATTTGAAACGGCAATAAAAACTAAACGAGCAGCGATAGAAATACACCGTTTGTTGCAATATGCTTGGGACAACAGTACATTTTCAGGCAGACAAACTTTCGAAATTACAGTAGTTACAATTTTCAACAACAGATGGCGCTGCAAGTGATGTGAAAGATATAGAAGACAACGCAGTCTGTGGGTGCGCCATTCTGTACGTTGTCTTTCTGCTGTAAGCGTGTGCTGTTCACAACGTGCAAGTGTGCTGTAGACAACATGGTTTATTCCTTAGAACAGAGGATTTTTCTGGTGTTGGAATTCCACCGCCTAGAACACAGTGTTGTTGCAACAAGACGAAGTTTTCAACGGAGGTTTAATGTAACCAAAGGACCGAAAAGCGATACAATAAAGGATCTGTTTGAAAAATTTCAACGGACTGGGAACGTGACGGATGAACGTGCTGGAAAGGTAGGGCGACCGCGTACGGCAACCACAGAGGGCAACGCGCAGCTAGTGCAGCAGGTGATCCAACAGCGGCCTCGGGTTTCCTTCGCCGTGTTGCAGCTGCGGTCCAAATGACGCCAACGTCCACGTATCGTCTCATGCGCCAGAGTTTACACCTCTATCCATACAAAATTCAAACGCGGCAACCCCTCAGCGCCGCTACCATTGCTGCACGAGAGACATTCGCTAACGATATAGTGCACAGGATTGATGACGGCGATATGCATGTAGGCAGCATTTGGTTTACTGACGAAGCTTATTTTTACCTGGACGGCCTCGTCAATAAACAGAACTGGAGCATATGGGGGACCGAAAAGCCCCATGTTGCAGTCCCATCGTCTCTGCATCCTCAAAAAGTACTGGTCTGGGCCGCCATTTCTTCCAAAGGAATCATTGGCCCATTTTTCAGATCCGAAACGATTACTGCATCACGCTATCTGCACATTCTTTGTGAATTTGTGGCGGTACAAACTGCCTTAGACGACACTGCGAACACCTCGTGGTTTATGCAAGATGGTGCCCGGCCACATCGCACGGCCGACGTCTTTAATTTCCTGAATGAATATTTCGATGATCGTGTGATTGCTTTGGGCTATCCGAAACATACAGGAGGCGGCGTGGATTGGCCTCCCTATTCGCCAGACATGAACCCCTGTGACTTCTTTGTGTGGGGACACTTGAAAGACCAGGTGTACCGCCAGAATCCAGAAACAATTGAACAGCTGAAGCAGTACATCTCATCTGCATGTGAAGCCATTCCGCCAGACACGTTGTCAAAGGTTTCGGGTAATTTCATTCAGAAACTACGCCATATTATTGCTACGCATAGTGGATATGTGGAAAATATCGTACTATAGAGTTTCCCAGACCGCAGCGCCATCTGTTGTTGAAAATTGTAACTACTGTAATTTCGAAAGTTTGTCTGCCTGAAAATGTACTGTTGTCCCAAGCATATTGCAACAAACGGTGTATTTCTATCGCTGCTCGTTTACTTTTTACTGCCATTTCAAATAGTTTTTACTGCCGTTTCAAATATACCGGTCATTTTTGAAACACCCTGTATAATATTTAGCTCCACCATTTTATCTTAATTTCTGACATTTTCACATACAATCGTCGAGCTTGTGATGATTTATCACTTGCAACGGCTCGCCAGCTGACGTCGCTGACAGCGACCTCCTCCTGTATTAGATATCGTGGTTGCCTGATAACCTAGTAATTACACATTTTTTTTCAAATATCCCTACAAATAACACAAATGACGGTTAATAATTATGGGTTTTACTTTTTGTGTTCTACTTTTGAATCTTAAGATCATTTGATTATGCCGAAAGATGTAGTTAGAATCGGATAAAAACGTTAGACAGATTATTTTACTCTGAAGACTATAAAACAGGTTCGCTAATACCTCATGAAACTCAAAAGCCGCCTTTCTATCGGTTATTTGTGCTTGCTGTCGAAGTAGACTGATTCTTCTATCTTTATACGCTCATCAGCCTGACCTGTAATTCCATTAGAGACCTCTAACCCTTCTCACTTCAAAAATACGTCTGAATTTTTTTGTTTTTGGTTCTGTCCCAATTCTTACAGGAGAGATTCCTAGTCAAAACTAGAAGAAGTCCCATAAATACACGTGCAGAAATAAATACTTGTGAGATAAAGGCACAATATGTCACGTAGACAGAAAAGCATTTGTTGATACTACAGTGATTTCTCATGTGGCTACCATTCATTCTCAAACATTCTTCAGCCTCTTCCTCCTCGTACTACTACTACTACTACTACTAAAGGAATCGCGAACACGGTTGGCTGCGCAAAAATTTGGTATCATGTACGGGAGAGACTTTCGTAACGTGTGCGCGTTCTCAATGGGTGTGGAATACACGGTCTTGAAACGTTCACCATGGACAGTCAGCTACGGTTAGATGAACGAGCAGGCCATCTGCTGGACCTCGTCGACCAATGAATTGTCCATTAAACGCTTGTGCTAGGCAGTGTCGTGCGAGACGTAGAAAATGGGGTAGTGACAAGTCGTGTACAAGCAACATCCACTTTCTTTCTGGAAGAGTACTGTTCTCTAAAAACACTGATAGTTTGTCACGCAGATATTGGTGATACGCATCAACTGTTAATCAACCCTGTAAAATGAATGGCCCTAGATGATGTGACTCAATTCTTGCTCACACAATGATATTTAACCAAATCCGATGCCCTGTTTCTACGACCACTCGACAATTTGCATATATCCACGTGAGGCTATTATGGTAATTTATTATCGTACTCTCAATCTCGCTTCATCCGTAGACAAAATGCAAACAGAGAACTGTGGATCTCCAGCGCTGCTATTTACAATCCACTGGCAAAACTTATATGGTGGCCTAGTGGTTTGATAGCTTGAACAAGCTGTACGTGATATGGGTAAAGGAACTGCTAGTACAAAATTGATCGCGCAAGAGCGTGATGTCAGCTCTTGTTTCAGCGCCATGATCTCGTCGTGACACTCACCCATTCGTATCAGGCGCGCGAAATTTACTGCCCTGCCACGGACCCTTGTATATAACTTGTTGGGCCAACCCTCCCAGACAGAATGCGCCGTCGAGGATGTCGTTTGGCACACGAGGCGTATGTCTGTCGATTACCGCCGACGCCTAAGCCACAGCGGAACACCATGTCTGCCATTTCCTGTGTAGAACAATAAGACTATTTCCGTTGTATACACACACCTTTTTGTTCCGACCCCAGCACAACCTCAAAACGATACGTACGAGATGGGAGGTGATGGCAGTTCTCAGTGCTGAGTCTGACGAGAGCTTCACAGTTTGAAGACGAACTCAACCAATATGAAATGTGCAATAAATGTGAACAGGAAAGTGGCAATACAACGGAATACTAACTGTTCTGTCCCCATGGAACAATCGCCCATATCTCAATAAGTATTTGTTTCCGGACATATGGTTGGATGTCCAATGCACCATACAAATTCATTACAATAGCCCGTGTTTACTATTTGTGCCGCTGAAAATAACCTCATTACCATTTACCAATGGTCTCTCATTGCTGTTGACTATTTAAATATGTCTGCCTTCACTGACACAATTGGATAACTTTGAGTGACATAATAAGCAGTGTGAATTATTCGGAGTAAGTGAGGAAATGTATTAAATGATTGAAGTGTTGCTCCGCTTCTTAATAAAAATCATGTTACTTGTATATTCAAATGCACTCCACCAAATATACACGAAAGCGAGGCGTACGATCATCAGCAACATGTATGGGAAGTCTGAAACCCGATATGTACATCCAAAATAAACTTATGAATGTACGGACTATTGCAACAGCCACGGATTATCGCAGACAATTTCTCTTCCTTTTCTTTCAACTCTTATTGGAGATCCAGACCCGACAAAACATCAGCTATTAGAACAGAATAAACGTCATTTTAATCTGATATACATGGTTCTCAAAAAGGTGTTACCACTCATATGGTACTATATAATTTTAAATCTGACTTTGTTGCAGACTAGAGGTGGATACCAGATTTACATACGAAGAGAAGGAAGGTAGCAGCTTGGATTGAAGGGTTTCGGTCACCTATAATAGCAGGAAAAAAAATTCAACAATTGTTTGATAAGGATCCTCGAAGCCGTTTAACTCTCTCTGGATTGCATGAGAAATTGGTGAGCACAAGGTCTGTGACCAATGACTGCGAAGGAAATAGTGGACGTCCTGGAAGTATTCTAAAGGGTGATAATATCATAAACGTTCAAAAGCACAATTATTAGGAGCCCAGGAAATTCAAGAACGAGATGAGCTGCAGTAGTGTTACTGGAAATGATGCACACAGACCCTAATGTTGAGGTTTTTATATCGGAAAAAGCCACACTTCATGCCAACGCCAACGTGAATAAGTACAAGTGCGTCATCTAGAGTACAGACATTCCCCTTGAACTAAGAGAGCACATTAGAGCCTCTCCGAAAGGTAACGTACGGGGCGATATTTTGAAGTTTGAAGTACTTGGCCCAGATTTTTTTTATGAGTCAGACTGTGACGGGAGATTCTTACCTAGATGTGTTGCAGAATTTTATTTTTGATACTCTTTCCCCCCGTATCGTAACATCAGGTTACTTATAGCATCTTGGCACACTACCACATTATTCCTTAAACGTTCGACATCACTTGGATGAAACATTTGGTTGACGCTGGATTGGATGAGGTGGATCTTCGGCTTGGTGACCACGGTCACTCGATTTGACTCCACGTGATTTTGGGTTATGGGGAACTGTGAAAAAACGCAAGTATGCTGCAGACGTACCGACATTAATGGCCTTAAAGAACACATAACACAAGTTGTCCGCTCTACGTACGGAAAAGTGTGAACGAGCTATGGTCTGTAAGACGAAAAACTTTGTACATGCACTGAGTATCAAGGAGTTCAGGTCGAAAAAGTGCACTAGCTTCATTTAGAATTTATGTAGCGTGTGTTTTTATACTAAAATAAAATAACAGTAACGTAATAATAAAAGTAATAAAATAAAAGTCAATCCCATATAAGTGATAAAATCTTTTTCGACAACCGTGTAATCTGGCTCTTTTTTAATGGGGAGATATCTAAATGTGGTATTATTTGGCTATGAGTCATGCGTTTCATTTGTAATGTTCGTCTGATAGCGGATGAAGGCGGTTGGTGAAACGGCGCCCTGCCACAGACTTGAGAAGGGGGGCAGCGTCATACGCATCATGATAACCACCCCTAACCTTCCCCCTCCCCCCCCCAAAAACAACATTCTTCGTTTATATTTTTATAAACATTAATTTGCATAATTTCCATCTAATTTACGGAGAACAGAGTAGATGAAAACAAAGTGTCGAAAAAGACTAACAAATTACAAACAATGCTTATCTTGTTATCAAGTTTCAATGCTTATTTTGTTTTCCTTGAGCGCTGGCCCACATGGATTGATTCCATCCAAGAAAACGCGGCCAGTCACAAGCTGACAGAAGCTGCTACGGACAGCAAATCTGACACGGTTTGTGAGCCTACAAGTGGGGCAGGCAAACCACAGGAAGTTGACTCAGGCAAGAAAGGCGCTGTAATAAGGAAAAAGAAACCCAGAGGGACAAACTTTCTCGAATGGAAGCAAAAAAAGCCACATTTACATGCTCGCCTAGCAATATTCTGCAGACAAGTATTCACAATCTTAGGGCTAAGCCTCATAACAGTGAGGGCAGACTTTGATTTCATACTGTGTCAAAGTTGTGAAAGTTTGTTGCTATTAAAGCTCTTAAATTAATTTTAAATTAATTGCATGACACGAGTGCTTCTCAAATATTTGGGCAAGTTCTTTTCAAATCATGAATTTCCTGAACTGCAGTTTCTTGAATATCATGCTTAAGCGATGCAGTAAGTACTGATCTAAACTATTTTTTAGTATATTAAAATATTTGAGATATTTTGTTATAATCCTGGTTCTCTGCTTGGGCTAGTGTGTAAGAGCCCAAGATGCAGATAACGCATGCTCAGATGGTGATATCCATCGGACTAGACTCAGGTGGCATACGTCACGGCTACCCCGTGATAGCGGGCTTAAGGCTTGCAACCAACCGACTGGGTCCATCGTCTACATTCACCCGCCGCTCTGTACTGACGTCAGTGAGGCAGAGCGAGATTAACAGGGAATGCAATAGAGAGAGAGAGAGAGAGAGAGAGAGAGAGAGAGAGAGAAGAGCCCTCCCCACCGTACGTCATCGCAGCGGCGGCGTCACAGGCGACCCAGTGACGTCAGAGACCCGTCGATAGACGGCCAGGAGCGGCGCACACCCAGTGCGGCCACGCTGCGCTACACGTACAAGCGACTTTCGGTGTCACTGCTCCTCACGCACGTGCTGCAGCTACCGCATTTGTTGCTCACAGCTGCAACAGCGCAACCGCCACCACTAGCACCATTTAATAGAGCTTTACTGAAGCTACACTACGTTAAAGAGCAGGGTAAAATCAAAACGGGCGGTTAACACAACTCATTCTATTTGCACGTAAGATGACAACCTGCATTTACCGCACTCTGAAACTTACTACAAAAACCCGCTTTCCATACTCGCCCCTATTGTGTCGTACCTGTTCCGTTAAAACAGAAAAGAAATAGAAAATACTATTAACAATTACGCTTACTATGTACAGTTGCCTACAGAATTATTTCAACTGTTAAGTCATTTATCGTGATTTGAAACTATTTTCTTATACTCTTGTGGTACAATGCGTGGCTTGATAGTGTAGCAAATGAGTAAGATTACAAAACCCAAGGGCCAGGATTCAAGCACAGTTCACTAATTTCACCTCTGGTAATGAACTGTTAGTGTAAAAATTGCCGAGCTTCACCGCGGTCTGAAATCCACATCGAATTGTAGGCCGTATATCTCGTTCGATCACTCAGCTTCTATACCGGAGGAAAACACCCGTATTACAATTCTAAATACGACCATGCCTATTAACGCACTGTGGTGTTCGAACCTGACCTGATTGATAACAGATCTGTCCCATGATAGGATGGTTAACATGATAAATAAAAATATTCTATGATAGTTTCTTTCACTAGACTACCTCATAGAGGAGTGAGTGTCGTAATTGTAAACTTTGTTCTCTGCAACTGCCTTTCAATACCTTCCACCAGGGTTTTAAAATTGTGATGGTTACCACTCTAAACAGAATATTCGCGTCAACTCGCTCTCCCCAGAAACAATAAATATTTTCCTGTAAAAATTTGTCCCCGCCACTTTTCATTTTATATCAAGATGCGGCTGCCGACTATGACATTTCAATGTTACGTATCATGTCACCACACTTACACAGCTAAATACACAGATGTCCAAAATTAAAGCAACAAACCACTATTTCCCCATCTTGTGTCTAATTCACGACATAATCATACAAACTGTCAACAGATGACCGTACGAACGTGTTCTGCACAGAAGATGGAATTCTGGTCCACGGACAACCACATCAGCGCACCTGTCAAACGGGGTAGTGTTTGTGGGCTAGTCTCACATCCACAATTGCTGTGTACATAGTCACAGACGGTGCTGTATGGCACAGGGAAGACGCCTACCAGAAACTCTGTGGTGGAGGGTCATAGGAAGAATGGAAGCAGGGCAGTAGCAAACTGTTGTGGCCCGATGGCTTAACGTGAATCGTTCTGTTCTTTCTCGGATGTGGCGACAGTTCACAGAGACCGAAACTGTATCCCGAAGACCAGAGCTGCGCCGACAACGTGTGACATCAGAGAAAGAATACCATTAATTGGCAGTAGGGCACGGCGCTACCGCCTTAGTACTGCACGGCAACTGGCATCTGACCTCACAGCATCCGCTGGACGTGTTGTATCGAGGCAAAACGTGTACAGAAGGCGTTGGCAGAGTGGCCTTTATTGTCGGAGACCTGTTCTTGAGGAAAGGGACCGGTACCGAGGAGGATCCCTAATCGAGTGGGCAGGTATTAAGATGAGCACCTCTTATGAAATTGTAAGGGTGAATCGACAAGGTTTAATTGCTGTCAGGTACAGTGATGAGATCTTGGGACCTCATGTGCGGTTGTGGTCAGGTGCTGTGGACCCAGACTTCGTACTAATGGATGATAATGCTCGCCCTCATAGAACACAGGTGTTTGATGTTTTCTTGAGAACGGAAGATATTGCACACAGGGCGTAGCCTGCTCGCTCTCCCGATTTGAATTCCATAGAGCACGTCTGGGATGCACTAAGGAGCCGGGTTGCATACGTCAGCACCCACCAACCACTCTCCAAGACTTGCGATCAGATCGGCGGCAACAATGGGCTTATTGTCTCACCATGAGATTGATGACATCAGTCACAGCATGCCCCTTCGCTGTCCGCCCTGTATTGCTGCCAGGGGTGATCACACCCCATACTCAGCACATTAACCAGTTGTCGGAATGTGTGTGCAAATCTTAATTGCAAAAAAAACGAACATTTTTGTCTACCGTTATGCATGTTGCAGTTGTTTATCTTCTGTATTCTTTAAATTATTTCTCCTTCACTATCATCCATTTATACTGTTGCAAAATTTCCGTTTGTTGCTTTAATTTTGGACACCAGTGTATAATTGGCGATACTCCCAGCAAAACTAACTACGATCGTGTGATACTTCCGCAGAATAGTAACCATCCTGTAACCAAACGTGTTCTCCATAAATTTTAGTATAGTCCTCACCCACAGAAAAAAGTAAGTAGCCCTCACTTATGTTTGCAGTAAAGCTAAGAAATCGTGAGGGGAGATTTCCACATACCATCATATATTAGCTGATTACTCAGTTATCTCGCTCTTCTACTAGACAGAAAGGGGAATCGAATATATCTATAGCATAAAATCGAAGTTACTTTTCAACAGGGTTGTGAATGCGTTAAACAATTCAAATCAAAAAGTTAAACTCGACATTTCACTTATTACAAACAACATTTATGGTTTCACTGCCATGAACACTAATAAATATTTGGACGAAGACAAACGCTTCTATGCATACGTATGGGCGGCGTACAATTTTTCAGAACGTTATAAAATGGAAAAAGTTTCTCAATACTTCGATTATGTTCAGATTCGAAGAGACTTCGATTTAAATATCAACGGAAATGTGAAATCCGCAGTATTCGAGGTCGCTGGCTTAATTTTTGAAAGTACGCAATACGAGATGATTTGAGGTAATTCACTGCAGACAGGCAGTGCTCGTTATTTGCTATCGCTTAGTTTGAACATCTACAGTGCAGTTTGGACCACACGAGTTTTTGCAGGCGCCAGTGGCGAAAATGCGAAGAATGGCCAATAACAGAGCGTACAGTTTTTCGAGACCAGCCCGTGTTGTAGATAGAAATTCCGAATGCATATTCAAGTCCAGGAGCTCTAAAATAATTTGGCTAATATTGAAACTGACACATTCGCGTGAATACGAACTGAATATCCAGGAAGTACGTGGTGGAAAACTTTAACGGAGATTTATTTGACGGAAGATCTATAATAAGTGAAGATATGGTTGTGTCAAGAGGGTGTTTACTCGCGACGACATAACATGTGTACGCGTGGTCTGTCCGTGGAAGTTGCTGTAACTCCGCCACACACTCCCACAGTCCCATGGAGTTTTTATAGTATGGTAATCCTCCATTCCCCATTCACGAAGATGACTTTGCTTGGAACTGCACAGGTTGGGTTCGAAGACGCGGGTGTCAAAAGAGTGCATCCCACCAGTGGACTCCCTATGGGAAGACGACGGAGCAGCTTGAAAAAGAGAATGGCCAGAATGGTCCTTGTAGAATGTCCGAACATGCTGAATGTTCAAAAATGTTATAGAATCTTCTAGAAGATTCGAGAATGTTCTAGATCACCCGAAGTAATACGGAATTAATGGGAGGTGCATTGCTTCTTACATATTCTGGACATTTTCAACGAACACTTCCACTTGTTACAGAGTCAACTCCTGCAGGTGAAATCAATGCATGTTTGAAGAAATTATTTCTTTAGGCTCGTGTGAAGGTAAGTACGACTGATGACTTTTCTGGAACGACTTAAATGAAATCCAAAGCAGTCAGTAATTCTTACATATTACGCTATCATGTCATACATTCTAAACCTACAGTATTTCGTTTACATTGAAAAACACTATTTAAAACACTTTTGTGGTCTCTATCACGATCTCAATATATTTCAGTTAAATCGTTGTTCCGAAGAAGTCATTTACGAACAAATACGAGAGTTCAGCTTTCCAATGAAGAAGAAACTAACCATATTTTAAGAAAACTCACTCAACTGGTTGTGACTACCAAACTCAACTTACAAATGGTTTATGTAACACTGTCAACAGCCTAAATGAATTAACACAAGTTTTTTTCAAACATCGCTCAAAATTACTACAGTTAGTTACTCGAAAGACCGATTTTAGCAGTAGGAAATGAAGTGGTTGACGATATTAATTTAAAAATTCAAAACAAGAAATGGTCGTGAACAGTTATCAAACAACATAATTGAAACAAAAACAGTATCAGGAAAAGTTATAGCCGAAACATTGTTTATTCCGAGGATTCCGCTCATATCTACCAAACTGCAGTTTCGACTCAAGAGATTGTTTTTTTCGAGTACCTGACTCACCGCCAGTCACTGGTTTTCGTGTCAGGTGCTACCCTTGATTCACTTGTGTACTTTAGTGGTTGTGGTAGCTGTTATGTTTCTGGAGATGTGATTGAGCGAAGTGGTCGCTATCACATAGTGCTGATCACAAGGGCATCTTCCGTCTCTTTCGCAGCATTGTATATTTCACGGGAAGAAAGTTCGATATTTATCTATGTTGTCGAGCTTTTATGAATATTTCTGAATGTGTACGAATGTTCTACAATATTACTGAATCTTCTGGATTTTCAAATTTTTTAGAAAGTTCCTGAAATTTTTTAATGTTCTTGAATGTTTTGGAATGTTCTCTGTGTTCTATAACGAAGTGACTGGCGTAGTACCTTATTTCAAATCAGGTCATTGTGGAACACTTCTGGATTCAAGAGTACTGGTGAGTGTTTTTGAGTATTCAAGAGTTGTTTTTAGTGTTGCGTACTAACATTTTTACAATTTTTTGAATGTTCATTTTTACTATGTTCTCGAATGATCTGGAATGTTCGCAGAAAACACGAAAATAAATCCAAGAGAAATGATCTTCTTCAGATAGTAATAGAATAGAAACAAGAATACAGATTTTAGTGATACAAATTCAAACGGAAAATATCAATTAATCTAGCTTGTTCCTCCTCAAAAATTAACCGTTTCCTAAAATATGCATACACTCACTTTAACAAAGTTTATTGAACTATACTAAAAGTCATCTTGCTGGAAATCCATAACCAGCACACACTTCCTTCCTCAACTACGCTATAACTGGGAATACGGAAATTACTAAAACAGTCTCGAATGATTTGCTGTACAAGGCCAATTGATTTGGATGGCGGAAGGAAATCACTCGTATCACCACTTCATGTTGACTCCAATGACTTGCGGTACTCTGGTTTTGATTGTCGCACTTCTCTAGAACGTCCGTCGGCGGGAATGTAAATGATTACGCTTACAGTTCTCTGTAACAGGGTGAACGGCTACCGAGAGTGCATTAGTATTGCTTTTGTTTAGTGGAGTTGCCAGGCTAAGTAGTGTATTACAAGGGGCGTGACCAGCGTCAGACGTCTAGTTATTACTGCGAACGGCACGGAGACGCCGCGTAGTCATCTGAGACAGCGTTATCAGCACCTGACAGTCTGAAAGGAGCCTAATAGTGTGCTTCCATTTGTCTGGCTGGTCGAACCATACTATACCGAAATATGTGAGCCGTTCGGATGTGACAGTGGCCCGATGTTGTAGTTCCATGGAAACGTGGGGGCACGCACACTTGTCCAGTTTGCGATCGACCATATCTAACTACCACAAGCGGCGATGAGCAACAAGCACGTCGTAACCAATGCACATCTGCGCCTGCCGTCCGAGGACGCAACATTCTGTGTCATCCTGCACAACTTGCCGGAGACCAGCAGCAGCCGGACTTTGGAGTAACCATTCTATGCTTACGTGCGTTAACGCAAACGGCCACTCACGAGTGCTGCCGAGACCGGGAAGCATGGACTGCTGAATGAATGATGTCGCAGTGTGTTCAGCGATGAATGACGGTTCTGCAATACCGCAGATGATCATCCACGGCGAAGTATGGCGGCGACCTGGGGAGAGATCCTAATTTTGGGAAGGCACAGCAGTCTGCTGTTTGCGCCACAGTCTGAGAAGCCATTGGGTATCACAATTTTCTGTGTCATCATGTCTTACTTCTCATGCAACAGTACCATGTTATCATTTCTCAACAAGACAATGCTCGTCCGCAAATGGCACGTCTACGAACTGTCTTGGTGACATGAACTATTCAACCAGGCTGTGTTTTAAATTATTTTATCTGCGCTACTAGTTCCGTGCACTGACCATTCTGAAACGCATCTAATAATCGTAACACACCATAAAAAATGAGAGCTACAACATGGAACTTATAAAACTACTTTGGATGTAGCGTTATACAAACACAGTAATCACCTACACATGCATTTGAGAACGGGCAGTTTCCAAAACTAATGCAAATAAAATAACTTAAAACACAGCGAGGTGGAATAATGTCCTTTAAATTTACTGAGACTGTGGAGCCCACCCAGAAGTAATTGTCTGAGTGATGATGTACTCACGTGGCCAGCAAGATCCCAGATCTGTGCTTGATAGAACATGGGTGGGACAGGACTGGACTCAACCTCGTCCCAGTAGCAGTGTCCAGGATATCAATGACCAGTAACAACTACTGTGGGTCACTTGCCTCAGGAAAGCATTCAACAGTCCTATGACACCCCTCCCAATCGAATCAGTGCGTGCTTTCAGGCCAGAGGGGGTGCAACTTCGTAATATGAGGTGTGTGCCAGAAGCATCGAGAATTCTATTTCGCGGACTGCATTAGAAGGATCCGCGCGATTTTTCGTTGTGTTGGTAAACATGTTTCGAACCTCTCTGTGCAAATAGCCATAACGGGTGTTCAGTCTGTCGTCAGATGTCAACGTTACATGTGTTTGGCTACGGGTGGCGATTATTGATTTATATTAAAAATGTATCAGAAAATTTGCATTAAATTTTGCTGAAAAATGTAACAAAGTTTCAGAAATCTTGGTGAAACTACGAGTAAGACGACGGTTTAAGAGTAGTGTAAGCATTTCCAAGATGGCCGTGAAGACACTGAAAATGACGAGTGTTCTGGACACCCCAGCACAACAACCACCGATGAAAACGTGGAAAAAAATGAAATATGCTCATTATTTTGGCATATCAAGGTTCATGCCCTGCAATCTTATCGGATGTTTTAGGTATGAAACACGAGACAACAAATTTTTTTCCAAAAGTATCTACTCACACTTAATTGCTTGTTTGTGAATTTTTGGCAAAAAGCAACACTGTAATGATGCTCGAGCCTCCATATTCGCCAGACATGGCTCCATGTGACATTTTTCTATTCCTAAAAATAAAGAGCCTTGCTGTGCCGTCGTTTTAAAAGCACAGCTGAGATTAGAAGCAAGTGGCTGTAAGAATTAAGTGCTATCGCAAGGATCGAGTTCCAGAAGTGATTCAAGGACTAAAAGAAACTCTGGCATAAATGTGTAATATCTAATGGGGACCACTTTGAAGGAGATAACTTAAATATAGACAAATAAAATTATTTCCAAAAAATGAAAATGCCCGACTCTTTTTGAACACAACTCGAAAGTGGGCTCAAACTGCCAATTTCTTTGCAAATTTGACTCGATTTTGTACTCAAGTAACATGGCTTACCTTTTCAACCCTTCTCGGTTCTTCACTTTCTTTTTGTCAGGCAATGAATCTTTTGAGACATCGTAACAGGAACCAGAAGACCACAGTTATGAAGAGACCACCAACGACAAGAATTTCAAGACAGCGAAATACCTTATAAATGTTAATAGCGACCACAACAGAAATTAGAAACTTAATTCAATCCACATGTCATGCAGCATGAATCTCGGACGTCGTAATTCTAGAATGAAATATTTGGTTGTTGTGCAATATGAATTATCTGTGCAATAAGTTCTTACTTGACTGTTAAAAGAGGCATACTACGCATGTTGGAATAACCGCCGCATATTGTATTTAGCCACAGACTGATTTTATTCTTTCTAAGAGATTGTGTGTGCTTTATTTACTATGGTTTTCGTACAAAGAAAATTTCTTCAGACGGTTCTTTGTTTTGTTAGTTACAGTGCAGTGATGTAACCAAAAACTTGTGGAAGTGTGCCTGCATGAAGATGAGTAATGGCTGTGTGGGCAGAATGGTGTTGGTAAACATACATACAAGAGGTAATCAGTTAGAGAATTATAACATTTTTGTCCAACTGACCCACATTAAAGAAATACATAAGCTACTACTACTACATAAATTTGTTTTGTATGACACACTTTCTATCTTTTTCGACAGCATGTTGTCCGTATCAATGTGCAAATTCACTAATGAGCCAAAACATTATGACCAGCTCGTCTGACCGTCTTTGGAACGAAACACATAACTAATTCTGCATGTCAGGGTTGGTTGGTTTGGGGAAGGAGACCAGACAGCGTGGTCATCGGTTGCATGTCAGGGATCCGACAGTTTGTCAGTAGGTTTGTGGAGACGTGTGGCATTAGATGTCTACGCACAGACGAAATAATTCGCGTAAATAACGGGCCGCTGATTTGCGTACACGATGATGGCGCCAAATAGCGACCCAGATTGGTTCCATAGGATTTACATCAGGAGAATTTGGTCATCGAAACGTCAACGTAAGTTCATTATAATGCTCCTCAGACTATTGCAGCACGGTTCTGGCTCCGAGAGACGGACAATCATACTGCAGAAAGATGACATTGCCGTCGGTAAAGACATAAGCATGAAGGAATGCAGGTGGTTCGCAGCTATCAGCGTGCCCCGCTCCAATGTTGGGTGGGTGATGTAGCCCCTCAGGAAGATAGCAGGCAAGGCGGGAAAGAATTCCTGTGTGCATTCGGTATGTCTCCGGGAGGTCTCATACGTTATATGGAGGAGGCCCTACCGGCGGCTATCGAGCGCACTGGGTCCAACCGGCTGCATGTAGTGGCTACATGCCGGCACGAATGACACCTGTCGCTTGGGTTCTGAGGCCATCCTCGGCTCCTTTCAACGGCTGGCTGATTTGGTGAAGGCAACTAGCAACGCACGAGGGGTGCAGGCTAAGCTGTCTATTTGTAGCATCGTACTCGGGTTTGATCGCGGTCCTCTGGTTTGGAGCAGAGTGGATGGTATAAACCAGAGGCTCAGACGGTATCGGATGCGAATTTCTCGACCTCCACTATCGGGTGCAAAATTGTAGGGTTCCCCCTTAATAGGTCAGGCGTGCACTACACGCATGAAGCGGCTACTAGGGTAGCGGAGTACGTGTTTTGCGTGCACATGTGGCTTGTTTTAGGTTGGACTCCTTCCTTGGGAGCAAAGACGATTTGCCTGTTAAATCAGCAACACCGACCTCAGAGAATCTTGGTCCTCGCAGATCATAGATTATTATGATTTTAGTAAACTGCGGAGCATCCAAGGAAATGTCCCAGAATTAGTATAGCTTACTGAAGGTTATAATGCACAGATAGCATTGAGAACAGAAAGCTAATTGAAGCCAGATGTCAATGACAACGGAATCCTAAGTTCAAACTGGAATGTTTATCGTAAGAATAGGTTAGTCGTCAATGGTGGCGGCGTGTTTATTGCAGTAAAAAATTCGATAAAATCTATCGAGGTTATCACGGATTCCGAATATGAATTAATCCGGGTGAAATTGAGTATCAAAGAACCGTCAAAAATGGTGATCAGATGCTTTTATAGACCACCTGGGTCAGGATATGTAGTTGTAGAGCGCTTCAGACAGAACTTGCAGAATAATGATGATGATGATGATGATGATGATGATTGGTTGGTTAGTGGGGCGCTCAACTGCGCGGTCATCAGTGCCCGTACAAAGTCCAAATTTTGACACAGTCCATTTTCTTTTTACAATCCAGTCTAGTCACTCTCACAAATGATGATGATGAAATGATGACAGCACAAACACGCAATCCGCGGACAGAGAAAATCCCAACCCGACCGGGAATCGAACCCGGGACTTGCAGAATGTCATTAGTAATTTTCCTGATCATGCCGTTGTAATAGGGGGTGACTTCAAGTTGCCTGGTATAGATTCGGAGTGTTACGCCATCAAAACTGGTGCCAGAGACAAGGGAGCGTGTGGCATTCTTCTGGAGGTCTTGTGCGAAAATTACCTGGAGCAGACAGAGAACCAACTCGTGAGGGTAACGTCTCAGACCTCCTGGCAACAAACGGACCTGAACTTATCGAATCAGTTAAGGCAGAGGAAGGCATCAGTGATCATAAGGCTGTGACGGCATCTATGATGACGGGTCCTACAAGGAGTGTTAAGAAAGGTAGGAAGATGTATTTCCTCAGCAAGGGTGACAGGGCACAAATTTAAGAAAATCTCAGCAGTCGCATCAAATATTCGGCGATGAGGACGAAGATGTGGAGAAAAAATGGAAAAAAAATTCTAAGGCATCGTTCAATATGTCCTAGACATGTTCCAGTAAGGTTTTAAGCGATGGGAAAGATCCACCATGTTTAATAGCCATGGTAGAAAAGCGCTACGTAAGCCTTTCATCTCAGTTTCAAGAGAAGGAAAAACCAGGTGACAAACAAAAGCAGAAACAAGCTAAAATGAGCATAAGGAGAGCAATGAAAGAAGCGTTCAATGATTTTGAAAGTAAGACGTTGTCAACCGACCTTAATAAAAACTCTAAGAGATTGTGGTCATATGTAAAATCAGTAAGTGGGTCAAAATCATCTATTCATTCTCTCAGTGACCACTCCGGCACCGAAACGGAAGATGACAGAGAGACGGCCGAAATACTGAATTCGGTTGTTTCACCGCGCAAGATCATAACACTGTCCCTCCTTTCAATCATCGTGCGAACTTCGAAATGGTGAATACTGAGATAACGGATCGTGGAACTGAAAAGCAGCTACAATCGCTTAGTAGTGGAAAGGCTTCAGGACCTGATGAGATACCTATAAGATTATACGTAGATTATGCGAAAGAGCTTGCTCCCCTTCTAGCAAAAATTTATCGTAGATCACTTTAGCAACGAAAGGTACCTAACGACTGGAAAAAAGCGCAGGTCATTCCCGTATTTAAGAAGGACCGTCAGACATCCACATAATTATAGACTTATATCGTTGACGTCAATCTGTTGTAGAATTATGGAACATGTTTTATGCTCAAGAACTATGACGTTCTTGTAAAATGAACATCTCGATAAAAATCAACATGGATTCCGCAAACAGAGATCCTGCGAAACTCAGTTCGCTCTGTTCCTCCATGATATCCACAGCGCAGTGGACAACGGCGCTCAGGTTGATGCCGTGTTCCTTGATTTCAATAAGGCATTTGACACCGTCCTGCACTGCCGTTTAATAATAATAATAATAATAATAGTAAAAAAGAGCTTACGGAGTATCGGAGCAGACCTGCAATTCGACGGCTCTGAGCACTGTGGGACTTAGCATCTGAGCTCATCAGTCCCCTAGAACTTAGAACTACTTAAACTAAGTAACCTAAGGACATCACACACATCCATGCCCGAGGCAGGATTCAAACCTGCGAATGTAGGGGTCACGCGGTTCCAGACTGAAGCGCCTAGAACCGCTCGGCCAAACGGCCGGCCACTAATGATGACAAACAGTTGGAAACAGCGGCTGCCGTAAAATATCTAGGCTTAACTGCCCAGAGCGACCTTAAATGGAATGACCATATAAAATAGATAGTGGGGAAAGCAAACACCAGACTCAGATTCACCGGAAGAATCTTAAGGAAACGTAACTCATCCACGAAATAAGTGGCTTATAGGGCGCTTGTTCGCCCGATTGTTGAGTACTGTTCATCTATTTGGGATCCCTGTCAGGTAGGACTGATAGAGGAGATAGAGAAGTGTATCCATAGTATGATTCACCCGAGGAGCCGACACGTTTCCATTGATCGACAGTCGAATCCCGATGGTCCCGTGCTCGCTGCAATCGTAACTGACGTCGTTGGGTCAACATGTGAACACATAGGGGTGGTCTGCTGTGGAGCTTGATGTTCAACAAGCTACGATGAATAGTGTGCTCCGGAACACTTGTGCGTGAACCAGAATTGTATTCTTTCGGCAGAGGTGGCACAGATTGCCATCGATCCTACTTTATAGAGTAGACAAGCCCCCGAACCCCAAGTTCTGTGAAGAGTCTCGTGGACATCCAACCATTTAGCGCCTGGTGATAGTTTCACTGTTCTACCTGTTTCCGTGGATGCTCAAGACAGTAGCACGTGAATATTCTACCAGCTTCGCCATTTTCGAAATGCTGGTTCACAGGCCATGTGTAATAACAATCTGCCCTTTGTCAAAGTCGCTTATCTCAATGGATTTCTTCATGTACTGCCCATATCTTATCAAGGGTGATCCCCCGTCCATGTCTAATCCATTTACATACTTTTGTTACCGCGTCACGTGCCCGCAACGCCACCAGGCGGCACTCGACGTCACGGTGGGCAGTGGTCATTATGTTTTGGCTGATTAGTGTACAACAACAACAACAATGGTGGTATAGCTGCAGCTGTTTAAGCATCGCTCGCGACCAAAATGCTGATTAATACTCTCGATAATGACGGGGGTACTTCGGAAATTCCAAATTCCGTAGACAATCATCAGCAGAATTACTGATTCGGTCAAAATAGTTAACGTCGCAGAAGTTTTACAGTATTTAGGAGAATCAGAGTGCATAACATGTTCTTAGGACTGGAACAAAATATTCTCGCTTCGAAGACGACTGGCACACTTCTCGCTTCTATGTCTGGGAACAGTGCTGCTGAAATATGACACATGCAGCTATCTCTTGGGCTCTGAATCTCCTGGATGTATTCGTAGCTGTTCAGAACATACCTAAGCACGTAGGAGTCGTGACAGCATTCTGTATCCAATGGTACTCCACACACACTGGACGTCTGTTCCCCTCGTTATGCCGCAGACTAACGTAGGCTTCGGGTTCCGGACACTACACATGCTATCTGTCTAGAGTTTATTTGTAATAAATACACTTCATTTTATTAGCCTTTTTGAGAGTTGGAGTAGTGTAGGGGGCTGGTGTGACTTTAAGCACAACCCAAGACCACACGGCACCACATTTTGTAACTAATAATTGTCCAGAAGCTTAACTTAATTTAGTATGCTATCCTTGTGCCGCAGCAGACTTCGTCACACCATCGACACGGACGGGTTATGGCCGTTACAGCGCACCAGCATGGAGACAATGCTGTAGACAAATTTCCTCGATAAATTACAGTTATGCGGGCAATACGAGATGTTATCGCACTGCATGCCCTGTACCTTGGAGTCCCTGTTAACGATGCTCCTTCTCCTCCTCTTCTGCTTCTTCGTTTCACACACATCTGCCGGATCAGCATTATGAGTTATGATATGTCCATTTTCCTGGATGCCGATCTTTCTCCCCCGCCCGAACTCTTCCACGTGCTAGTATTGTGACCTTGAAATAGTCGCACTTAGACCGCTTTCACACGGAATGTCGTGCATCTGGATGCAGTGCGCCGCTTACTGTAGGCAGCCTTCGCTCACAGTGTCCCGCTCACGGTTAAGTAATGTCGCGTATCTGAACTGCCGCCTGTCAGCGCGTTGGAAAAACTAGTCATCGACAAAACTATCCCCGTAGAGTAAGTAGTTGCGATTTCTCGAAGCGCTGTCATTATGAAGAAACGAAAAATATTAAGAGGAAGAATTGGTACCACTAAAAAAAAATTAGATCTCTTAAGATTAACAGCTTTCCTCTGCCTTGAAGGGGCACTTCCAGCATATCCTAATAAATTCTTCAAATTAAAAAACAAAGAACAAAATTTTATTAGCACTGTAGCACGCCACTGGTAATAAATTCATACATACAAGTATGTCAATCAACATTCATGATCTACCTAGAATTCGCAGAATACGTCATAAAATGTGTTGTGCTTCAAGTATTTGCCTGTACTCGGAACGAAGTAAACTTTGACCATACTTTGTGGTGCAATATTGCAAACAACAAGTCGAATGAAGCTCAGGCTATGCGCGGTAATGACGGACGTGAATGACAGTATTGTGGAATTTAAGCCTTTAAGCTTCTGCACACCAAGGAAGATAATTTTTATCTAGTTTTCACTAAGCTTGTAAAAAATTTCAGCAGATTTTGTCGGTTGTATGTGTTTGTATCTTAAATATCTGTCTACGGGTTAATGTTTATATTATTTAACAATATTTGTTCGCTTGTGGTGGTGAAGACGCAATTATTTTGTTACCTGTTCTAAAGTTTACATTTTAAGCTTCAGTTTTTTTTTTCAGGTTTGAGCTTGGCGTAAAAACTGATCTTTCTGTCGAACAAATGGGGGCGATTATACGCCATCTCTCCGCAATTTCAAACAATTATTGGTGGCACTCTACTCCGTATATCATTCCCAGTCCCGAGTCATACATATCATTTTTTTCTAGGTGTTGCAAGGATGAAAACTCTGTGTGTATTAATCTCGGCCTTTGCAACAGCACCTTACATAGGCTTCGAAGCTCGACACACATGGTAAGGCATCATTGGTAAGGATGAGACAACTTATTCCGAGAACGAAGTCTAATTGTATACTATGGATGGAAGGAGTTTCAATTAACCGAAAGACTTAACGCTTCACTTTCATGGAAGAAGTTTCTAAATTTGAACATTTTTCTATCGTTTAGGTAAAAACATTTCCTTTATGGCGTGATCTTCGCGAAAATGCTAGAAGTTACAGGACATTTATATTTCTGTAGCACCATAAGGGAAGGAGTGAAAGAAGGGGATCGCTCGTTCCTACACTGTAACCATAGAATTTATAAAGATTCTACAGACCAAAACGGTCATCACATTTTTCATTACTTCAAAAGTAAACTGTTTTACAAAAATGTAGTTTATTTCAAAAGTTCTACCTATGATACCTTAACGATTCCACTAAGCACTGTGTGTAAAAAAACTAATACAAGTACATATTACATCATAATAATATTGTTATCTGCTACCTAGTAATTATGTTAAACAGAAACTACGAAGATTTCTAATGTAATAAAGACACCTTGTACAACTATATTTAGAGAGAGGATGAGGAATGGCAGAAATTTTATTACAGTGACTGTTCGAATAACTTCTAGTTACGAGCGTTTATGGATTTGACTTTCAGTATGAATTGGCATTATTTGATTCTGAAACCATCTTATAATTTGGAAGTCTAAATTTTCAAAAAATTCTAGTATCCTGTTCTACAGACTTTCCATCGTTCTTTCATAATGTGATCGATCATTCGCTCTACGACTGTCAGTTGTGAAAGGATGGCCAAGTACCTTACCACATGCTACAGGACACGATCAATTGGAAATCAGAAATACGATTCCTGGAGGGCATTCGTCTATAAGACTTCGTACGGTATCAAAACTCTCTAACTCGCTCCAAACACACACAGTTCCATAAATACTCAAAATAGGACAAATATTTTTCCATACTTATTCCACACGACTAGTTTCTAATACCTTTACTGTCCTACATCCAAAATGCTTATATAATGTGCAATCGGTACGCAAAGCTCAACTTTACGGTGTAATTAATTTAGCACTTTAGGGTCTGCAGTGAAGAGTGCTGATGTTGTCTCAAATTTAATGGTGCTGCAGCGAGTTCGCAACTTGTTGAAATTATCTTTACGAACGAGATAAATGTCATTGAGGATTAACCCTGTCTAGAAAGCGAAATCTTTAATCGCTTCGCATTACGAAATCCGTGGAGTCGGAAACATCTGCTGTCTTGAGTAAAAGACACTGTGTTCCACACGGAGCAGTCATAAATTAAAATTTCACGTTTCAAAGATTGCCTCCGTCCTCCTCGTATGATGTATGCAACGCACATCATTAACACTGCTGATACTCAGATCTAAGAAAGGCAACAACATACCGCCTCGCATAAGAGCAAGTAAGGCAATGTTGGGTAGACAAATCTGTAAGTGAACTATCACCGACAACTGTGATCCTGTTGATTGCAACACTAAAATCGGCACAACGATGACACTTGACAAAATCTTTTACGAAAGAATTTTAATAGCTACAGGCTTTATATTCTTCAAAAATAAATAACTTTTTTCGGACAAATCCCTTTGTAGGGGTTTTCACCTTTTACGTACCGCCACAATGATTTTTAATCCGTCCACAAAATAGGAGTGTCAAGCTCCATAAAATACGCCTCCTCCTCGACGGCGACCTCATTTGAAAATAATTTTTTACCTGCCAGCCGTCTCTTCACAAGCAGAAATCACAGGGACCCATGTCGGGCACATATGAGGCAGTATGTGCCAGGAGGAGGGATTTTGCGGCAAAATTCCAGATGAATCTGCTGATCCAGTTTCATGGTGATACAGCACTTTCCTCTTTCGCAGATGGAGCTGTGCTTCCTTCAGTTTCTTGTCGATGCTGTCAAATATAAGACTAGTATTGCCAGATCACTTTTTGTATCTTTTCCTGTGAAGTCTATAGACATCAGCACCCATCCCACCCAGAAAGATCGCGTCGTAACTTTTCCGGCTGTTGGGACAGTCTCCTCCTCCTATTGTGCAGTCACTGGGTTGTAATGATTTATCCATGTCTCATCAAGGACCACAAATCTACGAAAGAAGTGTTTCGGATTTCGATTCAATTGTTTCAAAAAGTAAGTTTTCCAGTTGAAAGCCCCACCCTGCTTGTTGTCCATCGTCAACTTATCATTTAAACCATTGTAACTAACATTCATGTCGAAAAACCTACGGTCCCCGCTACTTCGTGCACTTCCGTACGACAATGAGCGAGAAGCGCGTCCTGGCATTTTGCCCGTCATTTCTTCGGTAACGATTCTGCCGAGCGTTTGGAGCCATCCTCATAATAATAATAATAAAACATGTTCAATCACGCTTAAATTCACTGCAATAATGTCTAGTTGTTGTCATTACTGATTTGGCTCTGTCATAAACAGCATCCAGTTTCGCTTTTACATCGTCATACGTTTTCCCATCTCAGCAAAAATCACTAACACAATTTACTGTAATGGCTGCCAATAGGAAGTAACCAAATGAATCGCTTTATTTTCGTTTACGCGTCTCACTCAGAGGATGGCCGGACGATACGCGATCGAAATGTCAGTGGAAGAAATTTTATTTGCGCGGCTGCATGCCCGAAATTTAATAGACTATTCATTACGCCGCGAAAAGTTGAAAATGCACGTCAGGTACACTATTACTTACAAAATGACAACCAGAGACAATAACTGTGTCGTTTCGCCAAAGTCTCTTAGACCCCTTATAAATAAATGAAGGGGGCAGTTCTCCACAATATGTGTTATTGTTTATCAGCGCTACGCTCAAATTTTGCACTTTCACAATAATTTCACTTTTTCAAGGACTGCTAACATCTCCCCTGGTCCCGTTCAGATGTGGTCAGGTCTTTTCTTTAGCGACAAAAGTTAAGAGCACCAACTAGTAGTAGTAGTAGTAGTAGTAGTAGTAGTAGTGACATCTTCCTTCTAAAATAGTTAGTTAATGAACCAATTCCTTATTTCAGTCAGCGAGAGGACACTGACCTTTTGTCAAAGAAATGCCTTCATTCTCAGCCGCTGCGGCGTACAGCGCTCACCCCCCCCCCCCCCCCCCTGGTTTTGCAAAACAACTCTCTTCTTGTCGAGTAACGAACTAGATAAAAGGCAGCGTGCAGCTACAAATGCATCCAGTTTTTGGATCCGAGTGCTCCGGACACGGCACCTGGCGGCACGGGATGTGCTACTTGCCAGCTGGGCGGCTGTCCGGAATGCGGCCTCGGCGCTCCATTGTGTGACTTCCGGCGGAGCGGCCACCTGTAGGCAGGCAGTGCCGGAGCGCCGCCCATATCGACCTCCTGCTGACCCGCTCCCGGCTACCACTGTTAGCGCGGCCCCCCGACCCATCTGCTGTGCTGCTGCTGCTGCTGCTGCTGCTGCTGCTGCTACTTACTGCTCGGTACTGTCGCCGAGAGGAGGCAAGGGGCTGGAATTTTACCTGTAATCTAAGGCTCGTTTAGAAACACCAGGGAGTGACTCATACAAATCACTAGTTAACTTCTCCGTACTTCACGAACAATCTTGTTAAGGACATTTCTTTCGCCATAGGGTGGAAATGGCATATACTGATAAAAAAATTCTTGCACGCACCTTCATTAGGTTTTAAACAATTTTCTGCTCATTTTAATGATGTCCTAATGCGAACATTCAAACGTTCCATATCTATTACCCTACGTGGAGCACGGGATAAAATAGCCTCCACGTGAAACGATAGTAATCTGTTCTCTTCTGCGGTAGGCATTTCTTAAAAGACTGAGATTGTTTATCGATTCATTTAATACTGAAAATGACCCTTTATTATGACCTGAAACTCTGTCACGTAGAACGTTAAGCTGAATCCACTGTTTCGGCGAAGTAACTTTTCTGCTGTTACAGACTAGCCCTATCGAAGAACGTCAAAATGAGTGTTACAGTTGAGCTTCACCTCATGAGCTGTGTGCTTCTGTCACCTTGTTTAACCAAAGAGTTACAATTTCTTGAGGATTACGAGGGGGCGTTTTGTCAGGCATTTGGAAACAGCATGGGCACGAAGGGTGATTAGCAACGTGCTTTCGAGCATCTACAACGTAATGTTTTACTCTCTATGTCTGCACGATACTTCGACTTCCCACTCAGTAGACTTCCTCAGGTGTTGCAAACTGTGGTGTTATGCATACTCGCTGCCTGGACTCCACCGACGATGTAATTTCTTTTGCTGACGCGCCGCTATTGATAAAGTTCAACTCCCGGCGCCCGTTACGCTCTTTAACGCTCATTTGCTTTTCGCAGCCTTCAATTATTTCGCGAAAACACATTCTCTTAGTATTTTCCACATACAATGGACGACATAGCCGACAATACCTTTACAAACTGAGTGCCGAAGCCCAAGCGCGGTGTAACTTTAACATCCGTCCCAGTTTATTGTGTTTTCCATGACTTACCGAAACTGTGGCTGTCGTCCTCCGATACTACTGCTCAAGTTGCGGTACCGCATCCCACGACTGTGATGAGAGTACTTCGTTCATTACAGCTATACTCCACGCCTTGCAGGCCCTCAATGACCCAGTGCGAATTTCGCCCGATTTATTTTATTTATTTATTTTATTTTTTTTGTGATAAGAGCCTATGGGACCAAACCGCTGAGACCATCGGTCCCTAAGCTTACACACTACTTAATCTAACATAAACTAAAGACAGCAGATACCCATGCCCAAGGGAGGACTCGAACCTCCGACGGGGGGAGCCGCGCGGATTTCGCCGGAGAGAACACTGTTCGCTCGGTCGTGCAGAATCGTACAGGCCCGTCACTTGCTGTGAGTCAGAAAATTGCTTGTTTGCGGCAAGACGAGTATCCACAATGACAGTACTACGACGTCTGGAGCACCACGAAGAGGTAAGCGCGGAGGCCATTCTTGCGGCTGCCCTTCACGCAGCAGCAGCAGTAGTAGTAGTAAGGGCGCCGACAGTTGCGTGCCCAGCGACACAACACTGGACACTGGGGTGACAACAGATCCGCCAGTTCAAATGACTTCGGGTTTAAGTATAGTGTCATTAACACACCCTTGTGTGTAGGTTCCGAGAACAACGAACGTGTCCGGACTCCAGCCATCGTCACACGGACCAGACCCCTGACGTGATTGCACGGGATGCCATTGGTTACACAATACGATCACCTCTGCTTTGGACAGTAGAAAATTTGGACAGCTACAATTACTTTTCAGACCTGTAACGGCTACTGGTTCTGCCCCATCTTCGAGGTCGAAGTGACGTTGGCTTCCAACAAGAAAGCGGACGGCCTCACGTTGCCTGCGCTGTCCTGACCTACTCGATACATGGGTTTTCAACTGCTGTCCTGTTCAGCATGTTCTCTGAATTTCTCACCGGTTGGAAACATCCGGTCATACGTTGCGGTGAGATTGGCATGCCAAGAGTCGCCAGAAGCTCCGTGCAAAGTTTTGGCTGATATGGTGAATACGGCGACCGAAACTAATTAATCATGCATTCTACTTCTATACTATATGCGCACATTAATCAAAGTTCCGTTATTTTCATGACCAGCAAACTATTTTCTAGGCAGTTGGGTCCCTTGAGACAAGCAGCAGTTTCCCGCGGCGAAGAAGGCGAGATGTAATCTGTGAGCATGCCGCTAGGCTGGCAGCTAAGAGAACGATGATGGTGAGAAGGCTGCGGAAACCCGGAACAGGAAGTGAGCTCCACCAGCGCGTGGCAGTGACCGCGGGGGATGCCCGCTGCCCGGCCTCGGGCGAGCCGCCCCCTATTGTGCTGTTCACTGGGTTGCATCGCTTCCTAAAGCTAACCCTTCCTGCCGAACACTAGTGCAGGCACTCGTCGCCATCTACTGTGTGAGACGGGAAAACTTTGCCTAGTTCATAAACGTCATCTTTGGCATATCTATAGAAGCCGTGGACCTGTGCAACACATTTGTTTTATTCCGTGAAACTGCGATTAAAATGGAATTTTTCAAGTGTTTGTTTTTAAACCATAAATAAAAAAGCGGTTACGACTTGAAACTGAAGAAGTAAGGGTTTATTTTCTTTCAGAACGAATGCAAAACGAACTATTACAAAACGTACAAGCACAGAACACATACAAAAAAGCGTTCATGGCAACGTTTGTAGCAACGGAACCAAAGGTGATTTTCTAGTAGAGCCATGGATTCCAATTCATAATTTACAACATCTGCACTAGAGGCAATACCTCTTAGTGTTTCATTTCTGTAGTCCAAATTCCTATCGTTGATGAAGTCTGGTACTTAGCTGCGGCTTTTTCATTATGTCTGCTAACATTCTTTAGCGAGAATAATAGTAGCGAACGAACGAAACTGGTAAGCGATTTTTTCGTGCTTTATTCACGTAACCATCTAACAAACAGCAATGATAAATCAAAGAATAACAAGGAAGAAAGTTCCGTCATAATAATTATCCCTTGCTGCAAACACTAATCATCATCTACTGCACCATCCACTCATCATTTACACTCGTCCGTCGCTACAATTCCATTCGCCGACATTTGCTCCACGATGATTTTTTTCAAGTTAGTTTTTTTTCCTGATGAAATGATGCCTGGTGTCTATTTATTGCAACCTTTCTATCCACTTGCCTTTGACAGATCACTTGAACCTTTGTTGTCGCACAAGAAATTGGGCCCTCTTTTTGGGAAACAGGACATTTCTCTTTGTAGCCGTTGCAGCCAAAATGCTCAAAAATGGTTGAAATGGCTCTGAACACTATGCGACTTAACTTCTGAGGCCATCAGTCGCCTAAAACTTACAACTAATTAAACCTAACTAACCTAAGGACATCGCACACATCCATGCCCGAGGCAGGATTCGAACCTGCGACCGCAGCGGTCGCTCGATTCCAGACTAGCGCCTAGAAACGCACGGCCACTTCGGCCGGCGCCAAAAGGCTCCCAGACAGGCATGTATTCTGCTTCTATAGTCGACAGAGCTATTATAGTTTTTTTTCTGTTCCATGAAAACAGCACCTTCTGACATAAACAAGAAACCGGTGGTCGATTTTCAAACTGCGGTGTTCCCAAACCGGTAGGCATAAGTGTATCCTGAGATCTCATTATCTACATCTTCAAAAAATTGTAGTTTGAAATCTTCAATTCCTTTTACATATTGGTGGATTCTTTTCACAGCTTGCCGAAACGTACCCCTGGGTTGCTATTAAACCGACTCCCCACTCCAATAGCATATGCAAGACCTGGTCTACTACCTGCGCATACATTGGACTACCAACGGCTTCTATACACAGGGAATTCCTCATGCTGCCCCTCTCTCTCTCTCTCTCTCTCTCTCTCTCTCTCTCTCTCTCTTTCTTTCTCTCTTTCGGTTCATTTGACAAGTTAATACTAGATTATTATTTAGCGGTGTGGATACCGGATGACAATCTTGCATGTTACATTTGAACACATCATTAGGTCGCCTTCTTGTCTGTATGTTACGTATAAATTTTGCAGTTGATTTTAAACTAACTTCCCGATGAGATAGAGACTTGAAACTTCCAACATATGTCAGAACTGAATGAAAATGCAATAATAACTCTCTCTCTCTCTCTCTCTCTCTCTCTCTCTCTCTCTCTTGCCTGGTGTGTGGCGGAGGGTACCCCGTGTACCTGTGCCATTTGCCCCTTTCCCTGTTGCAGTAGCGAATGGTTCACGGAAAGAACGGCTGTCTGTACACCACCGTGTAAGCTCTAATCTCTCAAACTTGTACCTTCGCGGTCTTTTCGCGAGATATACGGAGGATGATCGGTTGTCTCAGATGAAGAGAAACTAAAGAAACCTGAAATTTACTACATATATCTGTTGTAATCTCATCAAAATGTTTGGAAACGATTGAAAAATTTCACGTACGCAAGACTAAAAAGTAGAAAATAATGATTTCAATATAACCTTTTTAAAGATGGCTAAAAAGTATGAAACAACTTCTCTTAATTCTATACAGTACTGAAAATCTGTGCTTATGAATTTTCAATAGGTGTGACAATACTTAATAAAATTTCTAACGAAAAACGTGGATCGCATGAAATAGATAACTGATGTACGGCAGTTAACCTAACTCGCAAAACATTTTACTGCACTGCAAATGATTGGAGCTGGTGAGTGATTTTTTTTTTTTTTTTTTTTTCAGCAACAGCTACTCTCTCCACTAATTATTATCTCTTGCATGTGTCTGACATTTTAAGTGTAGAGGACATAATGCCTTATCTGATACAACGTTATGTCAAATAGGGACACAAATATTACAACGTAGTCAGCACCTAACCGATTACCACGAGGACACCGCGCCCTTCTTACTACATACGGTATTTAAAAAGCAACCTTGTAAGCTAGGTTTGCTAAGGTATCACTTATACATGCTGATACATAACATTAGAACAACTTTAGTTTTGTGCACTATTTTCAAAACGTCGAACATTCAACTGGGATTTATGGCTTTTGTTATTTTGTCTGGTAAATAACATTGCACCCTACTCTTGTTCTCACAGTGTGCCCACTGTAAAAGACGAATGTAAAGCATCATTTCGTAACAATGATTTATAAGAACGGAAAGGCATTTCAAACCAATTGCTGTAGTAGGACAAGTGTTTCAGTGCAGTTTGTTCCAAATCGCTAACTGTAAATGAACGAATTGTCTGCGAGTGCAGTGCCTTTTCTTTCTCGCAAGCCCAGATTAGGTACAATACTATCAGTCATCATATATCTGACTGGATTAGCGCCTGCTGCTTCGCTCGCGTAAATTGTATGGCCTGCACAGATTTTTATTCCTGTTCTTATTTAATCGAATTTTTATGTTGTTCACAAATTGGAACACTTTCTAAGTTTATCACGCTAATTATGGTCATGCAACATTGTCTTTTCCAAATGTACTTCTGACCAAAAAGCGATTCTGGTAGCTGGAGTCCAAAGCTTTTGTTAATCATACCTTTTGCGTTCTTGTGGAGTTACTTCCATAGCAACTTTCATCTACTAACAAATATTTCTTTATATCTAACCGAGAAGTGAAATACCAATTTTCATAAATTTAACTTTAAAATTTTTTTTAATGTAACGAAATATTTTCTTACAAATTTTCATCCCATATTGCACTACGTCGAAGGTTGAATTTCCAGAAACACTAAAACAATGGAACACTTTTTTGTTTTTGTTTCTAAACTTGCAGTCAAATACAAATTGTAATATACGTAACCTTGAAAATCCTTTAATAGTTCTTCAGTAACTGTTTATTTTCAAAAAAACTTTCATCCACTACTTACCCCCTTAATAGTTGAATATCCTAAAACGTTGAAACACGTATTTTTTTATTTTCTAGCTGAGAAACTAAATGCCAATTTTCGTAGTTCTAGCTACAAAATTCCCTTAATAGCGACATAATTTTTAAAAGCCTTTCATCCCCATTTCAGCCCCTTAGGAACGGAATTTCGCACAATCCCTTCATAAACGATGTCTACTGTACAAGATCCACGTCCTCTCCATACTTCAAGCTTCTATCCTTAGCGATTTCGGCTGGGCGATGACGAGTCAGTGAATCAGCCTGACTGTCTCATTCCCTTAGGGGTTGAATTTCCAGAAACAGTGAACACGTATTTTTTATTTCTAGCTGAGAAGCCAATTTAAATTTTCAAAGATTTACCTTTAAAAAGTCTTTCATAATAAAATATTTCATAAAAATCTCATCCCCTATTTCACCCCCTTAGGCGGCTCAGTTTCAAAAAACAGTGAAACATGTATTTTTTATTTGTAACCAAGAAGTCAAATACCAATGTTCATATATGTAGCTTTAAAAATACTTTAGAAGGGATTTAATATTTTTTTAAAATCTTTCTGACATTATTTCACCCCCGCAGGGTTAAATTTCCACAAATGCTGAAACACGTGTTTTTTTTATTTCTGATCGAGAGAGCAAATACCAATTTTCGTAGGTCTTGCTTCAAAATTGCCTTTAATAGCGACATGTTTCAAAAAAAAAGAAAACCCTTCATCGCCTCTTTCACCCCGTTACGGTTGGAATTTCGAAAAATCGCTTCTTAAACAACGCCTACAGCATACGATCAAAAATGGTTCAAATGGCTCTGAGCACTATGGGACTTAACTTCTGAGGTCATCAGTCCCCTAGAACTTAGAACTACTTAAACCTAACTAACCTAAGGACATCACACACGCCCATGCCCGAGGCAGGATTCGAACCCGCGACCGTAGCGGTCGAGCGGTTCCAGACTGTAGCGCCTAGAACCGCTCGGCGGCCACGGCCGGCAGTATACGATAGACACCTCCTCCGAATTTCGTGTTTCGATCCTTAGCTGTTTGGGCTGGACGATGATGAGTCAATCAGTCAGGCAGGACATTGCTTTTTACATATAGAGATAGCCCAGTTACCCGTACAAGGTATCAATTTTTGCTCACTCGTGACAGGGGGGAGGGGGGGGGGGCTGTTGCTGGGAGGGGAGCAAGCGAGCTCGACCCACACACAGACCGCCACAGGGTGAAGAGCTATGTCGATGGACAAGCCCTGCCTGCTTCCACAGTAGTGGCAGCATGACGTTTCTTTCATGGTACCGCGAAAGCAGAAATCACGCAAGCGCATAAACAAAACTGAAATTGTCTTAAGTATTGACAGATTCAATGAGGATCCCAACTGCAATAATTACGTACACTCATCACCACAAAAGGAAACGATACGAACTAGGGAAGTATAACACAGCAAACAACATGGACTGTCTCTAACAGTACTGTCACGCTTTCGACTTTTACCGACTGAAGAGCTGTGGATCTCATCGGCCAACATAAAGTTAACACACTGTATTCTGAGCTGAGAGAGAGAGAGAGAGAGAGAGAGAGAGAGAGAGACGAACAGTGGGAAGAAGGACGAACTCCAATAACATTACTAGTCTCATTTGCTAAGCAAATTGTGAATCCATCCACTAAGGATACCAATTTTCTTCAATCACTTTCGAATAAAATCTGAGTCCCGCAGCGCAGACATCGCGGATGTAGCACTTCCAGTTGACCCCGACGAATCTTTTTCTGTGACAGTTCGCCCATCTCATTCTCTATTTTTTTCACGTATCAGTCATGTCTCTATGGTGTTATTAAACTAATAACTGACGCAGCACATCTGAAGCAAGAAACGAATAATATCGCAATACTGTCACCTGATTGTAAGAGCATTAATGCGTTCGAAAGGCAGCTCCGAAAATTTTGAGCGTAACTAGGATCTGATACATTTACCCCACTTATAACAAAAGCATGACGCCGTGGCCGCACAGAGGCATTTCGCAATGCAAGGCGCCGTAAGCGCGGCGGTGACAGGCAGCAAGCCAAGCCAATCGGCGGCGGGCGCGCGACACGCGCCAGCGAGGCGCGCAGCTTTTTGCGGGAGCACAGCGCCTAACGGGCCGCTTCCGTTTCCTGGTGCCATCACGCGCCACCCTCGCACGCCCCAAGGCTTCTACACCCATAGATCAAGTCAATGGCCTGTCTGCGAAATTATGCGGCGACACCTGACTATTTATTTCCCATACCGGAGACTGCACTTCTATGAAACAATTTTCGTTAATATGAAACATATACACCAATCAGCCAGAACATTATGACGTCCTATCTAACAGCCGTTGTGTCCACCTTTGGCACGGATAACAGCGGCGATGCGTCGTGGTATGGAAACAATGAGATCTTGGTAGATCGCTGGAGTGCGTTGGCACATTCAAGTCACCTAATTCTCGTAAATTCCTGGGAGGGGGGGGGGGGGAGGGGGAGGGCGATGATATCTGACGCCACGTTGAATCTTATCTCATATGCGTTCGGTCGGTTCCAGATCTGGCGAGATTGGTGAGAAGGGGGGGGGGGGGGGAGCAGCACATCGATTGTAACTCGCCAATGAGTTTCTCGAACCACTCCATCGCACTACTGGCCTTGTGACACAGTGCATTATCTTTCTGAAAAATGCTACAGCCGTTGGGGAAACATGATCGTCATGAAAGGCTGTACGAGGTCTGCAACCAGTGTATGATATTCCTTAAATGTCATGGTACCTTGCACGAGCTCCAGTGGATCCATGGATGCCCACATGAATGTTCCCCAGAGCATAATAGAGCCACCAAAAGCTTGTCTCTGACCCGCAGTACAGGTGTCAAGGAGCTGTTCCCCTCGAAAATGATGGATTCGGTCCCTCCCATCGGCATGATGAAGGTATTTAGATTTATCAGACTATGCCATGCTATGCTCTGTCACTGAGCAAACGTCCAGTGCCGATGGTCATGTGCCCATTATAGTCGCCAATGGCATGGTATTAATTGGCACATGCACGGGTCGCCGGCTGCGGGAGGCCCATCGTTAGGAATGTTCGGGGCACTGTGTGTTCAGACATACTTGTAATGTGCGCAGTATTAAAGTCTGATGTTAGCTCCGCCACAGTTAGCCGCCTGTCCTGTTTTACCAGTTTGCTCAGCCGACGACGTCAGACATCCGTTATGAGCCGTGGACGCCCAACCCCATCGTTGTTTCACCTTGGTTTCGACACATGTAGACACTCAGCACAGCAGTCCTCGAACATTCCACAAGTCGTGCAGTTTCCGAAATGCTCGTGCCGAGACTCCGTGGCATTACAGGGTGCTCTCGGTCAAACTAAGATAGATCGCGCGTCTTCCCCATTCTACACACGGACAGCAAGGTCACTGATGCTACAAGCACCGTGTGTGTGTCTGCCGCTGCTATCCCCTGGACGGGTTTCTACCGGTATGAGGTCGGTGGTCATGATGTTCTGGCTACTCAGTGTACATCATAAATGTCTAATAATATGAAATTTATCAATCGTTACAACTGACAACTACTGCTGTTGAATGGATCACTGTGCGAGATGTATTTTGAAGGCAGTCTAATGGTCGTAGTACAGTCTTCTTCGAATACAAATTCCCTACATATGCGCCGGCCGGTATGGCCGAGCGGTTCTAGGCGCTTCAGTCTGGAACCGAGCGACCGCTACGGTCGCAGGTTCGAATCCTGCCTCGGGCTTGGATGTGTGTGATGTCCTTAGGTGGCTCTAGTTCTAGGTGACTGATGACCTCAGATGTTAAGTCCCATAGTGCTCAGAGCCATTTTCGAACCCATGTGCTAACAGTGTTTCGAGAGAATAAAGTCGTCTATCTTCCAAGTATTGTCATTTAAGTTCTAGTAGCGTGTCTGTTATATTTTCGTATCGTTTAAACTAACGTCCTGCGTACTTGATAACGACACCAAACATTGGAACAATATTTTGGAATTAGTCGCACCAATGTCTTGTATGCTATTTGCTTTACGTGCATAATGCTTAGTTCCTACTAACAAAATTGAAATCATGTGCATTATTCTTTCCAGCCCATGTGCAACATGCGGCCTGTTCTGTTATATATACAGAGTGGCGCACATAAAACTGGCCCGAACCGGTATGCGATCGGGCGTGAGTAGCATTACTAGCTTGTCAGTTGCTTTGCCATCTTCCAACAGCCTTAGCGTGTAAGCAGTTCACACGGAAAGTAGTTATAAACCGTTTATTTCACTGTCATGCCTTACTCCATTGAAGAAAGTGTATTCATTGTTGAAGACTATGTGCGGTCTGAATCCATTCAAGTTGTTCGTGACACTTCATGAAAAGTTTCCAGAAAGTAATATTCCTGCAAAATCAACGATTCAGGATCTAGTGAGAAAGTGGCGTTCGACAGGCAGTCTTGTTAATTCAAAGAGAAATAAGGCATCGACTGTACGTACACCTGAAGTTATGGCAAACGTGACGGCGCGCACTGAAATAAGTCCCTACAAGTCAACACGACGATTATCACAGCAATGTGGAATATCTCGCAGGTCATGTCAACGCATCCTTCATGGCTTAAAAATGAAACCTTACCGCGTGAGTGTTGTTCAGCAAATAAAAGAAGCGGACATGAGTAATTGGTTGCTGGAAGATGTCGCTGGGGGACATCTTGATCCGATCTGCTTTTTTTCGACGGATAAAGCTTGGTTTTATCTGTCGGGTTACGTTAATACACAAGACACTAGGCTACAGAGAATCCCCATGGCACACTGCAAAAGCTGTTACACGATTTAAAATTTGGTGTATGGTGTGCTGAACCTGGTAACAGAATTATCGGGTCATTGTTCTTCAACGAAACTGTCAACACACGTTTACTTGCAACTCTACAATGAATTTTCGGCTCATAACTCCAAAAGAAAAATGTGCATATTTCCAGTAAGATGAGGCAATTTCTCATACATCGGATTTGTCCTTACTGATTTCACAGAAGAGAGGACCATTAGTAAGGGCTTGTGGCCACCCCGCTCTCCCGACTTGTCACCATGTGACTTTTAGCTCTGGTGATTTCTAAAGGCTAGAGTCTACCGCAACGATCCCAGAACACTTGGCACATTGAAAAACAACATATGTGAAGAAATTTAGAACATTCCTCAAAGAGTACTGAAAAATGTTTTCCTTATCATGCTTCGACGAGCACAACTTTGCTTGGATGTTGGGGGAGAACATGTTGAACACAGACTTTAAATTGCTTTCTAAAATATGCTTATTAAACTAATAACAGTAAATCTGCTACTTAAAACTGTTAATTACATAGTTAATAATGAAACTGTACAATAAAAATGTAACAAAAGATGATGTACGTTGATTTTCTTCATTCATATTCCTTTCGCGGCAGGGGCCAGTTTTGTGTGTGCCACTCTGTATAACAGACTAAAACAAAATCGCAAATAAGTATATATTTGCTTTACATGTGTCCTTCACATTCCAGATCCTTTCCACAACAAAACTCTTCCATTCCCACTCCCTAATATTCGTTTTACGTTTTCATATTGCTTCTTAGTACCATTATTCCAAAACATCTACACGATGTGACTCGCTCTAGATGTTCGCCACTAATCTCGTACTTAGATACTTAACACTTCTCTCTCTTTCTTCTAAGTACAGTCTTCATCCACATTAAATGAGCGCTGTCATTCACATAAATTAGAAATAATGTCAGTCTTCCTGCAGTTCCTTGACTTCGTTCAACGGCGCTACTTTCCTGCGCATCCTCCACGTAGCATCTTATTGTGCTGCTGATGTTATCCGACAAATCGTTTACGTATATTGAAAAGAATAACGACCTTGTTACACTTCCTTGGAGCGCACGCTACGTTACTTTCGTTTCTGTGGAACATTTGTCGTGCTGTATAACTTAGTGTGTCCTATTATTCAAATACTCCTGGAACAAATCACAAAATTACGAAGATATTCCGAAAACAGTGTGGTTCAAAACTAACTTACGGGCTGATGAAAGACCTCTCTCTTTTTTATATGGCATATGATATTCGACTGAGGATCGACCCTTCAGGCAGATCTTGCGATATTTTTTGTGTGTCCACCACTTCATTCACCCGACAAATGTATGTCCAACAATTGGTAAGGCATTGGCTTTCTAAAACGTATTAGTATAAGGACATATACGCTTAACGGCACAAAGAACTTGCCGTTGGTCATCGCAGCTAGAGTTAGTTTTGTGTAGCCGTGACGCGAATAAAATGCCATGAACCAGTTTTTTCCACTTACATCGCAGACACGCGGAACAGCAAGTATTACTTTACAATTGCGCGAAAATGTCAGTATTTTAGACCAACTGATATTCCAAAGAGATACAAATATTTTATGCTAATAAATAGCTGTATTATTTACAGTTATAAAGGTTAACTCTTACAATAAACTAAAAACGCTCCCAATAAAGCTATTTATTGAGAACAAATAACGACGCTACGAGTTTCGAACCGTCAGGTTGATCATCAGACAGCTGTTCACGTTTAAAGTTACAAGCACGTACCGACTTTAGAAAGCTACCCATGTAGTCCCACATTGATACCGATGCACAACATGAGCGGTGCGCTATCAGAAAAAAGTACATGTTCCGCGTTTCCTGCACGGGGAGTTCTTCTGTAGGACAGGTAACAGGGTTCATCATCACAGTGTGAGACTGAAATGGCGCAGAAATTGGAAGCGTACTCCAAAAAGCAGTCTTCGAATGGTTCCTCCACCAAGAATCAGTTTTCTATCGTCGAGGAATTGGACGATTTGGAGAACTTTCCGAGTCTTATATACAGACACTTCTCATTGTAGTGCAGCATTCAGTGTAAGTTACTTGGCTTGCCATAATGATGTGTAAGATACTTTTCGAAGACCCCTCATAGATTATGCTGCTCATTTGATAATAGCTGATAGAGTTCCTTGGAATGGTGCCATCGAAAGAGGGGTATTCAACGGTGAAATAGCAGTTCTGATTTCGAAATTCTGAACTGACTTCCGGCTTTGCTAATCATATCGTCAGTCCAATACTGCCGTCTCAGATGGCTTAACGCAGACAATAGGGCAGCCGCCAAAACACATCATGCGATCCTGTAGAAGTTGTGATGTCATGTATGCACAGGAAAAATGAGACGAAAATTGTAATGACAAATGGTGCAAGGAGTGGTATAAAAACAGTTTTTTCTGACAATCTATAGTTACGTTGTATAAATAAGCGTAGGAAAGCTACGAGACATAACACAGGTCAAAGGACTCTTGACTGAAACTTAGCACTTTCGCTCTTCTTTTATCTTCTGTCATCTTTTTTGAGCTCTCGTATGAGCTGCACGCTTAGCAGTGCTTGTCTGAATAATTCATGAAAAAATTTATTCATTTTACTGAAGCTCCAGTAGGTGTCTGTAAGAGTTACCTGGAACCAGTATGCAAATATTAACCAGCGATGGAAGAAAAGAAAGCACAACTAAAAAGTCCGATTGCCTTCCATTTGGATTGCAAACTGCATGAAATCAATCGAAGAGCGGTAAAAACTGCTACCTACAGGAAAAAGAAAAAGCTGGAAAAGGTAATCTTTATTGGACGCCAGTTACAATACCGGCTATACCACGTGCGGAAATACAGTAAGGAGTTTTTAATCCAACTATAAAGACGCCTGTAAAACACACGTATTTATTTCCTTATAATATTTATCTTCCCTATGTGGATAGCTGTTTCCTTCTTTCTACATATATTAAAAATTTTAGCGTGGTCACGTTGTTGCAATTTGCGTTCCTGATGATGAAACTAATATCTTAAAAACAAGTGGAAATTCTTCAATTTAACAAATTCTCCTCTTTAGTTATTTCGTCGCAGTTAAGGTTTCATTAATTCTGCAAATAGTGCACTTCAAGAAATATAAAACACCGTCATAGCAGAGCTCAGTCTCTACTGCCTTTCAGTTCTCCTTAAGATATACAAAGCATCGCTTCTCTGAGAACCAGCTTTCTTATTTCTCATTCGTTCTGTAACTGGGAATATTTGCCATACTCTGTCGTCTGGGTAAAAAGTTGGACGTTCCACCGGTATTAGTTAAGATGATTTTCATAAGAAACTGAGGAACTGCCTCCTGCCGTGCCAGATGAAGGGCAGATACACCGTGACGGGGTGGTTTCCGCGTGGCCACCCGCTGGGATGTGGTCGCGGTGTGTCGCTTGCCGTATTGCACCGGACGGGCACGGGTCAACGGCCGCCTGCTGCTGCCAGTTTGACGGCGCTGCGCTCCGGCGCTCCACTCCTGCTGCAGTCTCTGCGGCGGCCAGTGTATCAAGTTTTTTCGATTGGCACGAGAGTAAACTCGTAGCGTCAGACTGAGTGTACAACTTATAGGGAACTTTTTGTTCGCGAATATAAGCTGACAAAAACCTCGCTATGTACGCCTAAGTTGTGTGTGTGAGTTACGGTACTATATACTTCCGAAAGTCTAAACTTTCACGAAAAATTTAAAAAGAGATGAACATTTATGTCCACAATTCTTGATTAACGTGTACGCCAGAGCATATCCTGACGCTAAATCGTGGAATAAATGTGTTTGTCTGTCGTCATGATAAGTCGCCGCGCTCACTGCTGAGTATCGTGGCCCACGAACCAAGCGTTTCCATCTCGGACGGTTACCAGCTTAGAGCCTCCTGAAGGAGTAGACCAGAGATCACATTGATCTGATCTACCTCCCTGCTCGCAGCTCTTCCCCTCTATCCCACGATTATTTTCTCTAGAGTTCCTCCTACTCTATTCACAATACGGCCAAAGAACTGGAGAATTTTTTGGTTGGCACAAAAAGAAAGGCGCCCGTGTATACTTAGTTGCTCAATAATGGACATATTTGTTCTCCTTTTGGTCGGTTTGGTGCTCAACACCCTCCGCCAGCATCAAAGTTGTTTGTGTCGCAAAAGTGACAAATTTCATTTTTTTGCACTAAACAACGCTGCTGCCTGTCGAGAAGTGGGCAAACTAGTTCTAACATACGCCATCATCGTTGTCTGTGTGTGACAGACGACATTTATTCCGTTAATTACTTTTATACAATATCAAATTGGCCTACAAGTGTTATTCGTCACTGTTACTTTCGGTTTGATAGTTTCAGCTGCGAACCACTGATACCGACTGAGTCAGATGGGGGAAAGCGGCCACAATCCTCGTTGGGAAAATTATTCTAAGTGCTTACTCCAACACAAGTGAGTTACTTCCATACATCACTCATAATACTACAGGTCAGGCTGACTTCTAAACCCTTTCATACACCAAGCTATCACCCGTCATTGTATTCTTTAGTGACGATTTTTAATTAATTTGTATTATTTAAAACCATCTCTGTAATGTTTCCATGAGGTGACGTTCAACAGCCGTAAAGCATGAACATAGTTTCGCGTGTTACTGTTTTTTAACCTTTTGTGTGTCGTATTTTCTGAATCAGAGATTTAGAACCAAGTCAGCATTTGCCTAAATGTGAGTGAAAGACGGCTTAAAAGTCACTCAGGTTGGTCGCTCTTCCTGGAAACGGGCCTTAATCCTCCGTGCGTTCCGGATGTTGCTCACCTCCCCCGCCTCCCTAGTTAGCGCGCTGTCCGTTAAGCTATACGGCGTGTCGACAAAAATAATCACTGATACGGTTCATTAGATATTTTCAGCCTAAGTGGGTATCGCCTTCTTTTGGCCTGGTCTCCACGCAGAAAGGTCACAGTCCCTCCCACTGAACACTTGGGTACAGCGGAGGCAGCGGCACGCCCACCAGGTCTTCAAATCGTAAAGCTGATGGACTGAGCAAGTTTTTTTCATCATGTCCGACTAAGTGTACGATCAGCTCTGAACAGCCTAGCTATACTGGGAGACAACAACATTGACTATACGAACGCAGAAGGTAATCCAGCTACACCGATAAAGAACTTAGGTGAATTTTTGCTGGATTCCATCCCACAAATCGTTCCAACAAAATGAGTACGTGGCCTCCTAGCAAAGAATACAATACCAAATTGGTACTTATCCCTGACAGAAACGGAGGGCATATAACGCTTGGAATGAAGAGTGGCATGAAACACGACGGCAGGAAGGCCGCCAAGTACCAGAATTTGCAACCTGCAGTCCCATAATAACGTGGTTTACGGTCTGGACGAGCAGTAGACAATACGCAACCACAATGCTCCCGATGTGTCCCCCGGTCACCTACACTTCTGACACACACTAACTCGTTCGCGCGACTCGAGGAAAAGCTATTTCAATCATATGTCATTTCTGCGTTTGTTGTATGGCAACGAGGAAGTAACTCTGTGTTATATACTCGCATTCTGAAATCTGTAACACCAGTTCCCCAACAAAACTTAGCGTCATCAAATGTGAATAAATTACAAAAACCCGTTATTTCATAACGAATTGTACTGTATAATAATAGGCTGGTGTATAACTTTCTAGAATGTCTGTAATCCAGTTGTTATGGGTGTATTTATCGATTGCCGTTTTTTGTTTGTAGTTCACTGTTGCTATTTGAGTTTACATACTGTAGTGGCATTTGGAGATGGTGAATGGAGCTATGGACGCTAGAAAATGGAGTGCCAAGTGGAGCAATCTAAACATCTCCAAAATATTCTTCTGTTTGAGATCAACAGAGGGGTGAGAGCAGCGGAGACAGCCAGAAACATTCGCGCCGTATATGGCGATAATGTCATTGACAGAACACGGCAAGAAAATGGTTTTGTCGTTTTGTGGAGGGAGGTTTTGACATTAGTGACAATCCACGTTCAGAGAGACCATAGGGGTTTGATGAAGATCCTTTCAACGCATTAATCCAGAACGATCTACGTGTACTCGAGAACTGGCAAATGTGATGAACTGTGATCAGCCCACCATCGTGCGACATTTACATGCAGTGGTGAATGTTCAAAAATTGGGTGTATGGGTACCGCATGCTCTAAGCCAAAATCACAAAAAACAGCGCTTGAAAATATGTATATCTCTGCTTGCTAGTCACCAACTGGCTCATAAACAACACCGACCATTCCTATCCCGTATCGTTGCTGGTGACGAGAAATGATGTCTTTATGATAACATAAGGAAAAGAAAGGAATGGTTGTGCCCAAACGAAGCAGCAACTCCCCATACAAAGACCTGTACGAATCGAAAAAAGATAATGTTATGCATCTGTGAGAACAGCGACGATGTGGTGTTCTACGAATTGCCTCCCCGAGATGTAACAATCACTGCTGACATTTATTGGCAACAACTGAAACATCTTGCAGACGCAATCCAAGTCTCTTCGATGTTAACGCCCGCCAGCGTTCTCCTGCAGTGACAGAAAACATTATACAGGAGATGGATTGGGAAGTCATCCCGCGCCCACCTTATTCACATGACCTTACGCCCTCAAATCTGCAGCTTTTCCGCGGTGTATCGAACAACTCTCAAGGAACTTTCCATTCCGGATGAAAATGCCATCCGAACATAGCTTGACGAGTTTTTCGGATATGGTTTCTACAGTCGCGGAATCGAAAAGTTACCGCAGCGTTGGCAGACTGTTCTGAACAGTGAAGGAGAATATAGATTGATGACTAGTCTCTTATGTGTCACTGTTGTGTTTATTATACTTAAGGAAAAACGCTACAAACTTATGCACCAACCCAATACAATTATTTATTATGTGCTCTGTAAGTCATAACACAAATCTGTGGTAATCATTAGTCGGTGGTGCATAGCACGTATAACGAATGTAAATAACAGCACGTGGAAAAAATCTGGAACAAAATGAAAATACGTGGAAGCAGCAGGTCTGTGCAATCCTGGCGAGGCATTACTTCGCTTAAAATTTACCAGACGGTGATCGTGTCATGATTAGAGGGCCCCATGTGGTAAAGGACGAGGGAAGGAAGCTGGTGGTTTCAGTGGCGCTGGAAGCAGTCTGTTGTTTGCAGAAGGATGCCGCTCGTGAATACGAGTCGTATGCCTCCACCAATGAGCCTCGGCGTCGCGCTGTTAGAGAAACCTGCTCTGCAGCGCACCGAGAAGGCCGGGCCGGGCGGAGGTCACTGACTGCTAGGCGGCCGCTCACCTGCCCGCGGGGAGAAGCAGGGAGGCGGGAGAACGGCGCCCCCGCCGCCTGCACAGGAAGCTGCCACAGGCACTGCTGTCCCAGGAGACGGTCAACAAATATGAGAGAAAGAGAGAGAGAGAGAGAGAGAGAGAGAGAGAGAGAGAGAGAGAGAGAGAGAGAGAAACTGTCAGCATCCCATAATTTTACTGATATCAGGGAGCCTCGGACCAATTCATTTGAAGCAACTCTAAACTTTAATGAATCGATGCCAACACTAATGAAAACCGAGATAAAGTCGAGACGGAAGCAAACAAATTGTTTTTAACAAAATTTGCATCTAGTTCAAGAGCATCCGACATCCTGGGTATCCTCATGACTGCTACGTAAATCCACGAGAAGTCACCGTGTTACAGAGGGCAAGTAGAACTGCACATGGAAATTACGATCAGTTCCAGTGTCCCGGTCATTTGGACTTGGCGACGCCTGCCTAGGGGCGTGGACGTGGCCATGAGTGAAGGCAGCGGTGCATCTTGTGGAGCGACGCTGCACCGCTGAATGCAGAGCTTCGCGCCCGAGCGACCAGCCGACCGATCGGTCGTTGCTCTGCCGCCCACGCGGACGTCTTACGAATCAAGAATGCACCCGGTGCGACGGCCAACGCTCCTAGTGGCAGAACCGTGTGAAGATGTCACAGTGCGAGGTTTGGGCCGTTTTGCCGCGTCTAAAAAAACTTTTTACTAACATTCGCTATACGTAGAATTTGTGTGTGTGTGTGTGTGTGTGTGTGTGTGTGTGCGCACCGAAACTTGAATATTTTACCTGCACTTCAAGATAAAAGATATGTCTATGTCTCATATTTTCTGCCTTAGGCATTTTTGTAATCAGAGCAAGACTTCTGGGACGCCCTGTATTACCAGCACGATGTTCATAACTATATTCTTCATCTCCCCATGTACAAAGAAGGGCGTGAAACAGTTCCAGTCGACATAGATCTTGTTAATGGCCACGATGCAATTTCATATGTGCCGTGATTGCACTGGAAAGATTACGTTAGCTCCTCTTCATACCTTCTGACTGGTATACCGACGAACTGTCGGAATCACAGAGTGCATTCCTCTACGTTTCCCTTCGCTATTAGTAGTTGTCTACAACGTTCGCTAAAAGACGATTGAGTGCAAGCATAAAAGAAAGACATATTATCGTGCACACAGCTGTGCCTAATACAGTGATCTGCATAATAAAACAGTATCTGGCAGTTACAGGCAATCTCAATACAGGAATAAGATCACAACATTTCTCGTACCCCCAATCATATTCTGTGGCTCCTACAAGGAGGGTATCGAGAAAAGAGAGAGAACGCGAAATGCGACTCTGCGAGCTGTAGTGTCAGAAACAATACAAATGTATAGTTACCTCACAGAAAAAAACGTAGTGAATTTTTATTCACTGCACGAGAGCGTCAAATAGTTTGTGCATACTGAAAGCAAACAAAAGGCATTGACAGAATACACTGAAACCAGTTAGGTAATGAACAGTCGGTGACCTCTAGTAGCGGACGCAATAAGATAAGACGAATGTTATACTGCATGCCATCCCAGCTAATCAGACTGTACGAAGTAATTTATCATAATATGGAGATATAAACAGGATATTTTTTATTAACTCGTAAGACAAGGTTAAAAAAACGTTGTTTTGAGCTTGGCCCTGCAGCAACCGGTATGGCATTGACTTCTTCCTACTCCTGAACTTCAGCTAGTTATCAGGGTGACCTACAGTTTAACGTGAGCTCCGAACCACGGTGAGACTTTGCATTTAAACATTAGAAATTCATAACCAAAGGTGAAGGAAGCGACAAGTGATGAAACATCGACTGAATTCTGAGTCTTAAGATTCGTAATCCAACACCCAATCAGCTATCAAGCATCACATGTGCATATTACAAGAGTAAGATATAACCAGCCGACTTTCACCAATGACGTACACCGCAGTCTTCACTCCATTTGTATAACTACAGTTTCTTTGAGAGACAAACTTCAGTTCATCCCCGATACAAATGATGTTTGAGATTACACTGCGTACATTGTCGTAACACTTTAAATAGCGACTCGAAGACGTGCAATTCATTCCGTACGATGCGCAGTAAGGATGTATATTTGAGTAGCGCCGCAGCGCTCTACATTTCCAAGATGCAGACATAGCAGCAAACAGTTTGGGAGCAAACACCGGTATCCTAACTGCCCTGAAGGGAACGGTAGGGACGACTGTCAGTCAACAGGCCACCACGCACTGCGCACTGGCAGCACTCCCGGAAAAATACCGAGCAGAAGCTATGAACTAACTGATGGCAAGCAACAACATCAGTTTCCAGAAAGCGAGAGCAACCAATGGAAAGCTATCGTACGCGACTGTTGTTCAACATCCACTGTAAGCATGCATTTAACAAACACTGCTGGACAAAAATTTTTAACGTCCTTTTAGAAATTTCCAATTCACTCAAGATTTATTGTTCCAACAGTGCAAATGGAGTACATGAAATGATTACATTTACAGATCAATACCACAAGCGGTTCTGAGATACCTGGTGTCGACACATGTTGGAATATCCATATTTGCACGTTGTTTAGCCCCCCCGGTGGCAACGCAGGGGCTGACTCTGGCACCCAGTCTATTGTGCAGATGGCAAATACTGTCCTGGGATACGTTTTCACACCTGCTCGACCTGTTCACTTAGTTCTGTAAGAGTTGTTGGATGAGTCACACGAGTCACTTTTCGCCAATCATACCCCACACGTGATCGACAAGACACAAATGCAGAGATCGTTGTTGCTACACGTCTTGCAGTGAGTTTCACGGCTAGTGTGTGGTCGAAAACTATCCTGTTGGAACACATCTCCTTTCTGTTGCGAGAACAGTATTCTGCACGTACTGCTGGTTAGCGTTCCCTCTAGAAACATCAAAGGTGAACGTGAGTCTTTGACGAATGCACTCTTCGAAACAGCACTCATCAAGTCTACATCGTACGCGCAAACGACCATGACTTGCATGCAGGCAGAATCTGCTTTCATCGCTGAAGTCCACAATGCGTCATCCCATCTTCCAAGTGATCCTCTGGCGGCACCAGTCGAACCGCGCACGTGGATGCTGTGGCGTGAGTGGATGACGGGATAGAGATCTGTGCGCCCGTAGTCTCACCGACAATAATCGGTTCGCAACAGTTCGTGTTGACACGTCTGCGCTCACAAGATCTCTTATCTGTGCTGTGGTAGATGTACGATCTGACACAGCTGCCCTTACAATACGACGATACTGGTGGGCGTCTGTAATGCGTGTAAGTCCATAACCTCGTCCACGGGTGTGGGAATGTTCATGTGGCCACTGAAACCAGCATTGTTGCACATCTGACGCAGCACGTCCAACTTGTGTGGCAGTCCTCCGAAAGCGCCATCCCGCCACTCGGAAGGTCACAATTTGACCCCTTTCAAATTCGCTCGGTTGGCTATAGGAAGGACGAGTGCGTCTCCATGGCATGACTGCCTGCTTCTTTCACACGTTTGCACGAACACTGAATAATCTAGCTGTGAGCAATCCTATTTAAAGGCAGACACACATGACGCTCTGGTATGTACGCCACTAAGTTATCTGACGGCGGACGACGTCGAAACATTTATCAGTACATCTATTATCCCCTAGATGGCATATGCCGTCATCAGATCAAAATCTACGTCGTCTTTCCATTTGTACTAATTTTTCCCGGCAGTGTATGTAACACTGCACTATTCTTAGCTACCCAACAAAATACACATTCGAGACATAACACATACTTCCCTGCTAAGGACAACTGTAAGTTCACCAATAACGCACTTTCGGCTCTTAAGTAACGGTAGCAAACAGTAACAAAATCATAATGCCAGGTGAGGCATAAGCAATACATCGAAAGCTACTCATTGTATTGACAACGTAGTAATAATGCCGATTTATGTGAGCAGTATGTGATCACTAGCGATGATTTATACGAGGATCACTCCAAAAGAAATGCACGCTATTTTTGTAAAAATACAGTTTCCATTCTGCATGTAAGAAAGTTTTACAGCGTGTAGATACATCCTTCTCGTTTGTTTTCAAACTTAGTTCAACATGTTCCCGTGAGTGGCGCCGCTACAGTATGTCTTCAAGATGGCTGCTACACTTCACGTTCGTCAGAAGCAACGTGCTGTCATAGAATCCCTGTGCTGTGAAAACGAGATAGTGGGAAAGATCCACAAGGGGTTGAAAAAGGTGTATGGAGATGCTGCTGTCGATCGCAGTACAGTTAGTCGGTGGGCAAGCAGGTTACGTGATGAAAGCAGGGATGACAATACTGAGGATTGTGCTCGCAGCGGCAGGCCTCGTACTGCACACTCTCCAGACAATGTGCAGAGAGTTAACGACTTGGTGACTGCTGACAGACGCATCACAGTGAACGAATTGTCACGCTACGTTGGGATAGAGAAAGGAAGTGTTTGCAGAATACTGAAAGTGTTGGCGTTAAAAAAGGTTTGTGCTAGGTGGGTTCCCAGGATGCTGACAGTCAAAAAACTATGGAAGCGATCACCAAACTCAGATGGACATCACTGAAACACCTGCCTTACAGTCCTGACCTGGCTCCATTGGGAAATTGAAAAACACTCTTCGTGGAAAAAGGTTTGAAGATGATGACTCCCTTGTGCACGCTGCCAAACAGTGGCTCCAACAGGTTGGTCCAGAATTTTACCGTGCGGGTATAGAGGCGCTGGTTCCAAGATGGCGTAAGGCAGTTGAGAGGGATGGAAATTATGTGGAGAAATGAAAATATTGTTCCTAAAGAATGTATCTACACATTGTAAAACTTTCAAACATGTAGAATAAAAGATGGAATTTTTTTTAAAAAAAGTGTGCATTTCTTTTGGAGTGACCCTCGTACTTTTCGAAAGGGAACCAAATGCACCTATATTATAAAATATTCCTGCCTCGCTAAGGGCAATTACATGAAGAAGAAATGACAGCATGCCTATCCAATACACTGATAAGCCAGAACATTACGACCACATATATAATGGCGTGTCGATCCACTTTTCAAACACAGTACAACATAAATTCTGATTGGCATGAATTCCGCAAGTCCTTGACAGGATTCCATAAGTACGTGGCACCAGATGTATCCCACAGGTCAAGTAATTCCCGCAAATTATGGGACAGTGATTCACGAGAAGGCAGCTGGCGCCCAATGTGTGTTCCAATGGGTACAGATCAGGCACATTTGCTGGCCAAGAAATCAATGTAAGTTCACTCTAATGCCCCTCAAACCACAGTAGCACGATTCTGACCTTGCAATGCGGATAGTTATCCTGCTGGAATATGTCATTACCTCAAGCATGAGGTGATGCAGGAGGTCCGCAATAATGTTCACGTAGTTCACTGCTGATCCCATGGAAGCCCAACTCAATGTACCCAATAGCATAAGTCTGCCCTTACTGGCCTGCATCTGTGGCGTGGCTCACGTTTCGTGCAGCCATTCGTTTGGATATCAGCGTGTAAGGACCCAACCATCGATCTGGTGTAACAAGAAATGTGATTCATTCGACAGGCGACACGTTTGTATTGATCCACGGCGAATCCTCCTTGACACTGTGCCTGCTGCAATCATAACTGACGATGTCTTTTTATCAACACAGGAACACGTAGGGGTTGTGCGATGTGGAGTTCCATGTTCAACAATGGCTTTTGAACGGTGTGCTCCGAAACACTTGTGCCTGCACCGGCATTGTACTCTGTCGTCAGATATACCACAGATCGCTGCCTATCCTGGAGAACATAGTGGAGGATCCTCCGAACTCTACGTTTTGTGATGAGATGTCAAAACGGCTAGTGTCAGTGGATTTCCGCATTTGCGGCCCATATCTTCGCTATAACGTCTGCCCATTCGTCCCTCTTCCGCTTACATTCTTTCCTTACTGCGTCACATGCCCGCAACACCACCAGGAGCCATGAGTGGGCAATGGTCATAATGTTTTGGCTTATTAGTGTATAATCACCAATGTTATGGAAATTTGTGGTAAGTTCCTATAGGACCAAACTGCTGAGGTCATCGGTCCCTAGGATTACACACTACTTAATGTAACTTTAACTTGTGCTAAGGGCAACACACACACCCGTGCCCGACAATGTGATGCAACAGACTGCTAATCATTTGATGGGTGGAGATCTGCCGACTTACGAAAACATCAAAAGCATTAATACTAAGCAACACGAAACAATCACCTTTGAACATGAAGCTAGAAGTATCTAAAACCTAGTTTGTGCAATTACTAAATTTTGATACAGGCACATAATTGTTAATTAAGTTATAGTAACTTGAAAGCAGGGAGTGATTTAACACAGTCTATGGAACCAAATTTTGAAACACAAATTTTTGGACGTAGTTTGACTGTTCACAGGAATAGAAAGCAAGACAATGCTTTGCATGCGTTTTTCTACTTCTTGCGTTCCTTTTATCTAAAGAGGCGCTCTATTAATCTCTTATTCTACGTCAGATGAACTATTTGAGATACACAATGATGGCGCGAAGACAGTGATGACAAGTGTATGACACCAAAGACATAATGCAAATTAGTCAGTAATTACTGTGGACATAGAAATCAAAGTACAAGGACGTCCATGCTCTCTATAGCTGAGTGTGGGAAACTAAAACCACCTCTGCACAGGTGGGTGAATAACGTCTGAGATTCCAAAGGCCTAGTTTGCTGGGCCGGACTGGAGGTTCCATGGCAGAGACGGTGTCCAAATGGGCCGAAACATCGCTAGCTGACATCTCAATCCTGTCATGGTGTCTTCAACCTCCATAAGAGCTGGAAATTGATGGATATTCTTTCATGAACAAATGAAACATACCAGTTACAATGAGACTATGATAGATCTTACCATTTTTCTTGGAACATTGCACTCAATTATACGCAAGGGCGAAATGAGGCATCTGGAAATGAGACAAGTGCATCCTTGTTGAGAACTGGATAACGTGTCAGCCAGTACTCTGTGTGTGCCAGACTTGTCATGCCCACACGCTGCGAGTTGGCCAAGCCTGAAACGAAGCTACTACTACATACGCCAACTACGGAGGCGTTTCATTAAGTTCCAGCAGACGTCTAATCACCGGTACGAGCTGATGGCTGGCGTTTTACTGTTTGTCTCGGCAGCGACTTGTCAAAGCGCTTCACATCACCACCTGATTTAAACAGAGAAAAACCTACCTGGTACAACCCATCACGGTTGTTATTTCTTCAAACATGCATCTTATTTCATCATATAAGGACGTATACTTTAATAACTATTGGACGACATTTACTATTATTGTTTGAAAAAATAGCACAACAAAAATTATGACGCATGGGAACTTCGAAAGTACGTTGGCGTTGGTAAACATTCGTGCGATGTTTAATGACAAGTGATAGTCTCAGTGGTCCTGGACTGAGAACGAACAACGTATGTAGGTGGGTTGGGGGCGGGGGAGAGCAGCAATTCATGAGAGATTTTTCCTTTTATTATGAGACAGAGTTCCTTCAGCGTGCGCAATGCTCCGCTAAGCAAACATTTTCTGTTACGTGAGCATAAACAACATAACAAGAAGTTGTCCGAAGAATAAGGCTGTTTCCAAGTGTACCTGCATACATCCCTCGAACAATTCAACACTAATTCTTTTGCGGTTCACACGCTACTAACACAAAATCCCTATACACACCCTTATTCAGGTCGAAAACTAATTTGAACGCGTGGCATAAACGCTCCTGCTTTCTTTTTGTACTTCGCTTCACATGTACTTGGAACCGCCAATCACTGATTGTTGAATAGCGTTTGCTCATTACAGAATTCAAACTCTGAATCCATGAGCAGTCGCTCTGGTTCATGGAGGACAACACCGCTACCGACTTTTTAGTAATTCTACTGTTACATCACGCTTTTAAAAACACAAGCTCAATATGCGAGTTCCTACTCGAGGATGCAACGAAACAAGCTGCAAACTTTTAAACCGCAGTTTATTACATACACAGGGTACTAACGATAAAGCAAGACTCTCTTAAAATATTTTCGCGCTTCAAATTCCATCGCTAACCTACGAATCGGCTATACAACAGTGAAAGGCGCCAATGCCACCACTGATTGTTTCACAGATAAATAATTGACATGACGAATACTGAATTGTGAAACTAAAACTTTCTAAGAATTTTGCGATAAGTGTGAACCATCGTGATATGAAAACATCGCAGTCTTAGCTGAAAGAAAAGATCCTCTTCGGCCCCCAAGATTCTGGATGGCTCTTTTCAGACAGTTTTCTGCTCTTATATTATTTTGTGTGCTTGTGGAATTTATGATGAGTATTTTATATCCTAACACTGTAACTTAAAATTAACACCAAACGCAAAAAAAAAATATATAAATAAAAAATCCAAAGGTACACGTTGGCTTTAATAGCGGGTGTAACACGAAGTACCAAATGCAAGAAGTCGTGTACGAAATTAGCGGAACCGACCAATGGCGTTGAATTACCACTTCGCCTGGCTCTCAGTTTTTGCGTTAGTTGCTGACTCAGTTTCAAAAGAAGCTGTACAAACGGTCCTCGAAGTACGAGGCAATGATTTGACTTACGTTATCATACGAAAAAATATGTACGTCAATAGTACAGACTGCATCCGACTTATGACGCTAACTGAAAATTCAGGATCTAAAGATATGCCAGATAGGAAGAACCGATATCACCAGAACTGTTGCAGTACTAAACGAAGTTTCATATTCTCAAACTGAATAAACGGACAACGAATACGTTTTCATTGAACACCTGTGATTCACTTCGTTTTGTTCATCACATTGTACTGTTTGTCTCCATCGCAAATGAACTGTAACAGCAAATGAATGAAGTTAACAGACGGCAAAAAAAAGTAAACTTGGGCTGAAATGTTTATGGTAAACTAAACAGAGTTTAACGGAAAGTAGTGCGCATTACCAGCCAAAAATTGGGATCTCCTTAGCGAGTAATGGAAAAAAAACATATTGGAATTTACCAACAAAGACAGGAAGCCAAACAAATGGAACAGTGATAGATGACTGTAATGAGAATGAAAAGTAGGTGGGCGGGACATGCAGCCAGTAGAATGAATGTCAGATGGACTAGGAAGTTGCATGATTCTACGAGACCGGGAAGACCGAAACGCCGATGAACTGGAGACTGGTGGACAACACTACGAAATATACAGGTGTAACACAGACGGCTACACCTGAAGACAGTAACGCATGGGAAAATCTCAAGGAGGGTCATTCCTGCAACCGATGTCATTTTGCTGATTGATGATGATGGCATATTTAAATAGCAACATTTGCTGCTTCTTGATGGCCCTTAGCTTCTTCAACAATCTGCCTCCATATACCTCTGTTTTCTGTTTCTCCCATCACCGGATATCTATGTTGTTGATGTCAGCCAACACATTCTTTGAAATTTAACAAATTTTATCATATGTTTCTCTAGTATAAGCTCTTGCATTTCATGGCTACATCTTACTCGCCGATCATCTGCCTCTCTCACAGGCCCATAAAGTTTTAGCAGCATTTTTCTTTCAAATGTCTTTAGGTTGATCGTAACAGCTTCTGTCATCGTCAGCATTCTGAGCCATATGTAAAAAAAAGCAACACTTCTGGAACTCAATGACAACCGCTATACTCATATTTTCAAACAGTGCAATGGACACAAACATTCCATGTAGCTCAATCTGAGCACAATGCGAATATAAAACAATGTTAACGAATTTCCGTCTAAAAGGAATGCTATCAGTAAATACAACCATCACATGTAAGGACAAAAGGAGAGTTTGACAATAGTCTGCAATTCACAGATAGAAATTTTTTTTCCTTTGTTAGGGTTCAATTAACCTCTCCTGAAAGCGTGTAAGCAGCCAGTTTGAAACCTACAGTACAGTCATTACAATGAGGTGACAAGTCATGAGATAGTTATATGTACATATACAGATGGCGGTAGTGACGCGTACACAAGGTACAAAAGGACAGTGTGGAGCTGTCATTTGTACTCAGGTGGTTCATGTGATTACGGCTGCACGACGGTAGTTGGAGCTAGAGCATTCCATTTCCGAACTCCAAGATCTGCAGTGTCAAGAGGGTGCCGACAATGCCAAATTTCAAGCATTACCTCTCACCGCAGGCAACGCAATGCCCGACGGCCTTCAATTAACGACCGAGGGCAGCGGCGTTTGCATAGAGTTGTCAATACTAATAGACAAGCAACAAGCAACACTGCGTGAAATAACCGCTGAAAACAATGTGGGAGAACGACGAACGTATCCTTTAGGACAGAGAGGTGAAATTTGGCGTTAATGGGCTCAGATGAGTTCTGATTTCATTTGGTATGAGCTGATGTTAGGATCAGAGTGTGGCGCAGATCCCAGGAATCCATGCACCCGATTTGTCAATAACGCATTGTGCAAGGTGATGGTGGCCACATAATGGCGTGGACTGTGTTTACATGGAACAGATTGGTTTCTCAGGACCAACTGAACCAATCATTGACTGGAAATTGTTATATTACGCTACTTGGAGACCATTTGCTGCCATTCATGGACTTCATGTTCCCAAGAAACCACTTAATTTTTATGGATGACAGTATGCCATGGCATCAGGCCCCAATTGTTCGCGACTGGTTCGAAGAAGAACATTCTGAACAATACGAGTGGATAATTTGGCAACCCAGATCGCATTTGTAGGAGATAATCAAGAGATCAGTTCGTGCACAATCCTACACAGACAGTACTTTCGCAATACAGACGGCTATAGAGGCAGCATGGTTCTTTATTTCTTCTTTTTTTATATATAAATTTGTAGTAAGGTCTTATGGGACCAACCTGCTGAGGTCATCGGTCTCTAAGCTTCCACAATATTTAATCTAACTTTAACTTACGCTACGGACGACACACACGCCCATGCTCGATGGAGGGCTCTAACCTCCAACGGGGGAAGCCACGCGGACCGTGACAAGACGCGTAAGACAGCGTGGCTCTGTTTCAGCAGGGGACATCAAACTACTTTTAGAGTCCATGCTGATTCACTACGCCGTGCAAAAGGAGGTCCGGTACGATATGAATAGGTATCCCACCACTTTTGCCACCTAGTGTAGGTTTTGTTGAAGTTTGTGGACGTGCCATATAATAACATGATGCATGCGTGCGCTTGTTTGGGGGGGGGGGGGGGGGGGGGTGAGTCGGGAGGCAGTGAAGGACAACGAATGCAGGAGTAAACCGACAAAATTTTGAATTAAAGACGATATCAAAACTATAACCGAATGATTGAAGAGCTTCGGAAAATGCTGAAAGAAACATAAACATCACCAAAACAGTGTTAATGCGTGATCTGGGATTAAGCGTACGGAGGATGTGCCCAAGTTTTGTTTGAATTGCCCTGACACGGAAGCAAATAGAGTTCAGTCTTAAAACTTTCTGAGAGATTGAAGACTCCGTTCGAGACTATTACCAGCTGAACTACGCACAGCTAAATTTCTGCTTGTACTTCTGTCGCATACCTCACGCAAGCTTTTCTGTACACGTCGATTGACTAGCAGTCGTGGATTTCAGGGAGAAACGGCTTCGTCATATCCTACAGGATGTATTCAGAATTGTGTTGTGTGTGGTGTGCGATGTGAATGCGATTCTTGAGTTGTGACTGTACAATTCAGTTGCTTCGAGCACTGACCGCGGAAGACACGGGAATTATACGTTCTGCAGAAGAATTTCCGATTCTTTGTTGCACAAGAGTTTCTTATGCGGAGTACATCTTATTTCATATATGTATCCATTGTTTTATGTGTGTACTAAACCTATTCCTAATATATTACAAAAGCTATGTGAAGAATTTAAATGGAAACTACCAGTAACGAGCAGACTAAGTTCAGACTCTTGATAACGAAAGGTTAACTACGGATAGTGATAACGAAAGAAATTGGAAAGGACGATTCAAAAAAGTCAACAACAGAAAGCTTAATCTTGAAACTTTATATAAAGAAGGGCGACACGAATGGTCACATGTTTGACTGACACTCAGGAGAGCGCCACGGAATGTTGAAAAACTTGAATTGCCAGACTCTTGAACACAAACGCCTGAAAAACATGAATTGCCAAACTCTTGAACACAAACGTCAATTATCTCGCAAGAGACGACTTATAAAATTTCATGAACCTGTACCAAGTGAAGCATCTGGAAATATTCTTCACACCCCTACGAGTCGCTCCCGTAGCGAACTTGAAGATAACATTAGACTTGCTGACATGCACGGAGGCATTAAGCAGCCACCCTTCACGCGCTCTTTTGTCGTCTGGATCGGGAAGAAAGCCATACATGTGGAACCATGCTAAGTAACCTTTGCCATGCACTTCACAGTGATCTGTAGAGTACGAATGTAGATGTAGATTAAATATGGTGGTAATAACTTCTTGTGGCTCAGTGATCTGGTGCAAGTCTTTCAAACAGACGCGCCTTCGGGAACTTTCAGGTTCCCACGCTACCCCAGTCATCCAACCGGGGAAACGGCATCTACAGTTTCAAATGGAATCCAAAACATGTGTCGTTCCTGGTGGCTCCACACATCGTTGAGATGTGGAGGCCAAATTAAAACGCAGAATGAAAAATCCGTGGTCCGACCGGGGTTCGTTCCTGCACCTTTCCATTTCCAGGCACGCATTTTACCGCTAGACCACCAAGCCGGAAGTAATACGGTGGTAACGAGTGATAAAGAATTTGACAATTAGGTACTGCGATAGGAACGCATGGTATTTGATGTCATTATACAGCCTAACGTTTCGTACCGTGAGAAAATGATTCCGATGAACCACATGTAAGCAGCCTGTTTGCTACAGAGGAGGACGCCAGCGAACTGGGAAAGGTACGTCGTACACCAAGGCTGCTCGTCCGGCGGAAGCAGCGAAGCCCCTTCTGTGCAGGCGGGCAAGCACCGCAGCGAGGTCTACCGTCACCTGCAACCGCGCTACTCCAACTGCTGTCTCGCTCAGGCGCGTGCGCTGTACAGAAATACAACCACACGCAACGAATACGGAAGTGGCATTACATAACGTGTATCAGGTTTTGATTAAAGTTTAATGTCCTCTCGACGGCTAGCCATTATGCTTACCAAAGAGGGTGAAAAATCAAACAGTCTGACGCTCTTCACAATCGATATACGCATCTACAGAGGACGTGCATGGAATGTAAAGGTAAAACGGACAGGGATACAAACAAAATTAGGAATACGAAACTGCACCGTGAAGTGAATTATGGAGACCTACATCAAATACACACTCTTTTCCCCGAAAGGCTGAATTTTGCAAAGAGGACTACAGGGCTATTACAAATATACTGGAAAGGTGGCCTCCAAATGTTTCCGCTTTCGAACTTATGTGACACAGTGTTTACCACGAAATATAATGCGGTAAGAAAATGAGAAAGCCTGTAAAACCAAAAGAAAATACTATGATCAGCCAAAACATTATGACCAACCTTAATAGCTCGTCCGTCCGTCTTTGGGGCGAAATACATCACAGATTCTGCATATCAGGGATCCGACAGTTTGTTAGTAGTTTTTTGGAGGTAAGTGGCATCAGATGTCTACGTACAGGTCATATAATTCGTGTAAATAACGGGCCGCTGATTTTCGTGCACGGTGATGGCACCAGATAGCGAACCAGATAGATTCCATAGGATTTACACTGTCGAATTTGGTCGCGTAGATATTAACGTAAGTTCATTATAATGCTACTCACACCACTGTAGCACGGTTCTGGCTACGAGACACTGACAATTATACTGCTGAAAACTGACATCGCCGTCGGTGGTTCGCAGCTATCAGCGTGTTTTCGATTACTGTCACAGTTTCTATGCAGGCGCAGGGAAGTATCTCCCATAGCATAATACTGTTCCCACCAGCCTGCGTCCGTGGCGCGCTGCACGTTTCGAGCAACTGTTCACCCAGTGAAGGCGTTTGTGGAGATGACCAGCAACTTCGTGTAGCAAATATGTGATTTACCCGAAGAGCGGACAGGTTTCCTTTGATCGACAGTCGAATCTCGATGGTATCATGCCCACCGCAATAGTATCTGGCGATGTCATTGAGTCAACATGTGAACGCGTAGGGGTGGTCTGCTGCGGAGCTCGATGTTCAACAACGTACAATGAACAATGTGCACCGAAACACTTGTGTGTGCACCAGCATTGTGCTCTTTCGTCATCTGCCCTACTTTACAGAGCAGACACGCCTCCGAACACCACGTTCTGCGAAGAGTCGTGGACGTCCAACCACTTACCGCGTAGTGGTAGTTTCACTGTCCTCCTACCTCTTTCCGTAGATTCTCAAGACAGTAGCACGTGAAAATTCGACCAGCTTCGCCTTATTCGGAATACTCATTCCCAGACTCTGCGTAATAATCTGCCCTTTGTCAAAGTCGTTTATCTCAATTGATTTCCCCATCTGCAGCCCATATCTTCACTTGGGGGGGGGGGGGGGGGGGGATCCCACGTCCGTTTCTGCTCCGCCTACATACTTGTGTTACCGCGACACGTGCCCGCAACACCACCAGGCGGCATCCAATGTCGCGGTGGGTGGTGGTCATAATGTTTTGGCTTATCAGTGTAAACATCTCATCAACCCCGTCTTCCCAGGTAGTATCCAATTAGGTACAGGGTGGTATGAAAGTCTTCTCATTCCCTGCATATATTTTATTACCTCGCTTTTACTAGCTAGATTACTTTCCCGTAAGTATTAAGCAACAAGAAAGTAAATAAAATACATCTCTCGAATGATGTAAAGGGACTTCTTTAAAATGCAAAATAGCAGCACTAGTGTTAATTTTGCTTTCATTTACAGTCATATAACGACATACTACAGCACATTTACTCGTAAAAGCGCGCGGCGATTCCTTCATTGCTCCTTGTTTCTTGGAGTTTAAGTAAACACCCGTCGCCGTCACGTTTCCTAGTTCGGCGAGTTTTCATCCGACGCGTACATTGTGTTCCTCCGTACTTTATCGTGGATCCGACGCCTCATTAACCTTTGCCGTTTTTTAATACTATTATCTAGTTAGTAAGTTTGTCTTCATGGCTGTATAAACCAGTTGTAAATGATAGCAAAGCTGCTATGAAATAATGAAAAGTATCCTTCTGAGGACACTATCACAATTCCGCATAAGCTAGGAACTTTAGGTTGACTAATGCAGAAAAATCTCTGACAGAATTAATTAGCATTTAATCTGATTAATTAGTGCATGGCTTTGCTGTGTGGACTTTCTCAAAATCTGTCGGTTGTTTGACGGATCTCGTGATAGCCAAAATTCAGACCGTATGGATACGAATGCGTTTTTGGGTTTTCTGCTACACATAGGAACTTCCAAACCTCCATTACAAAGACTGATGGGATACAGAGGGATGGGACGTATTTGAATTACAATGGGACATAGCAGAAAACTTTTTACTTAGCTGTATTAGTTTTGATGACAAGGACATCATAGAAGATAGGAAAAATTGTTGCTGTATGTGAAGTTTTACTATCACTGCAAGGTAAGTATGCCCAATTTGCAGGTGTATACTCATGGATATTATCTAACAATTGATTAACTGATCTAATGTCATTTTGAGGATTATGGTCCTTCCAAGAAAAAGACATAAACGTCTTCCCTTTGCTAAACTATAGAAGAATTTTGATATTTTGCACACATATAGGCAGATGGCTCACCCAACAAACCAAATACGCTGTCAGAAATGGTATTAACGTATGACTCGTGCACCAAAATACCAATAACAAGAACGTCAAACCAATATAGAAGCATAACTCAGATATTGCTCACTATTCATACCAATGAACACTCTGGTTAACAGCCATAAGAATTAAAAGACCAGACCCAAGTTCGGGTAAGTCAAGAATGCAGAAGAAACTTGTCTTTTTAAAAAGAACCTACAGACAATCATAAAATGCAAATGTATGGAAACTGTTATAAATGGGGCGATCAGCAGAATCGCCCACGACGAAAAACTAAATCTTCCTAGTTTTAGTAATAGAGGATTCCTCTCCAAAACTACCACAGAACTATCATTCCAAAGAAACAAATTCAACAAGTAACTCAAGAAAATCAAAGCAATGGAACCAAGGCAATACTTCTCATGCAGCATAGCAAACACAACAAGATTACACCACATATTGGAAAAAAAAACACTAACGTAACATTTTTATTGGACTGGAGATAATGTTAGACGTATCATTTGTCGTAGAAAATGTTTCACCTTTTACGTTGTATCGAGAAGTGCATCACACGTTCAATGGACTGTAAACGGTCCTTCGACATGTACTTTCCCATGTACGACGCTAGGGTTTAGGAAACGGACTATGTTCATTTTAAAGAAGCATGATCCAAATCATTTTCAAAAGATTCTATTTCATGTGAGATCCAATAACTGTATACTTACACACAGATGAGTAGTCACAACAAATCTAAGAATGACGTCGAGAACCTGTTTTGGATTTTGGGAGAAATGTGCGTTGAGAATCATTTCAGCACTATCTCCAACCAAGCGTTGCCAATTTGTGTGTGTGTGTGTGTGTGTGTGTGTGTGTGTGTGTGTGTGTGTGTGTGTGTGTGTGTGTGTGTAGGGGTGGCTATAATAAACGAAAGCGTGATCTTTCTTGATACAAAAATTTCATTTTATGGTAGTTGTACAACGAGAACCTTATACACTGGAGCGACAAGTCATGGGATATCGATACGCACATACTTAGAAGGCGGTAGCATCGCGTACACTAGGTACAAAAGGGCAGTGCATTGGCGGAGCTGTCATAAGTACTCAGGGTGATTCGTGTGAGAAGGTGTCAGACATGATTATGGCCGCACGACGGGAAGTAACAGATTCTGAACGCGGAATAGTAGTTAGAGCTACACGCGCGAGACATTCCATTTCTGAAATCGTTAGAGAATTTAATAATCCGAGCTCAACAGTATCACGAGTATACCAAGATCACCAAATTTCAAGCATTACCTCTCATCACGGACAACATAGTGTCTGACAGCCTTCACTTAACGATCGGGAGCAGTGGCATTTGCGAATAATTGTCAGTGCTGACAGACAAACAACACTGCGAGAATAATGAAATCAACGCGGGGCGTACGACGAAATTATCAGTTAGAAGCACGGCATCGCCTCTCCTGGACTCGAAACCACATCGGTTGGACCCTAGGCGATTGGTAAACCGTGGCCTGGTCAGATGATTCCCGATTTCAGTTGGTATAAGCTGATGGTAGGCACAGACCTCATGAAGCAATGGATCCAAGTTGTCAGCAAGGCACTGTGCAAGCTGGTGGTGGCTCCATAACGGTGTGGGCTGTTTTGGAGTGCACTGGGTCCTCTGATCTTTACCAACCGATCATTGACTGAAAATGGTTATATTCGGCTACCTGGAGGCCATTTGCAGCCATTCATGGATTTCATGTACCCAAAAAATGATGGAATTTTTATGGATGACAATGCGCCATGACACCTGGCCACAATTGAACGCGCCTGGTTTCGAGAACATTCTGGACAATCCGAGCTAATGATTTGGGCACCAGGATCGCCCGTCGTGGAACATAATCTAGAGGTCAGTTCGCGCATAAAATCCTGCACCGGCAACACTTTCGCAATTATGGACGGCTACAGACGCAACATGATTCAATAATTCTGCAGGGGACCTCCAAAGACGTGAGTCCATGCCACGTGGAGCTGCTGCACTACGCCGGCCAAAAAGAGGTCGACACGATATTGGTAGGTATACCATGACTTTTGTCACCTTTGAGTACGTTTGCATTACGAAGTTACGTTGAGTTTCCCAGGGAAGCAAGTATAACAAGCAGACACAAATTTACATGAACTGCGTTGCATTTCTGTTAGTTACAGAAATATCTGTATAACGTCACAGGATTTTATGCTTTGCTTCGTTCTCTTTAACCGCCGCCGCACAACGGATTATTAAACTGTTAAAATTACGAGTAGCTGTCTTCTATTACTGAAGTCAAACACAGTTGACTATTTGGCAACTGTCATGCACAGCAGTAATTTATTGTTTTCATAAAACGCTGCCGAGAGCAACAATAACATGCAGAATCTAAAGTGGCCTTTTTTTTTTAAGTATTTCATACACGAAAATTCGACCTGACTTACAATTCACTTCAGTAACATACCAGAGTAAAACAGGGAATTTCCTATGATTTCCCTCTGATAAACAGAATGTTGTCTGGCTCTGCGCCTACAACGGTATGTGCAAGGCAAGAAACTGGAACCGTTGCCAGTAAGGATTCTAAATCGGGATACAATACAGGCCAGTGTTAGCAGCCCTGAAACGGCTGAGCACTTACAACCAATTAGCGTTACAAATTCGCTTTCAGAAACTGTCCCTTGTCAGTACTGAAGTAAGCAATCGAAGAAGAAGAATTGTAAGTTCAAGACGTCTGACAGCTTTACTCCACGGGTTTCATGAAATTAAGGATGCGTATTATACTAAACCAATTATATACTCAGAGATACTAAAATGCTTTATTTTTGTGCCCTAAAGCACGGAAATCACTGTTACTGTTGAATTAGTTCTGATTCCCTATCGCGATATCATGTGCCATAAAAGCTTAACCCGCCCATAACCCGAAGTTTGGCCTCCACACGAGAGTGCTTCAATATGCATCGTCCCGTTGGAAGTGGTATGCCGTTCCTTTCCTCACTGCTTCCAACTAACTTGCCTAGCTAATTACCAGAGGACATACAATTCAACATGGACTTCGGACCACGGTGCTACTCGGCGTTTTTCACGTTTACAAATCATTAATTACACAGAGGTCAAAGAAGCGGTAAGTGATGTAAAATCATTGGATCGAATGTGTGAACTGACCACCTCTGGATCGGTAGGCTGACACGTAACTACTGCATGTGTGTCAATTTGCCAATGAACTTGTGTGGATTTGAATACATGGTTTTCCAATTTGTGAGAAGAAAAAAAGTTTGGTCTAATGTTTAGATCTCTTAGAGACAAAGAGCGCTGCAATTAAGCTACGACAGCTCTCCGACGCGTAAGGCAGAAAACATCGGTCCTCCTCCTACTCTTACGACTATTTCTCTACGAGCAGTCACTGCCGTCTTCGTATAGACGCAACAAAATGGCTCCTGTGTTTTCAATCACCAAAGCTGCCAAAACGTATAAACCATGGCATATCATTTTTCGATAATTACAAGTTTTTATACTTGAGAAAAGACGCGGAGCACCTCGTTGACGCGTTGCAGCGATTACTCTACCAACGTAAAAAGATGCTTAATCGACAGTAAACGACACAGCCAATAATTTATAACTGGGAATGTTAACTTATTTTTAACGACCATTTTTACTATACTTTACAAAACAGTTATACTAGTTCAGACTGTATTTCAAAGCGTTATAATTACAAAAGAATTATTTACCAATTTAACTGAGTAACTTTCTGGCCATAAGTGGTATGCTCATGCACACAAGTTTGCGAAGCTGCTATCTGTAATTACGAGCTATATATCGATTATAATGAAATAAAAAAGGGAAACCCTCACGAATGTTCCACGAACACGTAAAAACGCAACCTTCACGCGTCATTCTCAACCAGACGGTGAGAAGAACGTGATGACTGGCTGGCCAATGTCAGGAGCGAACCCTTGCAGCCACGTCAGCCGCCGTGGCATTCCGCGGCACGCCTGTTTACCGGTGACGTCACGCCGCGTGTTTCGCAAGCCAGCCAGCGAACTGAGGTCACAGCCGTACACCCACTATTAAATGGCTTCATACGTCCGTCACGCTGTCCTCCTCATAGCTACAAATTTCAATACGATGTAGTCCACCTAACCGATATACTGATTACATAAACAATCATAGACAGTGAGTCTTGTAAACGGCCTACAACGGAACAACAAAAACAAACAGTAAAACGTCATTGCAGGTAAAAATAGTGCAGCACAATTGTGCACTTCTCACAATATCAGATTTACACGTAAGTGCGTCAGTAACAATCTAATCCAACACATCCTCATCTGTACTCTTGTGGTACAACGAAAGTAAAAACAGCTGAAAGCACTCATAGCATTTCAATACAAAAGAAAGTATTCAGAACGAATAATCCATCACGCCCAACGGACTTATTAGTTTTTGCAACAAATATACTGCAGAATTAGATCTTTTCAAAGCTGGTGTTTTATCGAGAATCTTTCGTAGAGTAAAAAGCCCCGACTGACTGGAAAAGAACTCGGGTCACTCTTGTTTGCACAAAGGATCAACGAATGGATGCATATAATTGTAGACCAACAAATATATATAAAGGTCCATCAGCAGCAGAATTCTAGAACATAATCTAGGCTTCAACGCTAACGATTCTGAACTTCTCTCAACAAATTTACACAGGTTTCGGGAAAGAAAAAAATGCTATGTGAAACATAGCTTGCTTTTACGCAGCCCGCAAATAGCAACAGCATATGAATCGTTCTATATTTCCGAATGGCTTCACCACTTACATACTGCTGGCAGCCAGCCAATATAATTAATTAACTTATGGAGAATCCTCATAATTATGTGATTGGCCCGAAGTTGGTTACAGTGCGCGTCGAATTTCCAGCAGAACCGAACGTAACCTCAGATGATTCCCTGGAAGGGTAAAAGGGTCGCTGATATTCTCGCTTTCTTATCTTTTTTTTTTCTTTCAGACAGTATTAGCAGCACTAATTGTTTGCTGATGGTATATTTGTCCACAGAAAAATATCGTAGCCGGATGTTTGCAGGAAATAGACGACGATTACATATTTCTACTCAGTATGGTCTATTTAGATGTGGATAAACAAAGGCAGCGCCAATAAACAAGAGAAAGGCCACCCAATAGTCAGATTAATAGGTACTGGTTGTTTCAAGTTCCAAGCCTCTCACGCCGTTTGCGTGCCTAGGGGGGATACACTACGAAGCTGTAATGAAATCAGTAGGTTGTAAAGCAAATGGAAGCAAATTAGCCCGCATCTCGTGGTCGTGCGGTAGCGTTCTCGCTTCCCACGCCCGGGTTCGATTCCCGGCGGGGTCAGGGATTTTCTCTGCCTCGTGATGGCTGGGTGTTGTGTGCTGTCCTTAGGTTAGTTAGGTTTAAGTAGTTCTACGTTCTAGGGGACTGATGACCATAGATGTTACGTCCCATAGTGCTCAGAGCCATTTGAACCATTTGATTTGAAGCAAATTAATTTGAAATTATTCTCAAAAGTGTGGTGCCTCCTCGACTATGCTAATCGTATGTAGTGAGTGTAGAGAACCAAAACAGCAACGGTTATGTAGTTCTCGCGACAGAGTAAGATAAACTTCGAGAACCGGTATTCGAGACAATTTGCGCAACTTTTCTGCTACCTACATCGTATATGGCGATTAGTGACCATAAAAATACTATTACAGAAATTACAGCATATACGGAGACATGTTGATATTCGTTATCGTTCGCTCCAAATACCACTGCACTGGTGCAAAGATAATGATGATGACTGCAAATATAGAGACACTCAACTACGTGGTTCTTAGCCCCTTAATCGTCTCATGGCGTCCGAAGATGTAGATCCGAGCCTTTTTTTTCCTCTCATTGCGTGAAAGTAAAAATGAAAGCATATTATATGTAAATAACATATTACTTCCAATGATAGAATTAGATATACTTGTCGTCCACAGCGGGTTCAAGTGCGAAGAACTGATTGGGTGGCGCCAAGAGGCCAAATCGGCGGCGAGAGGCCCACCCTCTCACCCCCGCCCCCTCAACCTACATATAACGGTGTTGTCTTTAAATCATACTGTGCTATCAATTCCTTCGTCGGAAGTGTAGAACATAACTTATGGCTGTCTCATCATCCGCTACTGTCTCTGACAGGTTGTGTCCTTGGGGAATCCTTTGACGTAGCATGTCTTGGGTAGCTGTATAATCTTTGAGGTTATGGCTAACCATTAATGTTTCTCCACAGACGCATTGCGAAAGTACTACTTGTCGTATTAGAAGTTCTTGAGTTATTCTGGAATAACCAATTCTGACGCGGCATAAAGCAATACCTTCCCTTCTTGAGCTCTGTAGCGAAGTCTGCCATGCCTTGGTGTTGTGTTTGGCAGTGCGCAATTTATCGGATTGTATAGTAATTTACCACAGTTAGTCTTCTTATTCTTTCAATGTGGCGTTCTACGAGCTCGGACTGTGTCCAGAACGGGGAAGGAAATCGGCTGTGCCTTTTCAAAGGAACCATCCTGGCATTTGCCTGAAGCGATTTTGAGAAATTACAGAAAACCTAAATCTGTTTGGCCGTGCACGCATTTGAACTTCCGTCCTGTCGAACACTCGTTAATTCCCGTCGAGTACGTGTGTACAGTCGATTAGTTCCTTATCTTTGCAGCTGTCTGTGTAAAGGAGATTAAAATGTGGATGCTCTTGTATGACTGAATAAAATACACAGCGATAAAAATCGAGAGCTATATTATCTTCGGTGCCGCATCATAGATCCATCCTTATTACTGGTTGGTGAATATACCTTGGAGGCGTTCGCGGCTGGTGATGTTGCATATAGGTTCTCGTTTAAGTTCCTCCAGTAGTCCTACTGCTGCTGGTCATGAATTGTGAAATACGGGAAGATGGCTGGGGTGGTTTGACATTTGATTAATCATTATTGCGCAGTTAAATACATGTTGGTGTATTTTCAGCGGTGGTATTCTCCCGCTTCTACAACAAGGCTATCGACAGGGCTCGTCCAGAAAGCTCCAGCTGCCAAACAAACTCCATTCTGGTGTTCACGGTCTAATATTTCTACGGTATACGGTGCTGTTGATCCACAAATAGTGCTCTCATAGTCCAAACGGGATAAAATGAGAGCTTTATAAAATTTAAATAAAATTGTTCGATTCGCATCCCAGGAACTGTTACCAAGCAAAAAATATTGAGTTTCAACATACTGGAAGTCTTGAGTTGTTATATATAAGGTAACCATGGAAGTTTATCATCAAAAAGAAATCATAGAAAATGGTACTGGTCCACTACTTTCAATAGCTTTCTTTACAGGTATAGTTGTGGATGTGGATGGGCAGACCGTATTCTACGGAAGTGAATGATGCGTAATTTAGTGAGAATCGGTATCCATGGTTTTACGCCAATTTTTTTGTCTTCGTATATCTGCCTGCAGCTGCTGTTTTGCTACACAAAACTGATACGGAACTACAACATTAACAAAGAGAATCGACATAAATGCTGGTAAGATTATGTCTTACGGTGTATATTATACCGTTTACTGCAACTGCAAATAGTGTGGGAATTAAAACTGAAGATTGCGGGACGTTATTTTCCTGCTCGTATTGGTTACTAAGTGTCGTACCCATCCTATCTCTATACACTCTACGTAATAAAAAGTTTTCTATGAAGACAGGCAAAACCTCGAAAAATATCACTGGTGCAGAGCTAGTAAAACGAGACGCCGCCACATTATATCGTACAACTTGTCAAATCAAAAAATTACTAAAATCAAATGTCTGTGGTGCAGAAAGATTTCTCTAATCGCAAGCTTCCTCGTATGATATGATCGGTGATAGTTCAAGATCTTTGTAATTCACATTGAAATTAGGAAATTTCGAGACTACAAACACCAAAAATACCGTGCATTAACCTCGTACGTGTCAGGTTGTTTGGTCTGTAGCTGGTTCCACATTTGGTTCTAAGACTGCAAACGATGCGTTGTACGTTGTCAAGGTCTGCTGAAACATAAGATATGGTAGTACTACGTTTTGCTAAAATGCGATGTTGAAAGAAATTAGGTTAGTAATTCTTCGATGCTGACATTTCTGCACAATATAATGCTGGAAGTTCAACAACGTCTGACAGGAAGTAGTGTTCATTTTCCTTTCGTCAAGGAATCTCTTGATTCTATCAGTGTACTGCAGACCATTAATCCGCCATAATTTGGGACCCAAATGTAGAGCTGACATACGTGCTGTCGTAGAAGAAACATGGTTCACAACTTTCCTTATGCCTCTAAGTAACGCGCATTTGCCCTTGAACTTTTAAATAAAATTAAATTTTTGATCGAGGAATGGCGCCTACGCCGTTGTAGAGCCCCTGCGTCGATCTCCAACGCCATCGAGACCTCTCTGAACCACCATGTAACAGGTTTCCACCTACGAAGAGAATGGTACTTTAGAGCTCGCAGTCTGGGTGATCATTTCTGCTGCGTCTTATACTACTTAATTGAGTCTCTTCTCTGTATGTATTGTGATCTACGTTTTAAGGATAAAGTATTCCGAATGGCTCTTCGCATTGAACAACGTGGTAAACAATCGTTGGGTTGTAAATTTGCGACCGATATAATAATCTATCGTAAAGGTCATCTTGAACATTCCACTGGGCCATAGGTGCGAGGTCCGGATTGCAGATTGTCAAGTCTACTACAAAACAGAAACCGGTGCTCAAATCTATTGGGGCTCCCGAAGTTATCATTAGAGATCAAGATCTCAGAGCAGTCTGTCTAGTAGTCGCGTTTACTAAACTCTTATCTCGATGCTCCACATGTCTTCATGGGCATTAAAATCTCCCAATAAAATTAGGCGGGACTAACTGCTAAAATTAGGTCTTCAATCTGACTGTAAGTAATTCGAACAGGGAGAATGTAGATACTACAGATTGTCATTATTCTAAATTCTATTCTAATGGATATTGCTTGGAGTGTAGTGTTCGTAAATACTTGCTCTTTAAAGGCGTTGTTGGAGTACACTAGTGTGTATACACCTCCGAGCGCTCGTTCTGTGTTTAACCAATGAGTATTTTTGCCTTATAGGTGATACCCTCTAGGAGCAGGAAGAGGGCCTTCCAAAACTTGTTTTTCTTGTATTGTTGTTACACATATTGTCGGATAGTTTGTGACTGTCTGTTTCATCACATTAGGCATTGGAACTTCACTGTAAAATCACTGAAAAGGTGTGGGTATTGTCAGCGAAGATGAAGGTGATGTATGTTTATGTGTAGTGCTTTTCAGTGCCTACTGTGTGGCTGGCGTAGTGTCCACAAAGTCTTCTGCTATCAAGAAGAGTTCCAGTCCCGTCAGAACATATTTGGAACACATGTGGTAACTGTACCATAGTTAAGGTTCAGTGTCATGTTATTTGAAGATAAAAACTGATTGAGCGTCAAGTTTCGATACAGTTTCTTTTTCTTTTTTTACATATAGCTAAATCCTAAAAGAATACATAATGTGACATGTTCCTAGTGTAAACAGAGGAAACGGAAAAGGCCGTAAGAAAGTAGCAATATGCAACTTCACTGACTGGTGGATAAATCTTCACATACAGCACCTGCATAAGATCAGTACATGCCAGAGAATCTTTGCGGGTGGTGTCACTGTACAAAAGAGACTGAGAAAGAAACCTGCGACTTCGCGATTACTTTTAAAAGGAAAAACGTTTTCCAGCAGAAGAGAAATTTGCCCTGCTCTGCACCATGTACTTGGCATCTTGAGAAGTAAGAATGGCTTTCAACTGTATTAGGTGGCCTGGAGAACTTAAATTGCCGCCATTAATATTTAACACGGCGCGCGGGGAGAGCAAGTTTCGCGTGCGCCCTCCGCTCCCAACTATCGATCAACGCTTCCCTTTAGCTCACAGCGTCTCGCGACCGACTTAACTCCTCGAGCAGCACACAGATACGGCAGAATGCTTTGCCAAATGAAAACAAACCGCTACCTAAGATAATTATTTTGTATCGAATTATTCAATAAAGTATCTGAGATTCGAATGAATCAGGTTGTTGGGCAGAGCTGTATAGGTAAACTTTTCTGGTAAATAACGATGGGAGAGGGAGTTTTGGGGGTCACACTAAACACTTTTAATTTGAAGGTCCGCTGCACGTTGTTTGTCGCTCAAACGAATTTGTGGTATGGTGCTTGCTCACGGAAGTTTCCGGAAGGCGCGAATACACCTTCCTGGGGTGTTACGGACAATAACTCCACCCTGTACCGTTCAACGACAGCACACAGGTCGAAACAGTATACTGTCTATTATAATAGCATTGCTGGTTGGGATGGGCGTTTGCTTTTTCTCTTTGGTAGTTTCCACCACCGATAATTACTGAACATGTATTAATTTCACAAAACACTCGCGTCTACGATTTAAGGATTTCGAATAGTTGGCAATGGAGCCAAAATGTCACTGAAAGGTATGAACATACAGATATTTTCCTTGACTCTGCTTCGACGGAGAGGGGTCATAAAACTAGTGACGGCTGACAACTCTGACCTGTTATTTGGGAAAGTACGAAAAAATAGACGACGAAAAAAGTGCGCTGATCCGAGAATGTTACAGAAACACCTAGTGACCGCCAGCCAAATGAATGGGTTGCTGACCTCACAGCGTTTTCCTACGGCATAGTAAACAAATTGCAGCACTACTCATTGTTTTGCCCATATCTTGATTGTACGCTGGTTGCCAACAGATAACGATGACGAAAAGTAATTAGGCTAGGTAAACTTGTCAGATGCTAAATGTAGCCCATGCTTAAATGTTTCATAAGACATTAAACTTTACTTCCAAAAATAATCTGTCTTCGGGCAGCAACCGTCTTCGGGCAGCAACCAATACTAGCCGAGTGGTAACAGTTACGGTGAAAGCAAGGGACGATACTCAATCCCTGGAAGGGTAACTTTGGAACACACAGTTCCTGGCGCTGATTAATTTCAAGTCACGTACCTTGTGCATAACTCATTGAACTTCCTATGTAAAAGGGGGAAAAATAATACAAAAATTCGCACACGTTTAAAACTTCAGGAAAGATTTTTAACGGTTATCTGAGAGGATTTAAATCATCAATGAAATCGGATCAGCTGTACTATAGAAAACTATTTTTCCCCAAAAGGCAGACCAGTCCGGAATTATCGAAATAAAATGGATATTACATACTGCATACTACTTACGCCGACGGCAACACCGGACTCTAGCAATCTTTCTTAACAGAGGTGCGGAAAATTGGCTCCAGTTAATTCGTGACTGGAGGATGGGACGAAACTCCCGCACGTTCTAGACTGTCTCGGCCGACTGCGCTTTAAACTCTAGGAAAGCTCTACAGCTGAACGAAAGTAAATTTGGTAGTTTGGTCAGCCAATACCAAAATAACGCGAAACTTCTATTTTTGGCTAGCTTCTAACGTATCATCAGTTTCACTGTTGCAGTACAAGACAGGAAAATAATTATAGTTGGTGAGTTGAATCAATATCTCCTTTGGAGATACTGATTTAGTTTCTTTTTAAAAAATTGTGTTAGTAGACAGGGACAAATGATGGTAATTGTTTCAGAACCAGTCAACAAACTACCATATTGACCCTGGTTTTTCGTGATTGATTTGGAGCTGCAAGTCACGAAAAGTTCTTTGCTAATTTATTTAAACACTGCGTATTCCCACCTGTAAAAGCTATCTTGGGGCACATATAATTAAAGAACTAAAAAATGCAGGATGTGGAAACACCGAGGCACAGCAAGAGCATTGCTTGACTGGTTGTACATGCGCACACCAGCAACTGATGCCAGAAGTAGTAACAGTCTTCACTCATTTCTGTAACTGGACTTTAGTGCACACTATTAAGCCCTAGCCCTATAAGTTATTTATCTCCAGTGATGAACTCCATAAAACGTACTACGAGTGAAATACGACTGCCAATTATTAACGTTGCCAGCATCAGGATATTCTATCACTTAAAGAAAAAATAACAAAAAGTTACACATGAGTGGCATTTGGAGCGATAATGTGTAATTTGGAAAGAATAAGCTGCACCGAAACTACACTGCAGACATAAAAAATGGAAATATAATTTATACCATAGCTTAAAAATTGCTTAAGTACTACGAAATTACTTATGAAAACTGTATGTGGAGTCATGTTTGGCGCTACCGTTCGTGAATAACGATAATTGTAGGTCCCTTCGGATACATAAAGTGACCCAACTGTGAACAATACCGAGCGGGTCATTAGCGTGGGAAGACGCAGTCCATTTTGCCAATCGCCTCGTAACAGCAAGGCGCTATTACTAGAGTACCTATTCAAAGGGACTAGCGGTATGCGAGCGCGACGAGCTCTTGTACAGTGACGAGCTGGCAGAGGACTCGCGGTGTGCACGTGCAGACAAGCGAGGCGCACGTGCGCCGGCACCGCCTTCCGGCCACCCTCCCTGCCCTTCCGGGTGAGGGAGCGCGCACCCGGGGGCGTCATGCTGCCGCTGTCGCCTCTAATTCGATCAAAGGCGGCAGCCGCCGCGCAGCGCCGGCACCAGTCTGTCTGCACACACGCCGCGCGGCTCTCGTGCCATCTCCCCTCCGCCCCCACCCCCCCCCAACCCACTCCCACTACCTCCCTCCCTCTCTGTAGTAGTCCACCGATATCCGACAACGACCAACCACAGCGAAGAACGTCACGTCATTGCTCTGTTATTCTGCCAATACTACATATCACATCGTCTAGTATCAACACGCAGGCCAAGCAGCACTCTGAAAATTTTGGTGTTTGAACTAATTATCATCTAGAACTGCAAAAAATTTAACACCATTTTTTGTTTTCCTTACTTGTAAACAAAGAGCAACGAAAGCTAATTTAATAAGATTGTGATTAATTGTATGGTTCATGCAAGGCGTTAAGAGGGACTGTTAATGGTGCAGGCAGAGAAATATTGTGCTTTTATGTTTTAAAAAATTACTTTTCAACGTATCCACTTTTCGAGTTAACGAACAAACTCATACATTTCTCTGTTTCGACCTAGCTTTTGGTACAGGAACGACCGCAAAACATTCCCCTTACCGCACATTAGGAGGAGATTGTGGAAATGTATTATGACATAAAACAAATTATTCAGATGGTTAAGGGAGCCGAAAATTTAAGTCATGGGAGGACTGGAATTAGACAGTGGGAAAAAGAGTAGGAGGAAAAATAATAGATGAATATGGGCTAGGGGAAAGGAATGAAAGAGGAAGCTGCCTGGTAGAATTTTGCACACAGCATAACTTAATCATAGCTGACACTTCGTTTAACAATCATGAAAGAAAGTTGTATACGTGGAAGTGGCCTGGAGACACTGGAAGGTTTCAGATAGGTTATATAATGGTAAGACAGATTTAGGAACCAGATTTTAAATTGTAAGATATTTCCACGGGCAGATGTAGACTGACCACAATTTATTGGTTATGAACTACAGATTAAAAATGGAGAAACTGCAAAAAGGCAACAATTGAAGGAGAAGGGACCTGGATAAACTGAAAGAACCACAGGTTGTACAGGGTTTCAGAGGGAGCATTAGGGAACTATTGACAAAAACAGGGGAAAGAAATACAATAGAAGAAGAATGGGTAACTTTGAAAGATGAAAAAGTGAAGGCAGCAGAGGATAAAGTAGGCAAAACGACGAGGGCTAGTAGAAATCCTTGGTTAACACAAGAGATACAGAATTTAATCGATGAAAGGAGAAAATATAAAAAATGTACTACATGAAGAAGCAGGCGAAAGGGAATACAAACGTCTAAAAATGAGACTGACAGGAAGTGAAAAATGGCTAAGCAGAAATGGTTAGAGGACAAACGTAAGGACGTAAAAGCATACATCACAAGAGGTAAGATACTCCTACAGGAAAATTAAAGAGACCTTGGGAGAAAAGAGAACTACCTGTATGAATATTAACAGCTCAGATCGAAAACTAGTCCTGAGCAAAGAAGGGAAAGCGGAAAGGTGGAAGGAGTATATAGAGGGTCTACACCATGGCGATGTACTTGAGGGCAATATTATGGAAATGGAAGAGGACATAGATGAAGATGAAATGGGAGATATGGTATGATGTGAAGACTTTGACAGAGCACTGAAAGACCTAAGTTTGAAACGAAGCTCCAGGCACAGACAGCATTCCATGACAACTACTGATAGCCTTAAGTGAGTCAGACGTGACAAAACGCTTCCATGTCGTGAAGAAGATGTACGAGACAGGCAAAATACCTTCAGACTTGAAGAATATAACAATCCCAGTTCCAAAGAAAGCAGGTGCTGACAGGTGTGAAAATTATCTAACTATCAGTGTAATAAAGTCACGGCTGCAAAATACTAACACGAATCGTTTACAGAAGAATGGAAAAACTCGTAGAAGGCGTCCTCTGGGAAAATCTGCTTGGATTCCGGAGAAAAGTAAAACACGCGTGTCAATACTGACGCTACGACATCTCACAAAAGGGAGGTTAAGGAAAGACAAACCTACGTTTATACAGAATTATATTTTTATAGACTTAGAGAAAGCTTTTGTCAATGTTGACTGGAATAGTCCCTTTCAAATTCTAAAGTCGGCAGAGGGTAAAATAGAGGGAGCGAAAGGCTATTTACAATTTGTACACGAACCAGATGGCAGTTACAAGAGTAAAGGGGCATGAAAGGGAAGCAATGGTTGAGAAGGGAGTGAGACAGGGTTGTAGCCTATCCCCGATGTTATTCTATCTGTATATTGAACAAGCAGTAAAGGAAACGAAAGAAATATTTGGAGTAGGAATTAAAGTCCATGGAGAAGAAAAGAAACAGATTTGCCGATGACATTGCAATTTTGGCAGAAACGGCAAAGGATTTGGAAAAGCAGTTGCACCGAATGGACAGTATCTTGAAAGGAGGATATACGATTAACATAAACAAAAGCAAAACGAGGATAATTGAAAAATGTTCAAATGTGTGTGAAATCTTATGGGACTTAACTGCTAAGGTCACCAGTCACTAAGCTTACTCACTACTTAACCTAAATTATCCTAAGAACAAACACACACACCCATGCCCGAGGGAGGACTCGAACCTCCCCTGGGACCGAGGATAAAGGAATGTAGTCGAATTAGATCGGGTGATGCTGAGTGAATTAGATTAGGAAATGAGACGCGTAAGGTACTAAATGAGTTTTGCTATTTGGGATGCAAAGTAACTGATGATGGTCGAAGTAGGGAGGATATAAAATGCAGACTGGCAATGGCAAGAAAAGCGTTCCTGTGGAGAAATTTGCTAACTCGAGTATAGATTTAAGTGTAAGTACTTGTATGGAGCGTAGCCAAGTATGGAAGTGAAACATGGACGATAAACAGTATAGACAAGAAGAGATAGAAGCTTTTGGAATTTCGTGCTACAGAAGACTGCTGAAGATTAGATGGCAGATCACGTAGCTAATGAGGAGATACTGAATAGAATTAAGGAGAAGAGAAATTTGTGGTACAACCTGACCAAAAGAAGGGATCGGTTGGTTGGACACATTCCGAGACATCAAGGGACACCAACTTAGTACTGGAGGGAAGCGTGTGGGGGTAGAAATCATAGAGGGAAACCAGGGAGAGGCTTGCACACGATAGAGTAGCATGGAGAGCTGCATCAAACCAGTCTTCGGACTGAAGACTACAACAACAGCAACAACAACAACGACCTCTTCATTGGACTAAGACCGTTTTTCAGCCATAAAATACTCCATGTGCGAAGACAGCACACAGAATACAGCTAACAGAACGTTAAGTTCCGACAACTCCTTGCTTAAAATGACCACTTTTTCAATTTACCAGGACCTACGTGTTCTGGTGCACTGTGTTGAAGAAATATGATTTTCTTCTTTTGCAACGTTCCTTATATGATTTTTTTCTCAGGCCGTTGGTCCACACGACTTGCATGGTATTCGCTGAAATCTGTTTCGCCCTTTGAAATTTAATAATGAGAAAACATTTTTTACATTCCCGAAAACACTGACTATAACCTTTAGAGCAGAGGAAAAAGATTTGTCCTCCTTCTTGGCGTTGTGTCACTGGGTTCACCAATTGCTGTTTCACTTCTGGCAGTATATGGGTAATGAGACTCTCATCGACAGAGCTGAATCAACGCACAAACTCATTTGGTTGAACTGGAAATGATCAAAATAACTGTGTGGCACATGACGAGACACATAGTGACCATGGCATCACAGGTCTCTGCTTCAGAAAGTCCACAGTGCACCACTAACGCGACCACCCGCGGCACGGCATCTGTGCCGCCAGACGTCGCACTTAGGACACAGCCGAGCTGAGCGCCGACTGGAAGCACATGACTTAAAGGGCGGCAGCCACTACTAAGAAACGAACAGACGGCATGCCACAGCACCTATGTCCTCAGCACGCACTGCGCTCTTGTTGGCGCAGCTGTACGTCTCAAATCCAAATCTGAGAGTTCAGCGGTCTTGTCGACGCCATCTACACTCCGAAAGCCACCGAAAGAAACTGGCCATCATACCAAAAGAACTCTCATCGTTCTGTATGTGACAGCACTGAACATCTGTAGTCCGATTTCGGAAACTTAACCACCACATATTTGAGACATGGCTGCACGCTATCTATGAACGTAGAAGCGTGCTATTACTACGCTGAAGCGCCAAAGAAACTGTTATAGGTATGTGTATTCAAATACAGGGATATGTAAATAGGCAGAATACGGCGTTGCGGTCGGCAACGCCTATATGAGACAACAAGTATCTGGCACAGTTGTTTGCTCGGTTACTGCTGCTACAATGGCAGGTTATCAAGATTTAAGTGAGTGTCACGTGGTGTTATAGTCGGTGCAAGAACGATGGGACACAGCTTCTCCGAGGTAGCAATGAAGTGGGGATTTCCCCTTACGACCATTTCACGAGTGTACCGTGAATATCGGGAATCCCGTGAAACATCAAATCTCCGGCATCGCTGCGGCTGGAAAAAGATGCTGCAAGAACGGGGCCAACGAAGACTGAAGAGAATTACAGAAGTGTAACCCTTCCGCAAATTGCTGCAGATTTCAATGCTGGGCCATCTACAAGTGTCAGCGTGCGGATAATTCACCAAAACATCATCGATATGGGCTTTCGGAGCCTAAGACCCACTCGTGTACCCTTGATGACTGCACGGCACAAAGCTTTACGCCTCGCCTGGGGCCGTCAACATCGACATTGGACTGTTGATGAGTGGAAACATGTTGCCTGGTCGGACGAGTCTAGTTTCAAATTGTGTCTAATGGATGGACGTGTACGGGTATGGAGACAACCTCATGAATCCATGGCCCCTGCATGTCAGCAGGGGAGTGTTCGAGCTGGTGGAGGCTCTGTAATGGTGTGGGGAGTGCGCAGTTGGAGTCCTATAGGACCCCTGAAACGTTTAGATACGACTCTAGACAGGTGACATACGTAATCATTTCTCTAGAAGATCAACTATTAGTAACAGCAAAAAAGACGCCACCGCACACTGTGTTTAGTCTATCCTTTCGGAACACCGTTGGGTTCTTCGCAAAAATTCCGGCTTTAGGTAGCTTTCAGTGCCTATAACGATTTGAGCATCAGTGCTTTCTATTAGCACTTTGAGCTCTGGTACTTTCCCTACACAGTTACAACAACTTATAACTGTTATATCTATGGCTCCTGTATCTGCGTTCTTCCATGTTCGATCTGCACCCTTTGAGACTAAAGCCGTTTCTGTGTTTCCTAGAGACCCTCTAACCTAAAAAAAAAACCACCTAGTCCACGCCACAAAGACCCTGCTACCGATGCAGCCGCCTCTTGCTCGTAGTGCATATAACACAGGAACTGGGGGGTCGCAAATGCCATCCGGAGCTACTAAATTGAGTTGCAATTATTTAGTCATATGCTACAAGTGGACGCCAACTACAGGGGATGCTCAAAGTATTTTTTTTTCTCTCTTCAGACGATTGGTGACAGATCGGGGTGGTGGTGGCCACGCTGTTGGCCATTTCGGCCATCCACCGCCTGGGAAAGGTTGCCTACATACGTGCTCTCACTTGTCTGCTGAAATGCGCGGGCGTTCTGTGCTGGAATCGAATGCGGCGACGGAGTCATGGGGACATCATTCAGCATGGCCCGCAGAATCTCTCACAGGAATACGAGAGAAGTGCGACCATCAAGTCGGCCCGAGAGAGTGTACACCCCAATTGAACAGTCCCTCACGATGCAAACCAACACGTTACGGTAAATATGCGTTGTGGGGCATGCGTACCTGTAGCATGTGGGTTCATATCCGCACCTACGTATGCACGTTGTAAACGTTCATCACACCCTCGAGTAACAACGCAGCTTCGTCTGTGAAGAGGGCACCCGCTGTAAAGCTTCGGTAAGTAGAAGATTCCTTCAGAAATCACCGCGCAAATCCCATGCGCTTGCTGTAGTCCCCAGATTGCAAAGCCTAGACGCGTTGGGAATGAAACGGATGCAGTCCGTCAATGTAAACGGCGCCAGACGGACGACTGGGGCATATCAGTGGCTCAGGATACACCTCGTGTACTTGGTGACGGGCCGTGCGAGGTGGCGCAGTGGTTAGCACACTAGACTAGCATTCCGGAGGACGAAGGTTCACACCCGCTTCTGACCATCCCAATTTAGGTTTTCCGTGATTTCTCTAAATCGCTTCAGGCAAATACCGGGATGGTTCCTTTGAAAGGGCAAGGCCGATTTCCTTTCCCTTCCGCCGCAACTGTTTGTGTTGTTCGTTGGCGATACAAGGTTCGGCACTTTTCGATCGTGGTATTTCGCATGACAATCGCACGGCTTCTCGCCCACTGCAGTTGGCTGTGCCATAAATCAAATACACCTCAGCCATAGCGCGCTACATGTGGCCAGCCATGTTACTCCCAAGCTCCACGGCGTGAATAGCGACGGTTTCCGTGCGCTCCGCTCGTGTTTGTACAGCAACGCCCTCGCATGACCGCAGTGCCGTCTCGTGGTGTCAAGCGATCCCAAATTTCTCCTGTGTGATTACTGATCCTTGTTGCATGCCCAATGTGAGATGTCGGTTTGTGAACTACTTGTTTTTGGTCGCTCTGTATACGAAGGCCTTACTTCAATAATGGCATACCTTGAATTTTGTTTTATTTCGGGATACTGAGGCATAAATATAACAGACTGATGACAATTCTGTGAATGAGATACCTAAAATATTGCAGTCCATTGCTTGTTGCAAGGTTTACCGTTTTCTTCTGTTCACTCAGTTATATTTAAACATCAGTATCTCTAAATGAACAAAACTGGAGCTATACAACTATTGAAATAGGGCCTTCATGTAGAGAAACCCACTGGTTTTACACAATCATAGCGATTTTCTTCTTACTTTCGATGACGGTACCTTATAGAGATACCTGTTCTGTGTCTAATAGCAAAAGAGCCATTGTTGGCACGACGATAGACCAGAAATTATTTGCTTGGTCTTTGACCACGATTTACTTCTCGTTAGTCGCGAAGTTCATTTGTCAAATATCTGGGCCGCATGAAGGGCAACGGCGCCAACAGTTGAGGAACACATAACTGACTGGGTTCTTTTAACGTCATGACAAAATCATATCCAACTACAGTATACAAAACGAACATCTGGCAAGCAGTTGCGTCTTTGTGTCGTAAGGAAACCTGTCCGACAAACAAACATATGTAAGTAATAAAACCGTGTGCTAACACAGTGTGAACAAAGACTCCAGACGCGATGGTACGATTGCAGTTATTGTCAACAGAACTGTTACAGTTTATGCAATAGACGTATCAATGCTCCCCATTGATCTTGATTTATGATCTGATACCTGTGAATGACAAGATTCCGATTGAGAAATCAATTTCGCAACAGTTGTGCTCTCTCATTTTCCCCTGTAGTGTCGACTTCGTAAAGTATTTCTTTGTTCACTGCATAAACATAATATATAGTTGTGTGTGGCTGCCAGCAGCGAAGGAAAATATCACATTCTCTGCAAAATGAGAGTTTGTCTGTAAGAGCTCAGTGTCGCGCAACTAACTGACAAAGACTTCCCTCCTTTCCTCACCCAACCGATTGGATTTCACAGGTATAACTAATAATCAGAGCTGAAAATCACTAGAAAATAATTTTCCACAATATAATACTATTTTTCTCAACTACAATGTACGGTAATTGCATTTTAGTCTGCACTCAGCACTATGGCCTTTGAAAGCCATACAACAAAAAAAACTACATTTTTGTTCTCGACAAAGACTAGGCAGGGATCGAATTAAAAAGAAAAGACAGATTATTCGAACTTGATAAAGATAGTAGTAGTAGTAGTAGTAGTAGTAGTAGTAGTAGTAGTAGCAGCAGTAGTAGTTGTTGTTGTTGTTGTTGTAATATTAAGTCTGAAGACTGGTTTGATGCAGGACTATCCTGTGCAAGCATCTTCATTCCGCATAACTACTGCAACTTACGTCCTTCTGAAACTGCTTCATGTGTTATTCTCTTTGTCTATCTCTATCACTTTTACCTCCCCCCCCCCCCTCCATTTCAAATCTGGTGATCCCTTGATGACGCAGAATGTGTTTTATCAACGAATCCCATCTGCTAGTCACGTTGTGACACAAATTTCTTCTGTCCTCAGTTCCATTCAGTACCTCCTCCTTAAGTGTATGATACATCCTCTAATATTCAGCATTCTTCTGTAGCATCACATTTCAAAAGCTTCTATACTCTTCTTGTCTAAACTGTTTATCGTCCATGTTTCACTTCCGTACAAATACTCTAAGAAAAGATTTCCTAACATTTAATCTATATTCGTAGTTAAATTTCTCTTTTTCAAAAACGCTTTTCGTTCCGTGGCCAGTCCACAATTTATATCCTCTTTATTCCGGTCATCGTCGGTTACTGTGCTGCCCAAACAGCAAAACTGATCTACTACTTTAAATCTCCTTTGGTTGGTTTAAAAGAGGGGGGAAGGAACCAAACTGCTAGGTCATCGGTGCCTTGTTCAGAATAAAACAATGTCACAAGGGTGAGAATAAAACAAGCAAGACTGACAACACAAAATGGAGAGAAAGGAAAAACCACAAGAACGATGTAAGGACAACAAACACTTAAATTGAAAAAAGGGGAGAAGAAAACCACAGAAACGCAAGAAACAGTTAGAAGAGATTAGAACGACAAAACAGATTACTATGGCTGGCCGACCGTGAGAATAAAAAGGAGAAGCCAGCCACTCTGCAACACATTAAAAATTCCACCCTAAAAGCACTAGGGTGAAGGACACAGAGGAACAAAGGACATGCGCTAAAATTTAGATCAAATGATAAAACCCACCCTCACGAATAAAACTTAAAACTAAATCAGCCGATGAGGCGTTGTCAGATACAATTAGCGGCAACGAGTCCGCTAGCCGAAGATTTCGTCGCAGGGCAGTCAAAGTGGGACACTGCACCAGAATATGGGCCACTGTTAACCGGGCGCCGCATCGGCACTGATTGTGAGGCGGGTCTTCACGGCGCAGGAGGTAACCCTGGGTCGTCCAAGCGTGGCCAATGCGGAGCCGGCAGAGATCCACAGAGCCCCTGCGAGAGGACCGCATGGAGGACTGCCACACATTCGTAGTCTCCTTAACGGCACGCAGTTTGTTCTGCGTACCGAGACTATGCCATTCCGTCTGCCAAAGCCGAAAAACCGGACAACGTAAAAATGAACGCAGGTCAGTTACTGGAATGCCGATCTCCATAAGCGGTGTCCGTGTAGCCTGTTTGGCCAGCCTGTCAGCAAGTTCGTTGCCTGGGATTCCGACGTGTCTTGAGAGCAACACAACACCACTGAACGACCGGACCGTTCCAGAGCATATATGGACCTCTGGATGGTCGCCACCAAAGGATGACGAGGGTAGCACCGATCGATAGTTTGTAGGCTGCTCAAGGAGTCAACACACAGAAGAAACGACTCCCCAGGGCAGGAACAGATGTGCTCAAGAGCACGAGATACACTCACCTGCTCTGCAGTGAAAACACTGCAGCCATCGCACAAGGAATGCTGTTCAATATGGCCTCCACGGACATACGCGAAGCCGACGTGACCATCAGCCATCGAGCCATCGGTGTAAACCACTTCATGGCCTCGTTACATGTCAAAGAATCGAGATGAAGTGACAGCGGAGAATCGTGGGGTGAACTGAGACCTTTGGGCCATATGAAATGTCCAGGCGAAGCCGCGGTCTAGGTGTACACCATGGAGGTGTAAGCTATTGGAGTTCGAGTATTGGTGGTAAAGGCAAGGACTCGAGTTCAGATAGAAGGGATCGGACGCGAACTCCAATTGGAAGCCCTGGCCTGGGCCGCAGATACGGGAGATGAACCGCCGTGAGTGGGAAAAGGAGGCGGTAATCCGGATGCGCAGGAGAACTACAAACGTGGGCAACGTAACTGGCGAGCAGTTGTGCGCGCCTGACCTACAATGGAGGGACTCCAGCCTCTGCCTCGTCACCGGACTCGTCCTAAAAGCTCCCGTCGCTAGTCGAACGCCACAGTGGTGTACTGGGACGAATAATCTCAACGCTGAGGGCGCCGCCGAACCATAAACCAGACTCCCATAGTCAAGGCGGGATTGAAAAAGGGCTCTGTAGAGCTGCAGCAATGTAGAGCGATCTGCACCCCAGTTGGTGTTGCTCAGGTAGCGGAGGGCATTGAGGTGCTACCAGCACTTCCGCTTAAGCTGATGAAGGTGAGAAAACCAATTCAATCGGTCGTCGAAAACCAGTCCTAAAAATCGATAAGTCTCCACTACAGTGAGGGGATCGTCAGTAAGGTAAAGTTTTGGTTCCGGATGAACGGTACGACGCCGACAGAAGTGCATAACATACGACTTTGCTGCCGAAAATTGAAAGCCGTGCGCTAGAGCCCATGACTGTGCCTCGTGGATGGCTCCCTGGAGGCGCCACTCAGCAACACCAGTAAACTGGTGCAGCAGTACGAAATGCAGAAGTCGTCTGCACACAGAGAGGGTGAGACGGACGGCCCTAAATCTCTTTTCCTAATCTAATTCCCGCAGCGCTACCTGATTTAATTCGACTACATTTCATTATCCTTGTTTTGCTTTTGTTGTTGTTCATCATCTACCCTCTTTTCAAGACCTATCCATATTCTGTTTAACTGCTCTTCCAAGTCCTTTGCTGTGTGACAGAATTACAATGCCATAGGCAAACATCAAAGTTTTTATCTATTCTGCCTGAATTCAATTCCTAATGCAATCTTTTCTTTGGTTTCCTTACTGCTTGCTCAATGTATAGATTGAATAACGCCGGGGATTGGCTGCCACTCTTCATTACTCCCTTCTCAACCACTACTTCCCTTACATTTCTTTTCTTTGTTATCTGGTCTCTGTACAAGTTGTAAATAGCCTTTCGTTGCCTGTGCTTTACCCTTATTACCTTCAGAATTCCAAAGAATATTCCAGTCACCATTGTCAAAAGCTTTTTCTTCTAAGTATACAAATGCTATAAACTTGGGTATGCCCATCTTTACTAATCTTCTTAGGTATGTTGCAGGGTCAGTATTGTCTCAAGTCAGCCTATGTTTCTCTGGATCACAAACTGAACTTCCCTGAGGTCGGTTTATACTAGCTTTTCCATTCTTCTGTAAAGAATTCGTGTCAGTATTTTGCAACATGACTTGTTAAGACTGACGGTTCTGTAACATACACACATGTCAGCGCCTGCTTTCTTTGGAACTGGAATTATTATATCCTTCTTGAAGTCTGAAGGTATTTCGCCTGTCTCATACCTCTTGCTCACCAGAGGGTAGAGTTTTGTCAGTGCTGGCTCTCCCAAGGCTATCAATTGTTCTGAAGGAATGTTGTCTACACCCAAGGCCTTGTTTCGACTTAGATCTTTCAATGCTCTGTCAAATTCTTCTCGCAGTATCACATCTCCCATTCATCTCCATTTGCGTGCTCTCCCATTTTTAGAATACTGACTTCATGTTTACCCTCTATATACTCCTTCCAACTTTCCCTTCTTTGTTTAGGACTCGTTTCCCATCTGAGCTGCTTACAGTTGCTTCCCTTTTCTGCGAAGGTGTCTAATTTTCCTGTAGGGTCATCTCTCTCTCCTCTAGTGATGGATGTTTCTAAATCACTACATTTGTCCTCTAGCCGTCCCTGCTTGGCTATTTTTCACTTCCTGTCAATCTCATTTTTAGACATTTGTATTTCCTTTCGAGTGCTTCAGTTACTGTACTATGTTTTCTCCTCTCATCAATTAACTTCATTATCTCCTGTATTACTGAATCATTTCTAACAGGCCTCGTCTTTTTATCCATTTTATCCTCTGCTGCCTTCACTATTTTACCTCTCAAAGCTACCTATTGGTCTTCTACTCCATTCATTTCCCCTGTTCTAGTCAATAGTTGCCTATGCTCACTTATACTCTCAACAACGCCTGAGTCTTGCCATCATATAATTAATCTGAAACCTTCAAGTGTCTTCAGGTCTCAGCCACGTATACAACCTTCTTTCATTATGTCGCTGTTACACGAGAAGTAAACAGTACACACTGAATTGTTAAGGCTTTCTTGGCCACTTGTCGACAAATTGCCTGTTGGCGTCTGTCTTGGATTCTTCGGCCGACGTTTCGCAGCACGAGTGGCTTGCGTTGTCGAAGCTTCATCCACCACCACCACCAGCAGCAGGAGCAATGAAGGGTGAAGCTTTTACAATGCCAGCCATTCGTGCTGGCGAAACATCAGGAAAGTTATCAAACAAAAGTCGGCCGAAGAACCCGAGACAAATCCCAACAGCCAATTTGTCAATATTTACTGGACAAGGTTGTAGTGAATTATTTAAACAATCTCAAGATGACTAGTATTCGAAATTTAGTGAAGGGAAAATTATTATAAAATTGATCATAGTTTCTCCAATTCTTCGTCTGATTAAGCCCAGGTGCGATAATAAGTCTACCAATAGTTGCACAAACTTTCAGGCAACTGAGTTTAACAGTGTTCCTGATTAAAACAATAATAAAAAATCTTAAAGCAGTAATGGGGACTATCGTTAAGAAAGAAGAAGTTTATGCAATGCAGGGCCAAGGATCTCAGGTAGTATCAGCCGTGTATGTTTCGTGTTCCTTCGTAATTCCGTTCGCATAAATGGGCCATGACATGCCGTTATGGGAAAACAACAGTACCCTCTGAACACACTCCGGAATAGTGCTTGTGTTACTAGTGATCGGCACTGTTCTTTTCACTGTGCCAGTGCTTCCAGTTTGGGGCAAAACGCGAGGAACGATCAGATAATTTTTCCCACACATTACCAACTGCTGTTGGTAGTGAATGATCATGTATATATCCGGGCTATGCGACTAACGGTACGACAAACAGTCCAGTCATACACCCGAAAAGGGGGAGATCTGGACAAAAACTTAGGGCATCAGGAAGGCCAAGCCGAAATCCTAGTATAGTCAAGTAATCTCCCAATATTTCATTCTATAAAGAATCTGATTAACTTTTTGAAAGAGTACAAAATATATCTGAAGACATGCCACACACAAATAATTGAAGCCTATTAAGCATGACCTGATCGTTTACCCATGCAAATGCAATTTACCAAAGTGAAGATCAATGGTCGGTTGCTAAAAAACAGACCCAGCTCTGTACAACATGTGGTTGACGAAAATTGCAATTCCGTTATATATTCGCACTGTCTCCCGAAGCCGCCAAGAAAAGGGCGAAAATGAGGAAAATTCACGTTCTGGGGTGGCATATGAGCGCAGCAGGGCATGTTATAACTTTGTACGGCCTACTTTACTAACAAGGGAACCTCCCCATCGCACCCCCCTCAGATTTAGTTATACGTTGGCACAGTGGATTGGCCTTGAAAAACCGAACACAGATCAATCGAGAAAACTGGAAGAAGTTGTGTGGAACTATGAAAAAAATAAGTAAACTATGCAAACTGAGTAGTCCATGCCAAAGATAGGCAACATCAAGGATAGTGTGAGCTCACGAGCGCCGTGGTCTCGTGGTTAGCGTGAGCAGCTGTGGAATGAGAGGTCCTTGGTTCAAGTCTTCCCTCGAGTGAAAAGTTTACTTTCTTTATTTTCGCAAAGTTATGATCTGTCCGTTCGTTCATTGACGTCTCTGTTCACTGTAATAAGTTTAGTGTCTGTGTTTTGCGACCGCACCGCAAAACCGTGCGATTAGTAGACGAAAGGACGTACCTCTCCAATGGGAACCGAAATCATTTGATCGCAAGGTCATAGGTCAACCGATTCCTCCACAGGAAAACACGTCTGATATATTCTATACGACACATGACAGGAATATGTTGTCGACCCACCTAACTTGTAAACTTGGCGAATGGGCAAAAAGATTCTTCTAACTTGCCCGATTTAGGTTTTCTTATGGATGTGATAATCACTCCCAAAAAAGTAATGAAATCACAAGAGTATGTCTCATAAACTGCAACAAATGAATGCAACAGTTTCACAGTCGCACACTTTTCCCTGTGCCCTGTCAAAACATATGTTTTTAACGTTTTCAAATTTTTCCGTGTGTACACCGTCGAATCCTGCATATATCCAAGCAAATCTGAACATGTCCTGGAACTTTGGAGAGCGAAGTTGATTGTGTGTGTGTGTGCCTGAACTTTGATAATTGTCTGAAAATAAAAATTTAAAATTTTCACGCGAGGGAAGACTTGAACCAAGGATCTTTCGTTCCACAGCTGCTCACGCTAACCACAGGACCACAGCGCTACTAAGCTGCTACTCTCCTTAATGTTGCATATCTTGAGCATGGACTACTCAATTTGTATATTTTGCTTATTTTTTTCATAGTTCCACACAACTTCTTCGTGTTTTCTCGATTGATCTGTGTTCAGCTTGTCAAGGCCTATCCACTGTGCCAACTTATAACTAAATCCGAGGGGGGTGCGATGGGGAGGTTCCCTTGTAAGAACATTCGCTTCATAGTCTCCCAACACACATGCCAAAGTTGTTTCATTCAGCGAAAGAAGTAATTGCTCCGCTTCATTTTCACCGCATCTTTGAGCTTCGTGTAGCCAGAAAGTATGAAATTCGTTCCTTACTGATCTTAAACTGTAGGATTGCATCGAGATAATATCTATGTGTGCCGCACAACAACTGCGAAATAAACCCTACGCTTAGTATAGGTGTTAACAATTCGAAAGTTAGTTACAATGTATTAATGATTGTATTCAGAATGGGCTCAAATTAGTGTGAGGTACGCCTGTGCATTCTACCTATGTAAGAAACATCATAACACAGGAAAATAATATTTGGAATACAAACCACAATCATAATTCACAATATATAACTACAGCTCGGAATCTCAGATTTAAGGCTGACACCTGCACATCCATCACACTATACCAGCCTTCTTCATGAACAAGGTAAATAAGCGAACAAAAGGAGTCTAGTTTTGAAACACAAATTTTGGCATGTGGAAATAAAGTCAACGTTGAAAGGTTTATCAAATTATAGGGGCTCCCAAGAGGAGGAAAACGAAAATATCAGTGACAGCGTGTCACCACACTCTTCTGCTTCTCCACTCTCTGTATCTATTTAGCTACACGCAACCGTGCAATTAATGCTCCGAATTTCATTTCAAGACGTGTCATCTGACAGCTTTGTATAGGCAATATGTTGTAACAATAATTTATGTTAAATGACACAAGTTAGTCTTAATTTGGAGAAAAGTAAACAGTAAAACTGAGCAAATATACCTGTAGTTTCCGAAATACTGCCCGCAATTTCAGGACTTGCTTATGTTATAAATAATCATTTATTTTCAAGAATACTTTTATTTTCGCGTTTAGTGAATACATCATAATTAAAATTATGTAATGAAGTCGATGTAATTTGTTAGGTACATCAGAACTTTTACACTGAAAACTATGAGCAAATTTAACTACAGTCATAGTAACTTCACTTGAGAAGCCAAATTATTATCTGTTTGTGGGAACTCCCTTACCACTCTATACAAGGTGTAAATAATAAAGTCCAGCAACACTATCAATTATTTATTGCACAAGAACTAAACATTGTACAGATGCCATACGTACTGCATTTTGAAGAGAAACTAACTTTTTTTTCTTTTTTTTTCCAAACATTCGATATGCGAACCATAAGTGACCCGGCTGACGTCAATACGGTAATCGAATTCTTTTGTCATACCCGTCCCAGCATGGCGTTAAGTCCACTGTGGCAGGCGCTTCCCGTATTCTCTCCAGGCGCTCTGCTACATCAGGTAGTAAAGGCGGTACATACACCAGATCTTTAATGTGTTCCCACAGAAAAAAGTCAAGTGGAATAAGATCTGGTGATCGAGGAGGCTATTTAATGAAAACCTGTCCCCTTATGTAGTACGGTCGATCTATCGATGTGGCAGCTCCGTGTCAAGGTACCCTTGAACTTAACGATGAAAATGGGATGGAGCCCCATCCTGTTGAAAGATGAACGGAGAGTCACACTGCATTTGAGGCATAAGCCATTGTTGCAACATGTCCAAATAGGAATATCCAGTGACAGTGCTCTCGGCGAAGAAGAATGGCCCGTACAGTTTTCGACTTAACAAAGCAGAAAAAAACATTTACCTTTGGGGAATCACGCTTAAATTCAATGCATTCGTGTGGATGCATTGTACCCCAGATTCGACAATTATACCTGTTCACTTTCCCATTAGTGTGAAAAGTGGCTTCGTCGCTAAAAACTAAGCGATCAACAATGCCATCCTCATTCAGCTGTTGCAACTGCGAACAAAACTCAAAAACGCTTGTCTTTTACGTCGTCATTCAGCTTCTGCACTGGCTCCAGTTTGATAATTTTCATAGACAGCTTCTGTTGCAGGACTTTTCACACTGTCATTGGAGCCATTTCGAGTTCACGGGATGCACGACGCACCGGTTTCTTTGGACTCATGAATGTCTCTCGTACGAGCTCCGCATCCACTCACACTGGGACCTCTGCTTCTCTTTGGCGGGCACAAGCAACCACTCTTAACGAATTTGTTGTGCCTATGGTAAATGGCCTTCCTTTGGTGGCTTCTTACCGTACTTGGTTCTAAACATCCGCTGAACAGCTATAGCACACTTGTTCTTGTCGAACTCCCAACACACGGAAAGCTCACTCCATACATAAACAAAAACCTTCAGGGTTTCCATTCAAAATGACACGAGTATGGTATCTGTACAATGTTTGCTTCTTGCGCAATAAATAATTGAAAGTGTTCCCGGACTTTATGTACTTACGTGGCTTAACAAGTTTATTGTATCAGGATGCGAACACTGATGATGTGCTTAGTAATGACACAAATAACTCAAGTGAGTTGATGATAATAATAATGAAGCAGTCTTTGAAAACACAAACTGTTTACCACACAACATTACAAACCTCATGAAAATACAAAAGCATCTTTTGTTGTTTACAATAAATAAATTCAAAACAATTTCATTTTTTATCTGCTGAAACCATATACAGCAATAAAGATATATGATCTCTGATTTATTTTGTGAATAAAATTATAAAAGAAGACCTTTTCTTCTGGTGACAATATGGGCTTCTTTTATTAAATTTTTCATTCAAGGCCTAATCAATGTTCATTGCTAATAATATCTTTTCAAACAGGACAACACAAATTTATCCAAGTTGCACCATGCACCCATCATCAGTTTGCCACAAAAATCTTTCAGATAAAATCAATGTGGATGTGAATATTGGGGATATTGTGAAATATTTTCATCAAACTTGTGTTCATTTTCTGTTACAATAAATATTTCGACCAACTTCATCCCTGCGAGTACCTACATAATGACCAAGAAAAGAGTGGCTGCAGGCAACTGTGAACACTTACTTTGGCCAACGGAAGACACTACACCAATATAGCATTACTGTCATTAGAACAGTCTTGTTAAAGTAACCAGACATATTCAGTCAAACGATAGAAAAAAATTAAACAATTTGGCTGCAATGAATTCAAAGTTAGGCTCATGTTTCAAAGGCACCATCTTACTTAGTCATAAACTATGCAGCTGTTCTCGACAACATCTGGTAACAAATGACTCACAACATGAACAAACTACATAAAGAAAATGCCAATCAAGCAACTGATCCACATGAATTTGCCATAGATCAAACTGACCTAAATTAAAATAACATCAGTGCCCCAAAGAAAACTTTCTAGAATGAGATAGGTTCATCAAATTAAAACATTGCACATTTCAGCACTAGCACACAAGGCAGTGGTTATAAAACAGTTTATGGTAAGGACCACTATTCACGGCTTTCTGCTTGCCAGGCACCATAGCCTCAATAAAGAAAGAATGATATAAACAATTTTCTAAAGGCTTTGCAGTTGGAATTGCCTTAATAAAATGTTTTTTTTGCAATACAGCCTGTGTGAAAATATTGAATTTGCGTTGTGTCTGTATTAGATTCATATCAGCGAATGAAGCAATTATTTTGCCAATTTGGGTCACTGTAGTAAATGTTCAGAATACTTTTAGGGTTCACCGGCATCATCTTTCCTACCTACAACCTCATAATATTTGACTGAATTATTTCAATACAGGTGAAGAGAGCAACAACATTCTTCCAGGAAATGTGTAGGCTACCAGTATGCCTACAGCCCACAATATTATCAAAGAAATAAAAATAAATCCTTGATACACCATTTTGCTTTTACACATTCTGATTCAGACATGAAGTTTTCAGATAAATCTGTTCCATATCCATGCTTTTGCTATCACAGTACACTTTCCAAATGAATGACACAAACAACTTTTATATATCTATTAGCAGACCACGAAGCAAATTTTCTTAGTAAATTAGGCTGTACATGCTCTGCTGCAGTCAAATGCCATAGCAGATCACGAATTTTCTTCATTTTTGGACTTGTCTCGCAGTTTGGGAAGGCAGAACAAGTATGTAACAAAATTGAAATTTGTCATCAATTAACTGTTACACAGAGCTGGGTCTGTCTTAACATCTGCCCTTTTATCTTTATGGCAAATGATCAATAGAACAAGCCAATTGCTTTTAAAATCCACTACTGGCGAGATGATCTGTATTGGCCAAGTTAGGTGTCCATAAATCACAGTGAGCACACTAACTGACCAATACAGTAGTACATGTTTTCTCTAATAACTGTAAGTCCACTGTTGATGGAAAAAGAAGTTTTATAAAATATTTGGCATCTCTCTTCAAGTGCCCACCAACTAAGATTTTCTACTGTGGGGCAGCAAGATTGATTTGTCAGTTTGCACTACCCTTGATGTCCTGTAGTGGCCCTCCCTGATATGGAGTCAACATATTTTATCTTGATTTTCATACATGTGTTACAACTTTTCTCACAAGCAGTTACCCTCACTATGGAAATAGCAGTCTTCATGTATCATATACATGAATATACACCTAAATCATTATTCTAAGTGATTTTCAGAATTCAGGAGTTACTTGTCCTATTGATTGGATTGTTAATCTGGCTAGGCATGTGACATTTCACTTGTGGAAGAAAGAGCTACTTCATTTCAAGAGAGACAGTTGCACCAGACATGCATGATAGAGAACTTCGGAGTTTCAGTTTTAATGCTCAGAAGATCTAACACCACTATCTGGCATTAGTTTGAAGTTTCAGATAATTCAAGGACTGTTACAATCACATTTAAGTCACTGGGCAAAGAAATATTACACAGATGCTGTTGCCTGACTACGTGATGGGAGTAATTTTGAAGAAATGTGACAAGTCTTGCCTAATATACGCCTAACTAACAACAGCAGCCACAGTCTCTAAACTGTATGATATCCTAAGGTTAAAAGTATCAAATGTCACTGAAGACAACACTATGTAATTGAACATCAAAACTACAAGTTTTGTGTCACAAAATATGAGCGTAAGCACTACAGGCTGCCAAACAGGTCAGTTATTAACAAACAACTGCATAACATTTCAGTATTATTCTGAAACACGCGTACATTTCCGGCTCACCTATAAAATATTGTACAGGGGTGTTGAGAAGTGATTAATGATAGGGAAAATACTGTTAAAAACATAAACACTGACCATGAATGACGAACGAAAAACTACTGTTATATAGGATAATCATACTGCGACGTATAACGAAAATCTGTGTGTATTATGTCACTACGCAGTTATCTGCCAACAGGATTTAACAATTCGTCATTACACCGACGTCTTAGGCATTAGAGGCATCACCACCATTTTCACAAAGATAAATAGTGAAGCAATCGGTAGTACAACATAATCAAATTTCCAATGTGTAATCATCAGTATTGAAAATTACTTACTGCTTAGAAAAGGCTCAACTGTATCTATGATAAAATAACATGGGATCAAATTTCAATTACTATGTGACCTAGTTATTTACTGTCGGTCTTTATTATTAACAAACAAAAATAAACGGACGATGCTATTGAACAGACATGGAATCACTGTCTTTTTGGCCAAACCCAAACATAAACAAGCCGATAATAGTGACACCTGTGCGTAAGAGAACATAAACACTTCGAACGTGAGAATTCTTAATCAAACTTACCATTTCTGGAAACATCCAATTCGACAAGATTCTCGAAATTCTGTATATCTGGAGGTAACCGATGAATTTCATTGTCACTTAATCCTAGTTTTCTCAGTCGATGCAGACGAAAAAAGTTCTGAAACAAGAAACACTTCATGACTCCACCATTCTGTGTAACACATAGGTCTCCTGCCTACTTATTTGCCGTAACTCTAATGATATTAACCTTTGGGAGATCGCGGATATGGTTAGCATCGAGTAAAAGTTCTTCCAGACTCCGTGAGTATCGCAAGATGTCTTCGGGGACATTCGGTAGTGAACAGTGACGCTTGTCAACATATTCAACCTGCCGATTACACCCTTTAAATATTGGTATGCAACGGAACATGACGTCTCACGAGTAAAAAACACAATTCATTATACGTTCGAAACTGCACTATGCTAACAAATCACAATAAAACGAAGCCACACACTAACTGCAACTTTCAGCCCAACACCCTACCCAGATTTGAACATCAAAACTACTGCATGTCTGACCGTGACGTCACACGAAGCTACACAGACGCGACACTTTCGCCATCTTGCAGTGGAATTTTGAAGCAACTGCGCTGGCCAAAGATGAATCACACAGACCATAACAGAGAGAGAATAATCACTGAGTACATGACGCCAGGAATTTAGTCGCAAGAATCAGAATCCATAAACCCGTTTTACACTAGACGTGTGACTCTCACAAGAAAGTCGTTGCCTACTGCAGCGCTACAAGCGGGAGAACGTCCAACCACAAAAAAAAAAAAAACGTTTATACGGCACGTCTTCTGCTTTACTCGTTTGCTGTGCTTGTTGACAACTTCTAGCAGGTGAATTGGCGGCTTTAGTTCACTTTCGAGACTTTCGGGTGTTTTATATCATTTTTAAGGGCATTACGTTTATTTGTAATTTAGACGGTCACTACGGTGCTGCATTTAATTGTTTCCACGCAGTTTATATGAAACTACACGTCGCTCACATGTGTAAACACACTCGTTATAAAAGCCGTTTAAATACTTTCAGAAGACAAGGCTCAGAAGGATGAAAGAAGATATCGCCTTGGTCTTATTACCGTAGCTGCGGCTTTCATCATAAAGAAAAAAATCGGAAGAAAGACGTGGCAAAAATAGAAGCTGTTGGATTCGGCTGTGGCTTCTAAGCAGGAAAGGGGAAAAGGACTGTTAATCCTTATTGATAAAGGAGTTAAGGCTGGAGGATCCACTACAGTTTAACATTTTGTGAGAATGGATGCAGCTTTTTTCGACAAGCTGTCATGCTTCATTGAGCCCAACATTCCCCTGAGACAAGCAATTTCGCCAATCAGAAAACAAGACTTTAAATTTTTATGTATATTTTTTCACACGATTGTTTGCTCAACGATATTAGCTGAAAATTGTCGTATTTTATTCCTTTCCAGGCGAACAGTTACTTTGCGATTTCTAGCGACTGACGAGTCTTACAAGAGTCTTTCGTTTGCACATCGTATATCAGTTTCGAGTCTGTCTAAACCGATAATAGAAGTTTGGTGTGAAATTCATGACTCTTTGGGGGATAAGTGTTTGAAGGCACTTGTTTCCTGTATTACTAAATAAAAAAAGTTAAAACTTTCATTTCATTTCTACTTTCTTATGGGCTCCAACAACTGAAGAGGAATGGCTTTTGATAAATTGTGTAACCGAGATAAAGCTTCAAATAATACTTACCGAAAATTGCAGATATTTCAGGGTTAACTTTTGTGAGACGAGCTGAGCAGCTGCGAGGTACACAATTCACATAGAACTTCGCGCCATTTCTCAGAGGTGCTTCCCACTTGGTCGTTTGCCCATGTGTGAAGGACCTACATACACGTGAGAATAAGATCCATCATAGACCACAGATAATACAGACTATACGTGACGTCATTACACTGAAACCAACATCTAAGTCACGTGACTGGGGCAGGACGCCGAATTTCTATTATTACACACTGTGTGGGGTGGAATTGACACAGTTTTCCTCATTTATAGCTGAAATGCAGCATTGATTTTAATTTAAGAAGAAAATAATTCGCCTTATTGCTATTACACATGTAGTAGAGCAGTTAATCTGATTTCTCCTAAATTCCTAACATGAATGCGATGGTAATAGTTTTTAAGAGTGGCTGGGTGATGCACTGCCAGTTCTGTTTACAAGCAACAAAATCACAGTTCTTCAGTGAATATATGCCCAGAGAAGTCTTGTTTCGACTATACACACTTCACAAACGGATGAAAATCTCAATTGTGAAAGGGAAATACGCACATGAAAAAAGTTTTGCATCACCCTGGATCCCAGAACTCCCAAAGGTAAACATTGACTGTGGGTATTGTATCACAGACATAGTCCCTTTAACTAACCTACCCAAAGATGGAAACACCATGCATGAGCAGCGCCTATTAGATGGAGAGGATCCAAGAACCAATAAGATCCAGTCATTCAACCAGGAAGGAGGTACACGGCTCATGTTGTCTATAGTTCAACCATGTCTAGACGGTCAATACCGCGGTTCGATGGCGTCCACATCGTTACTTTGTGCCAGGAACGGCTCTCAACAAGGGAAGTATCCAGGGGTCTCGGAGTGAACGAAAGTGATGTTGTTCAGACATGGAGGAGGTACAGAGGGACAGGAACTGTCGATGGTATGCCTCGCTCAGGCCGCTCAAGGGCTACTACTGCCGTGGATGACGCTACCTACGGATTATGGCTCGGAGGAATCCTAACAGCAACGCCACCATGTTGAATAATGCTTTTCCTGCAGCCATAGGACGTCGTGTTACGACTCAAGCTGTGCACAATAAGCAGCATGATGCGCAACTTCACTCCAGATGTTCATGGCGAGATCCATCTTTGCAACTACGACACCATACAGCGCGGTACAGATTAGTTCAACATCATGCCGAATGGATTGCTCAGGATTGGCATCACGTTCTCTTCAACCGATGAGTGTTGCATATGCCTTCAACCACACAATCGTCAGAGACGTCTTTGGAGGAAATCCAGTCAGGCTGAACGTCTTAGATACACTGTCCAGCGAGTGCAGCAAGGTGGAGGTTCCCTGTGTTTTGGGATGGCATTATGTGGGGCTGACGTACGCCGCTTGTTTTTATTTGGAAGGTGCCATAATGGCTGTACGATACATGAATGTCATCCTCCTACCGATAGTGCAACCATATCAGCAGCATGTTTGCGAGGCATTCGACTTCATTGACGACAATTCGCGCCCCCATCGTGCACATCTTGTGAATGACTTCCTTCAGGATAACGACATCGCTCGACTAGAGTGGCCAGCGTGCTCTCCAGACATGAACCTTATCGAACATGCCTGGGATACATTGAAAAGGGCTGTTTAGGGACGACGTGACCAACTAGCCACTCTGAGGGATCTATGTCGAATCGTCATTGAGGAGTGAGACACTCTGGACCAACAGTGCCTTGATGAAATTGTCGATTGTATGCCATAACGATATAGGCATGCATCAATGTAAGAGGACGTGCTACTGGGTATCGGAGGTACAGGCGTGTACAGCAATCTGGACCACCACCTCTGAGGGTCTCGCTCTATGGTGGTACAATATGCAATGTATGGTTTTTTATGAGCGATAAAAAGGGCAGAAATGATTATTATGTTGATCTCTATTCCAATTTTCACCACAGGTTCTAGAACTCTTGGAATGGAGGTGATGCTAACATTTTTTGATGTGTGTATTTCAAAATATTTGCAGAGGTGTTTCTATGAGTTGAAAGTTAGGATGGATGTTGGTCTTTGGATGTAAAAAGTGATGATTGACTAAGATTTTAAGACGACATATTGTTAATATACAGCTCGCTGCACAAGGACAATCAACATTTTGTAATATATTAAGCTTCTTATCTTGATATCGTTCCGGTATCTGTACTGGATCCAGAAAACGTTATTTTGTGTAAATACCTGACATTATACACATAAAAGAATTTTCTTACAGAAGTGTACAACACTTCACACACATTAGCCGGCCGGAGTGGCCGAGCGGTTCTAGGCGCTTCAGTCTGGAACTGCGCGACCGCTACGGTCGCAGGTTCGAATCCTGCCTCGGGCATGGATGTGTGTGAAGTCCTTAGGTTAGTTAGGTTTAAGTAGTTCTAAGTTCTAGGGGACTGATGACCTCTGAAGTTAAGTCCCATAGTGCTCAGAGCCATTTGAACCATTTTTTTCACACACATTCTTGTGGAATCGTTAGAAAACTAATGATTATTTTGTCTTCCACTCCTGTGGAAGCGGTGAACTACATGAATTCACAGTGCCAAAAAAGAGTACTCACTAAATAACAATTATTCTGTCGCTTGTTAAAAAGAACTGCCAATACGTTTCAACTTGACCACAACTAAAAACGATAGCTATTAGTTTATTCACCCCACCCCATGAACCATGGACTTTGCCATTGGTGGGGAGGCTTGCGGGCCTCAGTGATACAGATGGCCGTACCATAGGTGCAACCACAACGGAGGGGTATCTGTTGAGAGGCCAGACAAATGTGTAGTTCCTGAAGAGGGGCAGCAGCCTTTTCAGTAGTTGCAGGGGCAACAGTCTGGATGATTGACTGATCTGTCCCTGTAACAATAACCAAAACGGCCTTGCTGTGCTGGTACTGCAAATGGCTGAAAGCAAGGGGAAACTACAGCCGTAATTTTTCCCGAGGGCATGCAGCTCTACTGTATGGTTAAATGATGATGGCGTCCTCTTGGGTAAAATATTCCGGAGGTAAAATAGTCCCCCATTCGGATCTTCAGGCGGGGACTACTCAGGAGGACGTTGTTATCAGGAGACAGACAACTGGCGTTCTACGGATCGGAGCATGGAATGTCAGATCCCTTAATTGGGCAGGTAGGTTAGAAAATTTAAAAAGGGAATTGGTTAGGTTAAAGTTAGATATAGTGGGAAACAGTGAAGTTCGGTGGCAGGAGGAACAAGACATTTGGTCAGGTGAATACAGGGTTATAAATACAAAATAAAATAGGGGTAATGCAGAAGTAGGTTTAATAATGAATAAAAAAATAGGAGTGCAGGTAAGCTACTACAAACAGCATAGTGAACACATTATTGTGGCCAAGATGAAACATGAAACCCACGCCTACTACAATAGTACAAGTTTATATGCCAACTAGCTCTGCAGATGATGAAGAAATTGATGAAATGCATGATGAGATAAAAGAAATTATTCAGGTAGTGAAGGGGGACGAAAATTTAATAGTCATGGGTGACTGGAATTCGAGAGTAGGAAAAGGGAGAGAAGGAAACAGTAGGTGAATATGGATTGGGAGAAAGAAATGATAGAGAAAGCCATCTGGTTGAATTTTGTGCAGAGCATAACTTAATCATAGCTAACACTTGGTTCAAGAATCATAAAAGGAGGTTGTATACGTGGAAGAATCCTGGAGATACTAAAAGGTATCAGATAGATTATATAATGGTAAGACAGAGATTTAGGAACCAGGTTTTAAATTGTAAGACATTTCCAGGGGCAGATGTGGATTCTGACCACAATTTATTGGTTATGAACTGTAGATTAAAACTGAAGAAACTGCAAAAAGGTGGGAATTTAAGGAGATGGGACCTGGATAAACTGACTAAACCAGAGGTTGTACAGATTTTCAGGGAGAGCATAAGGGAACAATTGACAGGAATGGGGGAAAGAAGTACAGTAGAAGAAGAATGGGTAGTCTGAGGGATGAAGTAGTGAAGGCAGCAGAAGAGCAAGTAGGTAAAAAGACGAGGGCTAGTAGAACTCCTTGGGTAGCAGAAGAAATATTGAATTTAATTGATGAAAGGAGAAAATATAAAAATGCAGTAAATGAAGCAGGCAAAAAGGAATACAAATATCTCAAAAATGAGATCGACAGGAAGTGCAAAATGGCTAAGCAGGGATGGCTAGAGGACAAATGTAAGGATGTAGAGGCTTATCTCACTAGGGGTAAGATAGATACTGCCTACAGGAAAATTAAAGAGACCGAACTATCAGTTTAATAAGTCACAGCTGCAAAATATATGAAACGTCCCCTTTTGAACAATTACAAATGACTGTCCTTAAACTGACATACAATATTTTTAGCGCAACGCAATCTAACTTTCAAAAATCCCTGCAAAAGAATGGCCCTGAGTAACATTAAACTATACCTTTCACAAATCACTTACCTCACAAAAATCTTCGCTACTCAAGCTACTGCAATACAGCGAGCGCCACTACTGCCAGCTAAATAAAAGATTCAAACTACTGAAGGCACTAACTACTGATAGGGATAGTTAGCAAATGAAAGATATTAATAGAGAACAAACAATGTATTTACCTTAATATCATCAAAAGTCATAATATATATAGCAGTTCATCACAAATTACAAAACTCCGCCATCTCTCTCCCCACATCCACCACTGCTGGCGGCTCACCTCCAACTGCGCAACGCTACGCGCTGTTCACATCCAGCTGCCGCTGTCCAACACTACAATGGCGAGTATTACAACAATGCAAAGCAGCCACAGACTGCACACAGCACAGCCAGTGATTTTCATACAGAGGTGGCGTTACCAATAAAAAAACCTAAACAGCCTACTTACAAATACTAACACGAATTCTTTACAGACGAATGGAAAAAATGGTAGAAGTCAACCTCGGGAAGATCAGTTTGGATTCCGTAGAAATATTGGAACACGTGAGGCAATACTGATTTTACGACTTATCTTAGAAGAAAGATTAAGGAAAGGCAAACCTACGTTTCTAGCATTGTAGACTTAGAGAAAGCTTTTGACAATGTTGACTGGAATACTCTCTTTCAAATTCTAAAGGTGGTAAGGGTAAAACACAGGGAGCGAAAGGCTATTTACAATTTGTACAGAAACCAGATGGCAGTTATAAGAGTCGAGGGGCATGAAAGGTAAGCAGTGGTTGGGAAGGGAGTGAGACAGGGTTGTAGCCTCTCCCCAATGTTATTCAATCTGTATATTGAGCAAGCAGTAAAGGAAACAAAAGAAATATTCGGAGTAGGTATTAAAATCCATGGAGAAGAAATAAAAACTTTGAGGTTCGCCGATGATATTGTAATTCTGTCAGAGACAGCAAAGGACTTGGAAGAGTAGTTGAACGGAATGGACAGTGTCTTGAAAGGAGGATATGAGATGAACATCAACAAAAGCAAAACGAGGATAATGGAATGTAGTCGATTTAAGTCGGGCGATGCTGAGGGAATTAGATTAGGAAATGAGACACTTAAAGTAGTAAAGGTTTTTTTGCTATTTTGGGAGCAAAATAGCTGATGATGGTCGAAGTAGAGAGGATATAATATGTAGACTGGCTATGGCAAGGAAAGCGTTTCTGAAGAAGAGAAATTTATTAATATCGAGTATAGATTTAAGTGTCAGGAAGTCGTTTCTGAAAGTATACGTATGGAGTGTGGCCATGTATGGAAGTGAAACATGGACGATAACAAGAAGAGAATAGAAGCTTTCGAAATGTGGTGCTACAGAAGAATGCTGAAGATTAGATGGGTAGATCACATAACTAATGAGGAGGTATTGAATAGAATTGGGGAGGAGTTTGTGGCACAATTTGACGAGAAGAAGGGACCGGTTGGTGGGACATGTTCTGAGGCATCAAGGGATCACAAATTTAGCGTTGGAGGGCAGCGTGGAGGGTAAAAATCGTAGAGGGAGACCAAGAGATGAATACACTAAGCAGATTCAGAGGGATGTAGGCTCTAGTAGGTACTGGGAGATGAAGAAGCTTGCATAGGATAGAATAGCGTGGAGAGCTGCATCAAACCAGTCTTAGGACTGAAGACCACAACAACAACAACATTAGTTTATTATCAGGGATGTCAGAGAAACTACGTTAACTGCACTGCTGCATATGTAACACATGTACTACAGTTCGTTGAACTGTCAAAATCAAAATGCTTGATTTCAGCTATAAATGGGAAAAACTGTAAGTATCAGCTCCACTTCACACAGTGCGTAAAGACAGGAGCTTGGTTTTCTGTCCCGAGTCAGGTGACATAGATGTTGGTTTCAAACCTTAACATGCCAGAGATAGGGACATGCGCGGTCTATGTTGTATATGATATATGGCATCCATCCTGTTCCGCTGTTTAGCGATCATAGGCGTGAATTTCGTGCGTGTGGCCTCATCTACATGGTAGGCACTGGCAGAAATGATGCATCATGGGTAATCTTGCAAACTCATACATCCCATGTGGAATGGGCTTTAATGCTGAAACGTGCAGCCAGCGAATTACGTAGGTCGTCATATGTTTAGGCATTCTGTCACTGTATCTCTAAATCAGTACAAAAAACAACCACCACACATAAGACCTTTGTGTCGTTTTTTGTTTACACACAGCGAATATTGTGTCCTTGACAAGTTTAAAACCTTCTTTAAACTTAATTATTCTTTCGAAACTGACCTTGAGTGAGAAATGTGGGAGCTGTTATAGGTTAGTGAGTAGAGGGATTTGTTGCCAATCTTGTAGGAAATATTTTCACTGGGAAGGATGCAGTGCGGAGAATGCTGGGAGAACAGAAGAAGTTCTCTCCTGGAACTGCAGAGTATGCAGTAGGAACATTTTGATTGGGGAACAGGAAAGGAAAATCTGTACCCTTCAGGCACAGTTGGAGGAAGCAAGGAAGGAGCTCATAAGGATCAAGTGAGATAGCGGGGAGGAGGGTGGTTGGGAACTGGCAGCTGGTAGGAGGATAGGAAGAAAGAGAACGCGATCTGACAGTTTTATCATCAAAACGAAAAACAGGTATCTACCACTGCCAGAGTTAAATGGAGAAGAGCCTCAGGTAGAACGAGGAGCAGGAAATGTGCAGCACACTTCAACCGAGGCCAAAAAGGCTAGGAATGTACAAAGTGTTAGGAAGTAGAAAGTGCTGCTACTAGGTAGTAGCCATGGGCGAGGTGTAGGCCCTGAGTTACAGGAAAGTTTAGGGGCAGAGTACCAGGCCACCAGTATCTTCAAGCCAAATGCAGGGCTAAGTCATGTGATAGAGGACCTAGAGTCTTTATGTAAGTACTTTACAAAAGAAGACCATGTAGTGATAGTGTGTGGGGTGGTAAACAGTTTGGACAGGGATAGGGATTGTGACAAAGGTGGTGACCTTGATGGAGCTGTGAGGTGAATCAATGTGGGGTTAGGGACGGCTCTGACGACAGTCAACTTTGATCACGCTTCTCAGGTGTCTGTCGAACTATCAACAGATGGGGTTTCACTAGGCAAGGCCTACACCTAAACAGGACTGAGAAGGGAAGATTGGTACAGCTCATTCATGAAAGTATAGGGGGTGGATCTTGGGCCACACATGGTCAAATACCTGTATTTATAGTATAAATCCAGACAACAAGTTTCCCTGCCTAAAGAGTATCTCCAGCACTTCAAAAAATACTGAAACAATCACTCACAAGACAGATTTTAACACCTCAAACATCACATATACCAGATGTCACAAAGAAAAACAAACCATTGGAAAGAGTAACAAGGGGCATTTCACAGACTTAACAACCCTCCATCAAAACATGCAATCAATAAAAAATAAAATACAACCATTAGAAGTTGAGCTCCAATCTTTACTGCACAGTGGTTTGTATTACTGAGCACTGGTGTAGAGACACAGAAATCCAACATGTAGTATTATCATTGTATGAAAAGGCTTACTTTTACTGCAGAACTGCTTCAAGGGGTAGAGGATCATGCATTTATATCAGAAAAGGAACACAGTTCAAATTAAGACATGACATCAGTACCGTAAATGTAGAGGAACTCTTTGAAATAACAGCTCTTGAATTAACAGGGCCTGATATCACCAAGAAATTAATCATTTTGAGTGTGTATTGATCTCCCAGTGGTAGTGTGGAATCCTTTTTCAGTAAGTTAACTGAAGTTCTAGATAAAGCCTCAAGTACAAAGGTCAACATAATTCTATGTGGGAACATTAACATCAACACTAACATCATAAATGAATCCAGCAGCACCTTCATAAACATCCTTCAAAGTTTTGGCATGTCCCTATTGGTCAATAGTGCATTGCGACTTCAGCAGTAATTGACCATGTGGCCACAAATGTGGACAGGAAAAAGTGTGATGTAGCTGTAAAAGATCTTGGCATCGAATCATTCCCTAAACTACGAGCCTACAAACGACATCTATCAGAAATCAAAATAAAAGATTTTTCAAAAGAACTAGAAAAACAAAGCTGAGATTAAGTGTATATGGAAACCAATGTGAATATGAAATTCTCTAAATTCCCCACATTGTTTAAACTGAACTTCGAAAAGGCATTTCCAAAAGTATGCATGTCTGTGTCAACATCTCACAAAAACAGATGGATAACGGGAGGTATTAAGAAGTCCTCCCAAACACTTAGACACCTCAGTTCCATGAAAAAGATTCGCAATGATCCAGAATTCTTAAATTTCTATCATAGATACAAAAAGATCTGTAGGAAGATGCTGATTGCTACAAAAAAGTCATTCCATGACAAAATAATATATAATGCGAGAATAAAGGCAAAGCAGTCTGGGATGTTATAAAAAAGGAAACAGGGAAGGCAAACAAACACAAGATAACATACTGCTAAGGGAGGGGCATAAAGTAATAAATGATCCACAGCACTTAGCAAACTATGTAAACGAGCATTTTTCAAGTATTGCAGAGAAGTTACAGAAAAAAATCCCCAAAACAAATATAACACCTGTAAATAATGTTGCACTAAATACAATGATGTTACTTCCAATCACAGAGAGTGAAGTCAATAAAACTGTTCAAAAACTAAAAAATAAAAAGTCAGTGGGCTTAGATGAAGTACCAATGCATGTACTGAGAATATGCATAGGGATTATATAAGGCCCCTTAACAAATATAATAAATGAACCCTTCACATCAGGGACATTTCCAGAGCAGTTAAAACAGGCAAGAGTTGTACCTTTGCTTACGAAAGGTAATGCAGAAGACATAGAAAATTACCAGCCAATTTCCCTGCTGTCAGCTTTCTCAAAAATAATAGAAGCAATTATGAAAGGCAGATTAATGAATTACCCGAATAAATACAATCTCTTAAGCGAATCACAGTTTGTTTTCCGAAGTGGCAAAAATACAAAGTCAGCCATAGTAGAATTCACAAAAGCTGTACTTGATGCTCTTGATAAAGATGAGTGTGTCACAGGCATACTTTTGGATCTTTCTAAGGCGTTTGATACAGTCGACCACAAGATTCTATTAAATAAATTAGAAGCATTAAGAATAAGAGGAATAGCTAATGACTGTTTTCGATCATACATAACAGGTAGGGTACCAATAGATCTAAACATTTAGTAAAACACTTATCAGAATTAAAATACATTAATATAGGGGTTCCGCAAGGTAGCATATTAGGACTAATATTGTTCCTGATATACATCAATGACTTTCCCAGTAGTGTTACTCATGGTGAAAAAAACCTCTTTGCTGATGACAGCAATATTATAGTCACTGAGAAAACAAGAGAACTCTTTGCCGCGAAAGCAAATGAAACTCTCAAGGAAGTTTATGATTGGTCAGTAAGTAGTAAAGTGACATTGAACATAAAGAAAACTAATGCCATGAATTTCAGTTTGAAGAGAAAAACGACAATGTTATATTAAATGTAGATGGCACCTCTATAGACTGTGTAACAAATGCAAAATTTCTAGGAATGAATATTGATTCTCATTTGAAGTGGTGTGAACACACAAAGGTACTTGCAAACAGAATGTCATCAGCATGTTTGCCCCTAGAATCCTATCATCAGTGTGTAGCATGCAGTGTCTTTTAGTTACATATTATTCACATGTACACTCAATTCTTAGTTATGGCATTCTTTTTTAGGGGAACAAATGTACAAAATATGAACACAGTTTTGAAACTCCAGAAAAGAGCTATAAGAATAATAACCAAAAATACTAGTTGAGTCATAGTAAAGATCTGTTCAGAACACTGGGGATTTTAACTGCTCCATGTGAATACATTTACCAGTCAGTTGTACACATAAAAAATAACATTGGTAATTACTGCACAAACAGCTCTGTCTGTGACCATATAACAAGAGATAGACACAACTTACATTTACCAAGAAAATAAACATAAAACTCAAAACAGCATTTTCTACCAAGGAATAAAACTGTACAATAAATTACCAAGACAGATTAAAGAAATTGCCAAAATACACTTATTTAAAAAGGCAGCTTAAAAGTACCTATTATGCAATACATTTTATACATTGAAGGATTACTTACCTAAAACAGAGTAAGGGTTTGTTAAATAATGTTATACAAATAAATAATAATAATAATAATGATTATAAAATATCCATCATTCCACATAACACCTCCACTTTATGTTTTTTCCTTCTTTTTTCCTTTCTAGAAATACTTACCCCCAAGCTATGCATAGCACAATACTAACAACTCTTCCTCTTTCAGAGCTCAACATCTCACTCATTATGGAGGGATGCTGCCTCAGTTTTTCAGGATAGCAATTGTGAAGTTGCGGTACAAAAAATGGCCCAGAGATCACCAGTGTGTGTATGTGTGTGTGTGTGTGTGTGTGTGTGTGTGTGTGTGTGTGTGTGTGTGTGTAGTGAGTGAAGTGTTATGAAACAATGTGTGTATAGTGTGTGCAGTGACTGATAGTGAGATATGAGTGAACAGTGTGGCATTACATTATTTAATAAGTTATTTGCAATAAAAGTAAATTATAGCAGGAGTCAATCTAATGATTGTCTCTAACTAGAAGTCTGTAAATATATGTATATAGGAATTAGCTTATTTTAAATTGATCTAAATTTTTAAATACTTTGACATGTGCTATATCCTTGTAAAAAGAGATCGACAGATGAATAAAGATGCTACTACTACTACAAATACTACTACTGTTGATGTGTAATACTATATGCGTTTGCGATCGAAACATTGGGCTTAGCATGTTTGTACTGCAGTTTTATTCATCGAAATAGGAACGTAAAATAGTGTAAAAATGGTTTCTAGTGTTACCTGCAGATGCATAAACAGGAGTGGAGAGGCAGAGAGTCTGCTGTTACGTTCTACAGGTAAATTCTTTAGCTAAAATAAAATTTTAGTTTAAATATAAACTATTGGTTTGAATGTTTTCACTCCTCGCCTCTTATGTTTACAGTATGCAAACTGATGAAGGACAATGCATGGAAAAGCTTGTGCATCAATGATTTTGCAGCGAAATATAGCATATAAGTAAAATGTGGCACAATATGTTCAGAGCGTTTCCACTCAGCTCAGTTTTATCGAATTTCAACGACATGTGTTAGCACCAGAGCCTCAACCTTTTTAAATCGTTTCTTTTATACAAGTAGAATGTAATTTGAACCAAATTTTTCGTAAGTTATTGTATGGTACCTATTGATTTAACAGAATCTATTGTTAAATTGTTTTCATTGCTGTTGACAGCTGGTGTCACAGCAGATATATATGCATTGTGTATTATACTTAAATGTTTACATTCCATAACCCAGCAAGTGGCTGTTGTGACTAGGAGACAAATTATACAATTAAATTTTCTTTATGTTAATTGTTTCTCATGCATAATCATTGTTCGTCTCTGAGTTAATTGTAATGTTTGAAGAGTTTTCTTAATTTGGGAACTGCTGCTCCAGAAACAAACGATAGTGTATGCGCATAAAAAAATTTGAAATGTAATGCCAATTTATGCATATATTTGTTTTATAGCATTGTCAGCATGCACAACCTCACGACATTGTTGTTTATTTCCAGAGAAAATTGTACATTGTGTGTGATATAAACCTGAAAAACAGAAAGAAAATCTAGTTTCTTCAGCAGCCAAATTGTCGCCTAGGGTGGTGAAAGTCGTTTGAGTCATGTGATAAGAGCCTTGCAGAAGAATTACATAGCTGAAGATTATTTCAGTGATCAGCATTATATCAAGTGTAAATGAAGCGTTGTCACATTAGCATCCCAAGACATTTCCTGTCATTCTTATAAAATGTGACTCAGCTTTGAGGTCTTTTACATTAAATTTTAGTCCACAAGATTATATGATTATGCCAGGTTTGTATTTGATACTTGCTTGCGACAATTTAGAACACAAAAGTGTAGCGAACTGGAGCATCTGGTTTCGTAAGTGATACATTATGTATGTGCACAGAATTATATTGATTTAATGGTTAAGGAAGCTACAAGTAGGCATTCAAACAAAATTTATTCTGAACCTGAAGACCCACATGAGACACCACACACTTGATAATCATTTGGTATTATAGTCAAGAATGGCTCATACAGTGTCATAGGTACAAAAGTAAACGCAAAAACAGTAATCTAATTCTCTTTGAAGGACAGTGACTAGAGTTGTGATAAAAACACAGTGGTTAATAAACTGCAAGTCTGTTTTGTTTGTGAGAGTGAAATAAATATACTTGTATGTGCACTACTCATTATAATAGTAGGTTAAAATTACGACTGAAATATATGTTCCTGACTGTGCAAAATTGTCAGATGATACTGGTAGTGTGTAGAATAGCCTAAAAATTCTTAGATGGGAGAAAAATCAGGGAGAGAGTCAAAGATATACTTTTCTTGACATTAAATGTACGCTTTTGATTTTAGTGATAATCCTTAATTAAACCTAAACTCACTCAGGAAGCTCAATCAGTAATTTTCATGCAGTATTGGCATTTTCTTTTGATTAAAAAGCGTCATTTCAATGTTTACATTTACATTCTGAAAATTGTATGGTTTGGTAGTGAAATGATCCAAAGGATCTTACGCCATTTGTACTATTAACTATTATAGCTAATAGTTCACTTTAAAATACTTGGCTGTTTTGCCACAATGTAGTCAAAGCTTAACAAATTATATTTCACATCAACAACTTAAGTTCTCAAATGTATGATTACGACCATTCCTCCTTGAAAGTATGTGATAGCTAAGTATATGCTAAGGTGTGAGTGTCACTTCAGTGGCTTTAAGTAAAGAGGGCAAGTTTGACACAGGGTTTTAAGGGAGACACCCTTGTTTTGATCTCAAAAAGATGGCAAACTGCCATGCCTCCTGGCTTCAGCCAATGGCTGTTCACAATTTAGGTAACACCATCTTCCTTTGTTATGTGGCTTGCTGTTAGGTATCTTCTTAAATGATGGCATGCAGTTTTAGAACATACACAGTTACTTTTTATTACTGATAACAAAAGTAACAAACTAATATGAATAAAATACACTAAAATCGACACATATAATTCATATAAAATGGCAAATATCATAACATAAAACATGTGGGAGAGTTTACTTGCACAACATGATAAACATATGACACACAAGTACACAAAAAGTAACACTACCACAGTTATAACCTCTTTGTGTCTGTCTCAAACCATAGCTGCCTACATTGCTAACACAAACAGCCATTTACAACCTCGAAAGAAATGATATAATTAATAGTATTAAAAATATCTAGTCACCCTAACAATTATATGCATATGTAATGCAGCAGTTACGATCTGTATATGTGAAACAGTAATTTCACTCATGAATTTAATGGGCCAGCTCATCGCTACATTATATGGTGTATCTAGCACTCTAGCAATTACATGCACATGTAATGCAGCAGTTAAAATCTGTATATTTAAAACAGTAATTTCACTCATAAATTTAGTGGGACAGTTCATCCTGACATGACATGGTGTTGACAGCACTCTATTGCAAACCACTATGAGAAATGAGCAAATGAATTTCAATAAAAGTAGGCTTAACATTTTTATCAAAGAGAGTCTGCAATGCATGCAACACATGATCAGCAATTTCCCATTCGCTGCAAGACTAAAGGATCTCTTTGACAAATCCATACATAACTGTCTTCAACTACATGCATTCATACTGCTCCTAAATGTTTTCTTTTGTATCAGATACTTCCTTTGTACCAGATCGCCATCTCAGCCAAATTGGAAGATGTGTCAGAAAGTCAACTTATCAAAATAATTACATATCATTTTCAGTTTTCTAAATATTCTGTTGTTGCCTACTCAGTCATTGTCTTCATCTGTTCTAAATAAAATACTCTTTAACAGGTTCTGTGACTTCATTACT